>NC_060142.1:422106885-422462719 GCF_021461385.2 Schistocerca piceifrons | reverse complement strand
TGAACACTATTGATTAAAAGGAGGGGGAGGGGAGGAGGACCTTGATGTACTATAACTCCCTAGTTATATTTTAATATTCAAACAAGAAGGTTTCCCTGTGCATCACCATAATTTTTTTAAAACGTTATTACACATTTGAAGTATGGCTAAAGTTACGTATTAGACATCCCCATCCGCCACTACCACAGCTGCATATACCAAGCGAGGTGGCGCAGTGGTTAGGCACTGGACTCGCATTCGGGAGGACGACGGTTCAATCCCGCGTCCGGCCATCCTGATTTAGGTTTTCCGTGATTTCCCTAAATCATTCCAGGCAAATGCTGGGATGATTCCTCTGAAAGGGCACGGCCGACTTCCTTCCCTAATCCGATGAGACCGATGACCACGCTGTCTGGTCTCCTTCCCCAAACAACCAACCAACCAACCAACCACAGCTGCATATAACATTTCTTTGAGTCAAACACAAGGTGTGTATACTCCTGTTTATTGGAAATTAAGCCTTAAAAAAGTTTTCCTGCTCTCCAGAAATACATACAGTTGTTAATTATTCAGTAGCTACCCAAATGTAACATTGTGGAAAACAATCCAAAATGCTTGTGCACTGGCCATTGCCCTATCATAGACGCAGGAAAAAGGGGGGGGGGGCAAATCTGTTGAGAATATAAACACCCTGGCTGTGGGAACAAGGAGATAATATACAACTGCCAGTGATTCCAGTACAACTGATCATTGGCATTTGCTGGGCAGCTACTTCTCAAGACCCATGTGCAAAGGAATCAAGAGAACCATCCCTGGGTGCAAAGTTGCTGATCACTATTGCCTGCCGGTTACCTATTGGATTAGCACTAGCAATAGACTCACATGAAACCTCTTTTCTAGAGGTGATATTCTGGAACACTGATGTTGTCACGTGATGGACTGAAAAATGATATAATATATGGGGTGGCATAAAAATCACGACACACACGGGGAATTTTTATATGTAGGTGGGTACTGTGTATTTTGATATGGAACGTAGTAAGGCCTTTATGATGTCAGTATTCATCGAATGCAGCTTTCATAGATTGATCACAGCATATGTCTCAAGAAGGCATATGCTACAATATGTGAAAATTATAGGACGCTCAGCCTAGTTACTCACGCCTCTAAAATAGTAACCTCAGTTATCCTAAAACGCATAGAACAAAAAGTCGAAGCTACACTCTCCTAAGACCAGTTTGGATTCTGGAAAGATAGAGGAACCAGAGTAGCAATATTTGCTCTAAAACTAATAATAGAGAAATGACTAGATAAGAACCTGACAACATACATAGCTTTTGTAGATGTAGAGAAAGCCTTTGATAATGTTAAATGGGATAAGATGTTTGAGGTGCTATAAAAAGTAGGAATAGACTATAAAGATAGAAAAATAATATGGAACCTGTACAAAAACGAGACAGCAGTTATCCGTGGACGGACAAAACAAGAGGAGGTGCAGATACGGAAAGGTATCCGACAAGGTTGCGCACTATCCCGTTATCTTTAACCTATACATTGAAGAGGTGCTGAAAAAAGTAAGGGAAAATTCACAGACAAGTGTAGTAATTCGTGGCCAACGAATAGATATGATAAGATATGCCGATGATATAGCTGTCCTAGCTGAAAGTGAAGAAGATCTTGTAGTCCTACTGAATAGAATGAATAAAGTTATGGGGGAAGAATATAATATGAGAATTAATAAAGCAAAAACAAAAGTAATGGCATGCGACAGAAAAGATCAAGTGAAAGTCCAAGTTCATGTAGGCAATGAACTGCTTGAACAAGTTGATAAATTTACTTATCTGGGCAGTAATATTACCAGGGATGGAAGGAGCAAGGCGGAAGTGAGAAGTAGAATTGCTCAAGCAAAGGCTGCTTTTAACAAGAAGAAAAACATCAGCCTTGAAATCAGGAAAAGATTTTTGAAATCAAATGTGTGGAGTGTGGCATGCTATGGGTGTGAAACATGGACTCTTGGGACAGAGGAAGACCAGAAGCTAAGTTCTTTTGAAATGTGGTGCTATAGACGCATGCTCAAAATAAAATGTATCGACAAGGTCACAAACGAAGTGGTTCTGGAAAGAGCAGGTGAGAAGAGAAGCTTCTGGAGTTTCACTGTTAAAAGAAGAGTGCAATTTACAGGCCATCTATTAAGACATAAAGGAATCCTGAACACAATCATAGAGGGATATGTGGAGGGAAAAAGACCAAGAGGAAAACCACGACTGAGGTACATGGATCAAATCGTGAAAGATGTGGGATGTAACACATATAAAGAAATGATGAGAAAAGCTGAAAGACGCACAGAATGGAGGCAAGCTGCCATTGTAGCTGTTGCAAACAAATCCTTGGATTGACCACTACAGAAGAAGAAGAAGAAGAAGAAGAAGACATCAAAGTAAAGTGATGGTGGTGTCAATGATTGTTGGTATTGCAGATAGGCAAGTGATTAGTTGTGGACAAGTCTAGCATTGGTTCCTGTGCAGCTGCCATTGCATTGGATTGCAAAGTGTTGCCGGGCAACAACAGTATGTGAAATGTTAATGTGGTAGGAAAATAATTTCCGATAGTGTTTGAAGAATGTTTGATGCATACGGTAGTTGTGTGATATAATGCACTCTGATAATGCTAATAATAATAATAATAACAATAATCAAACAGTCATGAGTTTGTAACAATGCGTAACAGTCATTGTTAGGTGAACTCACCAAATCTTCAAGAGCTGTCTGGTTACATTGAGGACAATATTTTACTTTGCATGCCTGTGTGTCAGTTCCAGGTAGACATCAACAGTGTAGTAATTTATAGAGAAGACCATATTCAGAACCCAGCTGTCTCCTCATCGTGAAGAGGACTGGTGCAAGTTGCTTCAGACATTTTATCTCTCTCTCTCTCTCACTCTCTCTCTCTCTCACTCACACACACACACACACACACACTCCATTTTGGGAGTCTACTTTCCAATTATATGTTTCTACATGTATTATTTGGTTTGCTGATAGAATTATTAATGAGTAATACCCTTCAGTTTGTCTTGGTTGTCACATTTATGACAGGCTATCATGCAATACATAAAAATAACACAACCCTCGTGACATGAACTCTTATGTAATCTGAAATAGTTTATCACTCATCTTTTGATTTCTTTCTTTCAGCTTCACTTCAGCTAACAAAAAGACAATCAATTTATGATGCAGCAGGTAGTGGCAGTATCAGCAGGCCTAGTAATTTAATGATTCGTGCACCATTTTCTACAACTGAAGCTGTATATGGAGACCCAAGGACACCATTCCAAAATATTGATGCACATCGAAGGAGAACTTTCCTGTGATGAAGCCAGTGTGGACACTGGCATGTTGTAATTTATTGTTTGGTAGATGTGTTGGTTCTGGAAACTGTGGTTTACAAGTGGGTCAGATGACGTGTTCCTGTGATACAACATTCTAATGTAGTGTTGCTTCTTCTGGTGTTCCCTCCACCTGAAGTGTTCAAATTGTGAAGTCCTGTAAATAAAGGAAAGTTTTTACTTTGTCCATTTGATACTACCTCATTCTCTGTTGAGTGAATGAAATTTTAATTCCACAGTTTTTATTGGAGTTTTTATTTTTTTTACTGTAGCATTATCAAGATAAGTGTCTTGTAATTCTGCAAAAGAATAGTATGGAAATTAAGTGGAAATGTTTGCCAGCTTTTAATATTACTTGTGTGAGAGAGACATCCCTCCAATTTTCTCCTTAATTTAAGAAGTAAGATTTTGTTAAGTCCAGTATAATTCTCATAGTTGAGAAATATGCTGCTGAGACAGATGGTGAACTGTAGAAGATAAGATCCATTACAGTGCCCTTATTATGAACTGGCTGCATTTGTTGTGTATTGGCCAATACTACCTGACACTGTTTAAAAATAGTTATCCAAGGAATGTAACACAGGTACTGTACAAGGCCTTGATGTTTCTGGAAAGACATATTGTAGTTTAAGAAACAAATATACAAAAAAAAGCTGAGCTGAGGGTTTATACAGAAGCCACATTATATGCCTCCTACCAGGGCAGCCAAAGTGATAATTGAATAATGCACCCGTGGCAAAAAAAAAAAGTGCTTACAGCAGCAGACAAAGTAAAACTTAAATGAAAGTTAAACTGAGAAGTCTGTCTCATCCATGTGAGTAAAAGGAAAATATGGAGTGTGTATTGGAAGCAAAGTTTTTAAAAATGGCTGTTATAATATTTGTGTTAAAATCATCTGTGTTTCACTTCTTTTGTTCTGCTAATCTCGTTGACCTAGACTGCAGATTTAAAATTTCTGCTCCAAGCAATTCATTCAGCAAGTAGAATGAATATACAGGTGGTGGATGTACAGACATATAGGCTGTATTCAAGAGAAGGCATTTGTAAAATAGATAACTTCTCTGTCTTTGTGATTTGTACTCATTCCCTCCCTCCTTTCCTGTCATTATTCCCCCCCGCCCCCATCTTCCTTTCTTATTTGTGTGTTGTTATAAAGTGCAGTCCTTTCCTTTGGTAACTGGCAATACCTATTATTCCAAAAGTTAGCATTTCTGATTGCTGTTGCCTGTTTTTACAATGTTGCCTTGTTTAGTTTCATGTATAATGTTCATAAGTTACAGTTTTGACTGTGTGAATGAGTCATTGTAATCTTTCTAATGTCGTTTGTACGTTTGTTCTTATTTGAAATTAAAGTGTGTGTGAATTTACTTTTTTTTCCCCCCTTCCATTTCACTCCTACTCCAATATGCAATGTTTTAGTCATGAGTGGGTGTAAAGAGTAACCAGGTCCTGATGAAACCCCAATTCAGTTTTACAAAGAGTTAACTTAACTCAATGGCATTGGCCTCTTGCGTATTGCATTTGTATTTGTCATGAAACTCACACCTGCGAAATGTCCCAAGCGAGTGGAAAAAAGCTCAGGTGACATTGGTATATAAGGAGGGCAACTTTGCACATTATGTACAGGGAGCAGCAGGCAGGAAAGGTGCCAACTTAATGAACGTTGCAAATAGGCAATTTCTGCTTCCCTTGAAGACAATTATAGTATATCACCAATCTATATTAGCATCAGTCGTAGGATATGGTGCAAGCGTCTGGGCTCATAGACTGCAGCTAGTGAAGCCAGCCTCAATAATGAGAAGAGTTCAACGAGGTGCGCTACTAAGATTAATGGGGGCCTACGGCAATACCCTGAATAATGCTTTGTTAGTAATTCTAGGAATATGCCAACTGCACTTGGAAATTAGGAAAAGGGGACCCTTTTACTGGCAAAAGAAAGGCAATCAAATGAAAGTACGAACTGTGCTTGAAACTGAGGCAGTTTGAAAAAGGCAATAAAAGAGTGCATGTTACAGCTGTGGCAAAATGAATGGGACACTTCAGGCACTGGCAGGAGAACATACGAATTTCTCCCTAACATCAGGTAGAGATTAAAAACGAGATTTAATAACCAATTCAGTGGATTGATACAATACATGACTGGCCATGGCCCTTATGTCATGTATCCATACAAAATCAGAAGATAGGTGAACGATAACTGCACCTGTGGCACACCATTACACACTTTATGGCACTGTGTTCTCATTAAGATGCAGCAGGTAATGGACGTCAGGTATTAAAGATATGAGATCTCAAAGTAGCGAGTCGACCTGGCGCGTGTTGGGCAGCCACAGTATCAAGGAAGACTTCACGAAGCATTCAACAATAAGCAATCATGCTGCCATCCATACTAGAAAAAACACGCTGAGGTTGGCGACCACCGAGTGAAATACTGGCCCAAGAATGGATATTGCGTTGGTCATGGTGGCTACCAAACTTTGAAAACCACGGAGAAAACCGGGAAAAGACCTTGAATTTCCGCGAGAATCTGTATATTCATCACTTCATTTTTGCATACAAAAACATTTTTAAATCTATTTATGGTCGATTTAAGAAGCATTCAAATAATAGACTACGTTTTTCGACATTATCCGAGTATTTCCGGCCCTATTTCAATGTCTTCATCTACGCGACTCAACATAATTTCTTTCCAGACATGGCTCTGTTCAAGAGACACGATGTTATCGGAGTGTCCGTTTGTGCGAAATCGCAGCTCGAATGAAAGGCTTTATTTATCAAGACTAATTCTCGCATTTCAATAAATGACCCACACAAATCAATATTAGACACTGCCTCAGGATCTGTTTATCACAAGTAAGTTTTCCTTTGCTTCATTCTATGTTGGAAAAAAACCACCAGGAAACACACGCTTGCGAGCGTTTTGATAGTTCGAACATCTACATCTACGTTTGTACTCTGCAAGCCACCCAACGGTGTGTGGCGGAGGGCACTTTACGTGCCACTGTCATTACCTCCCTTTCCTGTTCCAGTCGTGTATGGCTCGCGGGAAGAACGACTGCCGGAAAGCCTCCGTGCGCTCGAATCTCTCTGATTTTACATTCGTGATCTCCTCTGGAGGTATAAGTAGGGGGAAGCAATATATTCGATACCTCATCCAGAAACGCACCCTCTCGAAACCTGGACAGCAAGCTACACCGCAATGCAGAGCGCCTCTCTTGCAGAGTCTGCCACTTGAGTTTGCTAAACATCTTCATGACCCTATCACGCTTACCAAATAACCCTGTGACGAAACGCACCGCTCTTCTTTGGATCTTCTCTATCTCCTCTGTCAACCCAACCTGGTACGGATCCCACACTGATTAGCAATACTCAGGTATAGGTCGAACGAGTCTTTTGTAAGCCACCTCCTTTCTTGATGGACTACATTTTCTAAGGACTCTCCCAATGAATCTCGACCTGGCACCCGCCTTACCAACAATTAATTTTATATGATCATTCCACTTCAAATCGTTCCGCACTCATACTCCCAGACATTTTACAGAAGTAACTGCTACCAGTGTTTGTTCCGCTATCATATAGTCATACAATAAAGGATCCTTCTTTCTATGTATTCGCAATACATTACATTTGTCTATGTTAAGGGTCAGTTGCCACTCCCTGCACCAAGTGACTTTCCGCAGCAGATCTCCCTGCATTTCGCTGCAGTTTTCTAATGCTGCAACTTCTGTGTATACTACAGCATCATCCGCGAAAAACCGAATGGAACACTCCCCTGTGGCACGCCAGAGGTTACTTTAACGTGTTTAGACGTCTATCCATTGAGAACAACATGCTGTGTTGTGTTTGCTAAAAACTCTTCAATCCAGCCACACAGCTGGTCTGATATTCCGTAGGCTCTTACTTCGTTTATCAGGCGACAGTGCGGAACTGTATCGAACGCCTTCCGGAAGTCAAGGAAAATGGCATCTACCTGGGACCCTGTATCTAATATTTTCTGGGATTCATGAACAAATAAAGCGAGTTGGGTCTCACACGATCGCTGTTTCCGGAATCCATGTTGATTCCTACAGAGTAGATACTGGGTTTACAGAAATGACATGATACGCGAGCAAAAAACATGTTTACGAGTTGGTATTGATGTTTTCCTATTAATAATGATCGATAGTTCCTGTGGATGACTTCACATTGTCAGTGTTAATTGAAAACACAATTTCGTATTGCATTGCTAGCGATTTTTTTATCAAGCTGATTGTCAGTCAAAAAAGATTTGAGCATAACCTCGAAAATATACGAATTCAGCAGGAAGGCGAGTTTTCTTCTGTTCTGAATTATTCCTTCAACAGCAATTTTTTAAACGCATGCGCAGAGCTGAAATCCTGTCTACGCAGGGCCTTCTCCCTCTTCTGGCTGCTAGGAGAATGGATTAGAGGTGGCAAAAAATGACGTAATTGATAGAAACAACCGGTTACTGAGAAATAACGGTTATAGCCGCTCATCTGATACCGCTAGTTATTTCAATAACTGCCAACAGTGCCTCGCGACATCTGTTGACCAAAGATCGTACTACGCCTACACGTCAACTGATCTGGCTACAAAGGAGAGGGATAGACCATTTAGAGGGTGTTCTACAGGTCGTGGAAATAACTGAGAGACTGCGCGCCATCTGTCGATAGAACTGTGTACTATTTCGTGCGCCTTCGTTGCAGCTTGCAATACAATTTACAATATATTAACAATTTATTATACAATACATAATCCTTATTGTCTTTTCTTTTCAAATTGCCAAACTGTCCTGCATGAATTCTTCAATTGAATAACAACATTTTGCCAGTAGTGTATTAAATAATGGTTTTAGTGGGCCAGACTCCATATTTAACAGATTTGAGTTATTTAATTTATTGTAGTGCTGAATGATCTGATACGCCTAAATCGAAACAGAATTTGCTTCTGTCCTCAAACTTATAATTTGTCAGAATATTGTCAATACATGTTTCAGATTGGCTATTGCTTCTAGTACATTCAGTGAAATTTAAGTTAAAAGCATCTTTCTGAACTAAGTCACAAAAATTTACAGTGTCATTATTGTCATTTATTACATTTATATTAAAGTCTGCTGCAATTAAAAATTTTTCTGTCTTTCTGTAGTCTTTCTAATAAACATTGAAATTTGGATAAAAAGAATTTTGTTACACCACTTCCAGGAATTCTGTACAGAGATACAATTAGCACCACAGCCCAACTTTCAAAATTACCTTCCCCATTCAAATAATGGAACTCAGGTCTCTCTTTAAAATTTATCGAGTCATTTAGAAGGATGCAGCAGTCCCCACGAGATCTGTTACCACTACAAAAACTACTGGCAACTGTAAAATGTTCAATTTTGTTTACAATCCCTATAATGCATTATGTCAGCCACTGCTTGTTTAAACATACAATTTTTAAATTTCAACATTCTGAAAGTAAAATTTGAAGTTCATCAATTTTTGAATAATGTAGGTTACGAAAATCTGAGGCTGTACCATTTATATTCCAATGCATTAGAAAATGTTTATTGCTGTCTTGAATGCTTTTAAGTAAATCATTTGTTGGAATATATATATTTTTTATTTTCTGTTGATTCGTTTGTTTTAACATCCTTTCCACACTTTGTTAGTTTCCCTGATTACTGATGATTTTGCAAACGTCCAAAAACATTTTACTCAGAGTCCCTGAGCCTGGCCTGTGTAGATGTTCACCATCTATACCCAGACATTTGTTACTTATAAATGTTATAATGTAATTCCATTGTTTATTTTATTTATGTAAGTGTCACTAACCGATATCCTGTGCAAAATAGCACTTATTACCAGTCTTGAGTTACTATACAAAGATTTGGCACTACAAATCAAGTTTCGAGATTCACTAATGACTTCGACCTCACTGCTTTGTCGGACAGAGTTTGTCCCAACATGCATGAATACGCTCTTGAAATTTGATTTCAGTTTGACAACGTTTTGGTTAGTAGCAACGTTTTCTAAATGGTTGTTTAGTTGCCCCAGCCTGGACACACGTGAACTTTTGAATTTGGCAAAATTATATTTTTAAGTAAGGAGTCTCCTATGAAGTGGAATTCTTCTTCCCCATTTACAGAAACCTTACTTTGAGGCTGAATTTTCTTTTTCTTGTAAGTAACACTGCACCTCTGGTATTTATTTTCCGAGTTTGTGCTGTTTAACTGCAGGCCTACCTCATTACAAACTGATTTAGATGCTTTTGTGGAATCTTGTGAAATATCGCTACGTTTGCCAAAATTATTGTTTTCACATTGCACTTGCTCTAAAGCCGGTATAGGTGCATTTGTTACTTCGTCTATTTGTGAATTGGACTGATTCGAATTGTTTTTAGACCTATCACTACACGTGGTCTTGAGGTTATTATGCTTTTCACTTTCACAGTTCACGCAACTGCATATTTTGCGATTCTTCACATCCGTATTTTCTATCTTGAGTAATAATAGTTCTGATTTTAGAGTGTTAATTTTGTTTTGAAGTCCTTTGTGACGACATCTTTTGTTTCCACTTCCGAAGCTAGCGATGTATTTTCGTCATGTAAATAGTCCAGACATGACCACTGAACATCGTCATCAATGAATATTAACGATATTTTCGTGCACTTTTTGTGCAACCAAAAGTTGCATTTCACGCAAAGAATACCTTTTACCTCACGTTTTAAACAGTTTTTACACAGTGAGCCATTAATCTTGCTGTTTTTCACGAGATTTGTGCCATTGCACTGTTCTGTAGGCGCCATGTTAGATATTTTAACTTTTCAGAATAAAGTTAATGTCAAATCGGTGGCTGATAGGAGCTTCAGTACAGGCATTGACATGTACGGTCGTTACCTTGAGCCACAGCCTTGTACGTCAGTTGAATTTGGGCGGGTAGTGCAAATAGAGCGACTATGGAAATAACTGTCGGTATTTTTCTCTGGTAGTTATCGTTATTCGCTCACAGTTTTAGTTCCTGGCAGTTAATAGGCTACCACTACAGGTAACCTGGAAGTTGGGAACTATGTTCCTGACTCCAGCTAGAGGTCGTAGACCCCGGTGATATTTCCAGAGAGGATGATTACTGGAGTGAACAAATATTTTCGTACTCCTTCGGAAATAGCCGCTGGCCACCGGGGAGAAGGAGGGGGGGAGGGATAACAAGTAACATAAAACATTTGAACATAATACTTATTATCCCCATCATTTGTCAGGAGATTGTCAAACTATGTGAATAGACTGCAGTAAACTGGAGCTGCTAATATTTGCAGGATTAATACACTGCCAGAATAAAACATAGTTATGCACATTTAATAAATTTATCATACACAGAATACCTGATCTTGACTGTTATAACTAAGTCTATTAAAACTGAAATATAGCAGAATTTTTACGTAAGCTGGCCCAACAGTCCTTGTTAAGATATTCATCTATAGAATAGAAAGAGTTGCCTGTAAAAAAGTATCTCAAACTCTCTCTAAACCGCGATTTATCTGAAACCAAGTTTTTAATGGTTGCTGAGTTGCTGGATATTTATTCAAAATGTGTATTCCTGAATATTGGACCCCTTTTTGGACCAAGGTAAGTGATTTTAGGTCTTAATGTAGATTGTTGTTCTTATTCCTAGTATTGATATTATGTATTGAGCTATTGGATGGAAATACATGCAAGAGATTTCATTAAGGAATAAATGTACTAGGAAGCAGTGGTTACAATATGAAGTTCCTTGAACAGGTTTCTACATGATGTTCGCGAATTTACACTGCAAATGATTCTTATTGCACACTAAAAACGTTTGCTCAGTTTGATGAGTTACTTCAGAATATGATTCCATATGAGAAAAATAGAATGAAAGTAAGCAAAGTATGTAATTTTTTTTATATTTGTATTCCCTACATCTGACATCATTTTCACGCAAATGAAGACTTGTTTAGGCGCTTCAGATATTCTGTGGTATGCCCTTACCAAATGAATTTATTGTTGTTGTTGTCGTTGTTGTTATTGTTGTGCTCTTCAGTCCAGAGACTGGTTTGATGCAGATCTCCATGCTACTCTATCCTGTGCAAGCTTCTTCATCTCCCAGTACCTACTGCAGCCTACGTCCTTCTGAATCTGCTTAGTTTATTCATCTCTTGGTCTCCTCCTACGATTTTTACCCTCCACGCTGTCCTCCAATACTAAATTGATGATCCCTTGATGCCTCAGAACATTTTCTACCAACCAATCCCTTCTTCTAGTCAAGTTGTGCAACAAATTTCTCTTCTCCCTAATTCTATTCAGTACCTCCTCATTAGTTATGTGATCTACCCATCTAATTTCAGCATTTTTCTGTAGCATCACATTTCGAAAGCTTCTATTCTCTTCTTGTCTAAAATATTTATCGTCCACATTTCACTTCCATACATGTCTACACTCCATACAAATACTTTCAGAAAAGACTTCCTGACACTTAAATCAATACTCGATGTTAACAAATTTCTCTTCTTTAGAAACGCTTTCCTTGCCATTGCCAGTCTAAATTTCATATCCTCTCTACTTCGACGATCATCAGTTATTTTGCTCCCCAAATAGCAAAGCTCCTTTACTACTTTAAGTGTCTCATTTCCTAATCTAATTCCCTCAGCACCACCCGATTTAATTCGACTACATTCCATTATCCTCGTTTTGCTTTTATTGATGTTCATCTTATACCCTCCTTTCAAGGCACTGTCCATTCTGTTCAACTTCTCTTCCTGGTCCTTTGCTGTCTCTGACAGAGTTACAATGTCGTCGACAAACCTCCAAGTTTTTATTTCTTTTGGATTTTAATTCCTACTCCGAATTTTTTTGTTTCCTTTACTGCTTGCTCAACATACAGATTGAATAACATCCCTTCCCAACCACTGCTTACCTTTCGTGTTCCTCAACTCGTATAACTGCCATCTGGTTTCTGGAAATTTTGGAAATTTGTGGTAAGGTCTGATGGGACCAAACTGTTGAGGTCATCGGTCCCTAAGCCTACACACTACTTAGTCTAACTTAAACTAACTTACACTAAAGACAACACACACAACCATGTCCGAGGGAGGACTCTAACCTCCGATGCAGGGAGTGGTGCGGACTGTGACAAGGCACGTCAGACTGCTTGGCTACCCTGCGCGGCATCTGGTTTTTGTACAAATTGTAAATAGCCTTTTGCTCCCTGTTTTTGTCCCCTGCCACCTTCAGAATTTTAAAGAGAGTATTCCAGTCAGCATTGTCCAAAGCTTTCTCTAAGTATACTAATGCTGGAAGTGTAGGTTTCCCTTTCCTTAATCTATCTTCTAAGATAAGTTGTTGGGTCAGTATTGCCTCACGTGTTCCAACATTTCTATGGAATCCAGAATGATCTTCCGCGAGGTCTGCTTCTACCAGTTTTTCCATTCGTCTGTACAGAATTCGTGTTGGTATTTTGCACCCGTGACTTATTAAACTGATAGTTCGGTAATTTTCACATCTGTCAACACTTGCTTTATTTGGTATTGAAATTATTATATTCTTCTTGAAGACTGATGGTATTTCACGTATCCCATACATCTTCCTTGCCAGGTGGTAGAGTTTTGTCAGGGCTGACTCTCCCAGGCTATCAGTAGTTCTAATGGACTGTTGTCTACTCCCGGGGCCTTGTTCGACTTAGGTCTTTCAAGCTATGAATGAAGTGGGAAGAGAACTGTGGTTCAACTGCAGATTCGGCCGTTTCGTGAGCTCAGAAGCGTCCGCGGTGCTTTTGTCGACCTGTGGACTCAACCAAGATGGTAGTGTAGAGACTTTCAGTGAATCATTCATTCAGGTTACAGAAGACGCATCTCACATATGCTCGGGAAACCGCAGCGACCACATTAATTTATTATCGAGTTGTAATCCCAGAAATTTAACACTGTCAACCTTTTAGATCTGCATGTCTTCATATGTTATACACATGATGTAGCTGGAGACATCTACCAGTTTTCCAAATCTCAAATAAAACTTGGATTAACGTACTCAGGCTTTCTTCAATAAGACTATCTTCTACAGGAGTAAACGAATCTATCACATTACGTATAGTTTTGTGTTGTACTACAGGGCCGTACACTCATTCTATTAAATGAACAGCACAAGAAATTAATCTTTGAATTTAATCTACGGTATTCAGCTTACATATTACTTCACACTTAAAAACGCACGTCGTTAAGATTTTACTTAAACAGTGCTGCGGCGAAGTTCCGCGTACTTTCTGTTGCAGCTGAGAGGACATTTCTAATAGCGACAGATAATCTACATATATATAATATGAAACACTAATAATCGTTCAAACATCGACTGAAATGTACCTGCAGTTAATTAGCTAAGGTTATGGCACGATTCATACGACATTCCTGCCATTTTGCAGCACTCGCAATTACACTGATAAATAAACTGATGGATTCCACCTACGTCGTTATTGAACCAAAACCGTTAAAAATAACGATTATAAAAAACTGGAAGCGTGATAGCAGTTACTCTAGAATAACCGTTTGACCCGTCTCTAGTATGGATCTTTGGTGTATAAGTAGTTAGAGCCAGCTGCCAGAATCCATTCGGAAACATTTATGTGTAGTAGTGTGAGCGGGGGCTACACTTCACGTGACTCGTGTTTTGTGTGTGACGCGTTTTTTTTCGAGGGTATTGGTGTTACCTCATTCGGCTATTTCACGTTTACACTTCATTGATAATAGTAAGGCAAGTATTTCAGATGTATATCCACCACTATGCGAAGGAATCTAAGCAGAAATTGTACGAGAAACGTTCAAAAAGTGCGAAGACCAAACACGGTTTTCTAGGTCATCGCAGCTGCGCATGCGCACCAACGCCGGTTTTTTTTTTTGTGATGGAAAATAGCTGGCAGCTGCTTAAAAGAATCCATTGTTACAACTCTTTCGAGACTATAATCCGTTTATCATAAGTATAAACCTGAGACAATCGCAAACGCGGTGATTGCTCAGAAGTCGTAACACACGTACACTGGAAGTACACACGTACTCTTGGAAGTAGGTCCTACTCATGTAATATAACTAAGTTACGTTAAATGAAAACTTAAGATATTCAAATGCATTAACAGCCATCGACGTTTTCTTAATCACGCTTTACCTGCGTAGTTTTTATTTCAAAAATGGTGTACAGTCATAGCTTCTGCAGCGTTGTGCTCTGATTGTTGGGTTGTTAATGCGGCGCAATATGAAAATGGCTCAGGCTGCTTTCTGTTCCGTAGTGAAATGCGCGTGTGGAATACGGTTAAAAATTGTCGAGAAAAAGGTTGTTCTTTATATTTTTCATAAATTTACGGAGATAATCGGCTTTTAATTTTTCCCCGTGTCTGTATGTCTACAATTGATAAATAAATCCTCAACGTACGTGTAGCACAGTCGGTAGCGAGTTGCCGGCACGGTAGGTCAGCGTGTTTGGCCAGAGGGTTAGCTGCCCTCTGTAATAAAAGAACTGAGTTAATAGATCAACGACGGTTTTGAACAAGCGTCGTTAGACGTCCGCGCCGAACAAAGACAATGATAAAATGCCAATAACGAACAATGAGATAAAAAAGATAGCGCAACAAAATGGTAATTATAAAACTCATAATCATTTTTTATGAATAATACAGGTCATCTACTTTCTAATTACACACTGGCGGGAAATTCCTGTTTTCATTTCAAATACAAGTTCTTAATTATGATGTTTTATGAGACTGTTCATAAAAGTTGCTTAAATTAAGAAACCATGACAATTTAATTTTGAGGCAAAAATCGAAAACCAATTCTTCTTTATTTGGAATATTTCCATCGTTTTATACCACAGAGGTAGATAAGTATCGTAGAGACATGAAAAACAATCATTTTCATAGCATCCAGCACATCATACAAATGCTGTATTTTCACATTTGCTACTGTATCGTTAGAATATGAACCCAACATAATTTATCTGGAGCCAAGTTGCAGGATTTGACCCGAGAAGTAACAAGACTATTTAGCTACCAGACGTACTGGAACAAACGCATCTTTTTCACATGTCACTGCCGAACTCTGGCGTGATGTAGAACGGCTCGTCATAAAAAAAGAAGAGAAAAGGTGGCGCCTGGCTGGCTTCATAGATTCTGTTGTTGATAGGCTCGTTATCAACGTAGCAGGTGACACTTCCAGAACTGAATTGTATTTCTCGGATTCGGATAAGGAAGGAGCTTAGAGATTACCAGACGACTGTCTGTAATTAATACCTTCAGCAGCTTCAGTATGCAACAGTACGGTGCAATCCCTGCAGTATGCTTTTGCATTACACACAGCTCGCTCAGAAAAATTACCCTATGTTTTAGAAATTTTCATAACTCTTATTTGTAATTAGAACACTGTGTCAGGTGAAAATGAGTGCATTTTATGCTTTCCGTCTGGTCACGTAAGAAGCACGCGATAGTTTCATTCTCAGCTCACATCATTGCAGGTTAGTCGGACCGCTGGCTGGCCAGTGCTGTCCAAGTTAATGCGCCGGTAAACCTGTTGTCCGGCATAATCGCTCAGTCTATGTGCGTGTAACACAGCATAAAACGCATCCTTATGATCGTACTTGACTGTACTGGTCACAGCTTGGCTTCCACTCCACGTGAAACGAAATCAAATGAGATTCAAGCAAATGCTGAAGAATACATGGCGTATGTTTACATCAGGTTTATTCTTATGATGAACAGAGTATAGCACCATCTATACACATCAAAACAAGTTTTGAATCACCCCAGTTCCCAGAACTCCTGAAGATAGAGATTGACTGTGTATATTGTATCACAGATACGGTCCCTTTGATTGTTCAGAGATGGTACTAAACAAGCCGGCCGAAGTGGCCGTGCGGTTAAAGGCGCTGCAGTCTGGAACCGCAAGACCGCTACGGTCGCAGGTTCGAATCCTGCCTCGGGCATGGATGTTTGTGATGTCCTTAGGTTAGTTAGGTTTAACTAGTTCTAAGTTCTAGGAGACTAATGACCTCAGCAGTTGAGTCCCATAGTGCTCAGAGCCATTTGAACCAGATTAAACAACCATGCTTGAGCAGCGCCTATTAGACGCAGGGGGTCCGACAGCCGGTCAGTTCCTGTCATTCCACCAGGAAGGGGGTTCACGGCTCGTGTTGTCTGTATATCATCCATGCCTAGCCGGTCAATACCGCGGTACGATCGCGCCTGAATTGTTACTTTGTGACATGAAGGGCTCTCAACAAGGGAAGTGTCCAGGCGTCTCGGAGTGAACCAAAACGATGTTGTTCAGACATGGAGGAGATACAGAGAGTAACTGTCAGTGATGTGCCTCGCTCAGACTGCAAAAGGGCTACTACTGCAGTGGATGATTGCTACCTACGGATTATGGCTCGGAGAAACGCTGATAGCAACGCCACCATGTTGAATAATGCTTTTGTGCAGCCACAGGACGTCGTCTTACAACTCAAACTGTGCGCAATAGGCTGCATGATGTGCAACTTCACTCCCGACATCCATGGCGAGGTCCATTTTTGCAACCACGACACCATGCAGTGCGGTACAGATGGGGCCAATAACATGCCGAATGGACTGCTCAGGACTGTCATCACGTTCACTTCACCGATGAGTGTCGCATATGCCTTCAACCAGACAATCATGGAGACGTGTTTGGAGGCTACCAGGTCAGGCTGAACGCCTTAGACACACTGTCCAGCGAGTGCACTGTTGTTTTGGGTGGCATTATGTGGGGCTGACCTACGCCGCTGGTGGTCATGGAAGGCTCCGTAACAGCTGTACGATACGTGAATGCCATTCTCTGACTGATAGTGCAACCATATCACCAGTATACTGGCGAGGCATTCATCTTCATGGACGACAATTCGCGCCCCTATCGTACACATCTTGTGAAAGACTCCCTTTAGGATAACGACATCACTCGACTAGAGTGGCCAGCATCTTCTCCAGACATGAGGCCTGTCGAACATGCCTGGGATAGATTGAAAAGGATTGTTTATGGATGACGTGACCCACAACCGCTACAAGGGATCTACGTCGAATCACTGTTGAGGGGTGGGCAGACTGGACCAACAGTGCCTTGATGAACTTGTAGATAGAATGCTGTGAGAAATACAGGCATACATCAGTGCAAGAGGACATAAGTAGTAGAACAAGGCCGGTGTGGCCCCACTCTCAATTGTTCCCAAATTTATTCAAGATTGTGGATTCAAGATGGCAGCGATAGATATGGCAATGTCACAATGATGTAATGGCAGGAAGTTCAAATTTTGGTGGGGAAATAGGTCAATTGGTCTACCTCCACTAACCAAACCCCCTCCCCTCCCCCAGAAAATGGCGAGAAGTTCAAATATCGTAAGGATAATGCAGCTATTTTCATTCTTTATTTAAACAATTTGAGGCAGTAGCTCCATCCCGTGTGTCCACCATGAGGTCCGGAGTCCAACTGACCTAGTAGACAGTACCGCCACCAGAGGGTGCTGTCATCCATTCCTTGACGTAATTCAAGACGGCCGTTCGGGGGGGGGGGGGGGGGGGGGAATTGCGAGAAAAGGACTCAGCCTGTGCTGGGCTGGTGGATAGGATGGACATAAGTCTTTATTTTCAGTCTTTATTTAAACAATTTGAGGCAGTAGATCCATTCAGTGTGTCCACCATGATGTCCAGAGTCCAACCGACCTAGTACACAGCACTGCCACCAGAGTGTGCTTTCATCCCATGGCGGTCTTGCGGAAAAATGGTGGGAAAAAGAAATAATTCTATACACTGATGTGTAGACACCCAAACAACTTGTAAATTGTCAAAATAAGGCATATAAAAGACTATGCAAACACGCTTGCTAATCATCAACTGTCAAAATCATGCATTGCACAGCCTACAGACCTGTTCACAAAATAATGCGACAGACACGAAAACAACTCGTAACCACCGAAATAATGCATATATAATGCTCTGTCATCACGCTCACAACGCTTAAACAGCCGAAAATAATGCATTGCACAAACACTCAGTGCACATAAAAAATACTTTCGAACTATAGTCAACCACGACATATCAGCGAACTGCTCCCCTACAGTACTCCAAGGCATGCACGCTGGGTGGCGCGCTCACGCTGGTCCCATATGTGAGACGCCTCTGGGCATGTGTGTTTACCATTGCTGGCACAATATCCCTCTACATATGGATACTGACATCACAGGTCAAGCTATAGAAATCTATTCCAGAATAACATCGAGTTCTTTCCCCCCAACGATCCTAATGGAACATGCGAGCTGCGTCTAACTGTGCACATGTGCTTACCCGCCCAGCATGGCTGACACATCGCAGTGAAATGCGAGTGTGGTGTCTCACCATCTAAAAGGTTCTCAATGTTATATGGACATCATATGGCTATGTAAAATAACAGCCAAGTCCACCTCTTAAAAATTGTGAAGTGCTGCAGAAATAGTTAATGACTGCTTTTGTAAGAGCTTGTGTGATGTATGAGCTTGTCTACATGGAAATCCTTGTCCTAAAAGAACTTGTTTATGAAAAACAGCGCAGAATAACGCCGAATGCATTCATCCTGATGGTCCTAACATGACACCCCATCCATCATGTATTACCCTTCCTGCTTTCAACAAACATCACTGAAACACAAATGTTATCACCACTATGTAGAAGCCATGGCTCCTATGGACCCAGCACAAAAGACATCACGTGAATGAATGGAGCATTCTGATTGGCTCTTAGTGAATCTACCTGCCAGATTACTGATGCTGCCTGTGTGGAAGAACTGTCCACCTTTTTTTTTTCTGCGGTCAGCAAAAACTATTTTGTACAGATCGCCATATTGCACTGACAATTAAACCTTGCAAAGTGGCACACAGGTTGTCAAATATGGAAAGTCTCTTACTCAGTTACACTGCTCTGCCACTGAGGACAGGAGCTTGAATATTAGAGCATGAAACCGACCTCCAACCCAGCAATATATCACCGTGTACCTTGTCGATGTAGTAAACATACAATTTGTATCCTGTGCCATACAAAATCGCCCCTTTTACATCATTCGTATAGCTACTGGCCACCAGACACTCGTACATATTTTAGCGAAGACACTGAAAGATGGCTACACTGAGCCACAGCGCCAGAGAGTTTTGTTTCACCGCCTCCACTGGCAGTGATTATTGAGAAGTAGCGGAGGGCAGTGCTTGTTGAGAACTCGTAGTAGTCGGAGTGCTTGCTGAGATGTAGTAGTGAAGAGTGCTTGTCGAGATGTGGCAGTAGTCAGTTCTTATTGAGATGTGGTAGTAGCGAGTCGGTGTGGAGATATTGTAATGTTTAGAGTGCTTTTCATCAATATAAATGAAGGTAACAAACTACTTTTCTTTTTTTTCTCATTATTTCAGTGTCCTGAATAGTGCGTCATTACAGGTTCAGTCAACAAAGCATCTGGCTTGTGTTCTTGTATTAGAGTGTAATTCTGGTTTTCTTGCGCAATTATAGTATTTCCAATTTTTTTTAATTACTTCAGTATAATTGGTATTTAAAATTTCTTGTCTTATTGAAGAAGAGCCGTGCCAGATGTGTACGTTGAATCACACTTCCACACACAGAACAGCTACACTTGTGCTTGTTGGCTTCGTAGGTTTTATAGTTGCTGGGGACTTAATTAATTAATTGTATTAACGGAAACTTTCAGATTGCGTACAAATACTAGTCAGGGCCAACCGTTTACGAGACACAGCTACAAAAAATAAAAAAATTATTTTCAAATTTAATAATTAAGCCACCATGCACGTGGCGACCGCTGCTTCGGATCGTCCCTTGGAATTCTTCTGATTGTAAAAATAGTAGACAGTAGTATTGTTGTAGTAATTTGTAGTTTAGTAATTGTAGTCTATTTTGCATGTGTAGATTTGGTAATTGTCATTCTTCTAATGGTATTTTTTTTTGTAGAAATTAATTTTCGTTGTCTTGTATACGCGTTTGACAATTTAGCGCAATTATTTCAATTGTTCGTTAATCGTGTTTGAGGGAAACATTTCGTTCGAATGGTATTGTTGGAGATAAGGAGGCATTGTGTGCAATTTTCGTACAGTGACGAGTTTTGTATGTTTTGTAAATGATTACGCGATCGATGAAAAAGGCAAAAATGATGGATAGTCAGAATGACGAAATTGTTGACATGGCGAACTCGCCAACACAGGAGAACAGTATGATGAATAATGAAGTGGAAAACAATTTAATAAGTCGGGAAAATAGTCCAGAACCATTTCAAAATTTTTCTCAATCAGAAAATTCACAGAATACGAGATTAACGATAGAAGATTCTGAAATAGTATCGAACACAGATAGCTTTATGGCTATGCAGAAGGAAGTTAGTTTTGCGGGAAATGTTAGGGGCGAAAAGAATTTCGAACCGGCTAATATGGAGCAGTTGATGGGTGCTATATTACATTTGGGATCACAGATGGGAACTTTACGATCTGAATTAAAAACAGACAGGGGAACGATGGAAACATGGTTAGACTCATTGGGATCACAGTTGAGATCTGAATTAAAAACAGTAGGATCACAAATAGGAACAATTAAAACAGAGATGGAAACAATGGAAACATGGTTAGAGTCACGAATAGGGACATGTTTCAAAAATATGAAAGATGAATTAAAGAAAGAAATCAGAGAAGGAGTACAACCGATTTTGAATTCTCACAATAATAGATTAATTGCAGTAGAGATTAGACAAAGGGAACAGGATAGAGAGCAGGAAGAAAGAGATAGTACAAAAATTTTCAGAGTTAAATTTGCAACGTGCACACGATAATGAAGAAATATTTGAGAGAATCGAGGAATCCGTACCAAATGACAGAATAAATAATCTAACACAACAATATGAACAGTTAACTACTAAATGTGTTAATACTGAAACCCGAGTCGCGACACTTACGGAAGACGTAAATAAACAGAAAGAAAAAATAGGTGACTTATCGGAAAGAGTTGAGGAGATTTCAGATAAATTGACAAGTCTTAGTTTAAATGGGGATAGAAATTCAGATGATACAGCTCCATTACCATTTGCAGAAACCGAAGAGTACCAGAATATAAATAAGCATGTTGAAAATCAGGGAAAATTTAATGAACGCGTCAAAAGGGAATTTGAAGCATTACAAAAGCAAGTCAAACAAATTGAAGGCGAAATCGTAGGAAAAGACAGCAAAAGAAATTTGGAATCACAGATAGCAGAGGGGTTTGAAGAAAATATTTTGTTTCATTTACGGGATGCAACAAGAGAGCGCCAGGCGCGTGAATTTAACAATAATCGTCATTGTGACTGGGACAGACGCGGTAGGTCTTTGTCGCCACGAGGCGAAAACTTTGACTATAAACACTTTTTGACTGTTCGGAAATTTAAGATCTTCCGCAATTCTAAGAACGACATACATCCATGTTCATGGTTAGATCAATTTATGTACGCACTTCCACCAAATTGGCCACTAAGTCACAAACTGGAATTTATGTGTGGATATTTAGAAAACGAACCGGCGACGCGGATGCGCGCACTCATTAGAGATTGTAATAATCTAAATGATTTTTATCATGCATTTCTATCGGCATATTGGTCCGAAAACACGCAAGACAGAGTCAAACATAGTCTTATTATGCAGCGTAATTTCAAACAGTCGGAGTTCCGCACGCCAGCAGAATATTTTGAAGACATGATTCGAAAGAATCAGTTCCTTTCCAACCCTTATAGCCCGACTGAATTAATTCGCATTTGTTTAACTAAGCTGCCACAGTCCATAAGACAAATTGCTTTAGCCGGAAGATGTAAAGACGACATTGAGACTTTTAAGACGTTGCTACAAGAACTTGAGTATGACAACGACGACGGGATTTCCTCTAATTTTTTCAGTAACAGTAATTACGATAGATTTTCAGAGAAAAGGGATAGTGATCGGAACGGGCGTTATATGGGTAACTTTGAGAATGACAGACGTAACAGACAGGACAATAGATACCAGCCTTATGACAACAACAGACGTTCTAACAGAAATTACACAGACAAGTATAATAACGGTAATTCGTACCGGAATGATCAATCATACGGAAACAGTAATCGGTATCATCAAGAATTATTTATACAATAATAGAAATTCTTAGCACAGAAATAACCAGGGTAGTAGATACAACAATAATTTCAGAAGTTGTTGTTGTTGTTGTGGTCTTCAGTCCTGAGACTGGTTTGATGCAGCTCTCCATGCTACTCTATCCTGTGCAAGCTTTTTCATCTCCCAGTACCTACTGCAACCCACATCCTTCTGAATCTGCTTAGTGTATTCATCTCTTGGTCTCTCTCTACGATTTTTACCCTCCACGCTGCCCTCCAATACTAAATTGGTGATCCCCTGATGCCTCAGAACATGTCCTACCAACCGATCCCTTCTTCTGGTCAAGTTGTGCCACAAACTTCTCTTCTCCCCAATCCTATTCAATACTTCCTCATTAGTTATGTGATCTACCCATCTAATCTTCAGCATTCTTCTGTAGCACCACATTTCGAAAGCTTCTATTCTCTTCTTGTCCAAACTATTTATCGTCCATGTTTCACTTCCATACATGGCTACACTCCATACGAACACTTTCAGAAATGACTTCCTGACACTTAAATCAATACTGGATGTTAACAAATTTCTCTTCTTCAGAAACGCTTTCCTTGCCATTGCCAGTCTACATTTTATATCCTCTCTACTTCGACCATCATCAGTTATTTTGCTCCCCAAATAGCAAAACTCCTTTACTAATTTCAGAAGTGACAGTCGAAATTACACGTCCTCAGGGGATTCACTACACTAAGTGAATATGTGCCGTAGCGTGCATAGGGCCCCGAGCTGTAGTGGTGCTATTTCCCTTTTAGTTTTCTGCACCGCTGCCTACTCTTTTACTATTCTTTGCATCTGTCAAAACAACTCTTCTACTATCAATCTATCTAGAGAATCGTTAAAGAATAACCGGATATGAATAATTTACCCCAAAGAGATTTCGGAAATTACCGTTTAGACTTACTGTATCTTCAGCAGCATTCATTCGTAGTTTAAACGAAATTTTACCTGTTTATCTTCGTGACAATATTACTTCATATGTTGACGATATTCTTATTGCTAAACATTCTTGGAGTGAGCACAACAAAATTTTGGATTCATTATTACGTATTTTTGCACGAGTTGGCATTACAGTGAACTTAGAAAAATCTGAATTTGGTCGTTCTCAGGTGAAATTTCTCGGGCACATTATTTCTACAGAAGGTATTCTTCCTGATCCAGAAAAATTAGACGCTATTCGTAATTATGCTGTTCCTATCACAAAAGGTGATGTTCGTAGTTTTCTTGGTGTCTGTAATTTTCTTAGACGCTTTGTTAGATTGGACGATTTGGCCACACCTCGTTTTTGCGATCTATCTGGAAAGTTCTTTTTAACGAAAATCGGTCGACAACTCTGTTTGGTTAGTTTGTATTCCTGATGAGTGGGTCAATAAATTGATTTGGTATACGCATTTCAGTTATGCACACTTTGGTCCCAGAAAATGCTTTCATAAATTACGGGAAAATTGCTACTTCAGTAATATGGAAAAACGTATTCGATCTGTTCTGGCCAAATGCAAATTATGTCAAAAGGCTAAGCCGCCAACAATTTCTCACAGAGCACCGTTGTTTCCTATCATTCCAGCGAAATTAAAGGACATGGCTGCAGTCGATTTGTTCGGTCCAGTGGTTCGTTCTACTAATGGTTTTGCGTACATTTTCGTAGCAGTGGAATTGACATCAAAATATGTGTGTTTTACACCTTCACGCAAAGCAACAGCTCGTTTAGTATCTAACGCTTTCATTAACCATTTTCTTAAAGAAGTTGGTCATGTTGATAAGGTTATATCAGATAATGGATCACAGTTTCGTTCTAAAATTTGGCTTCGTACTCTACGGCGTCGTAAAATTAAACCAATTTTCATTTCACTTTTTCACCCTCAATCTAACGCTTCAGAGAGATGGATGAAGGAAATCAATAAATTGTGTCGTCTTTATTGTCATCAGAATCACAGAACGTGGGATCAGTATCTTCATATTTTTCAAAACATTCTGAATGCACTTTCTAATGACTCAACTTCTTTACCACATATACTGATATTAAAAAACAAAGCACCGACAAATCGCATTTCTGAAATCGTTCCTTTTCCGCCTTCACGGAAACTGCGGCATTCTGAAGTTGTCAACCTGGCTCTACGAAATATTGCATCTGTGGTTGCTAGAAGAGAGAAATCAGCTAAGCGTCCTGGTCGTTTAAAAACTTTTTCAGTTGGTAAAAAGGTGTTAATTAAGTCTCATAGTTTGTCTCACAAAGGAAAAGGCTTGTGTCGCAAATTTTTTCTGCTTTATAACGGTCCATATAGAATTCGCAAAATTATTCATGATAACACTGTTGAAGTAGAAACTCTTAAATCACGACGCTCTAAGGGAATACATCATATATCAAATGTTAAAATTTTTGTGGAATGACATACTTTCGAGAAACCAACAGTTTACGTAAACATGCAGAGAATACAAGGATACCGCACTGTGTTTAGGCGGCGGCATATACTCAAAGCAACAGTCAAGTCTGCGCGCCGCACAAGGCAGTCGTTGACCGCAAACAATTGCTTCCTACGTCACGCGCCCACAGCTGATCGAGCGCTCAGTGCGATTGCACTGACAGCCGTAAACAAATACACAGTCTAATTTCTCCGACTAAATTCAGTATAAAGCTATAGTGACTTGATGAATTATGTTATTAACGTTCAGTATTTTTCAGGATACGGTTGTATAAAATATTTAAGAACTTCAGGTAAATTCTGTGTGTCTCCGACGTTAAGAGGACTTGCTATCGAGAAAATTTCAGAAAGAATGTAATTTCCAAGAAGAAACTAATAAACTAAAAAGGTAACTATTAATTGAGTTTATTTTTTCAGGTAACATATTTCCACTTAGGTACGTACTTTAGACGTAATTTGCTGCTCGCAATTACGTGATTCATACTTTGTGCTAATTTCATGTTCTATGAATTTACTTGTGAAGCGACGTGCTTGAGTACATTTGCTGATTTTTGTCAATGTTTTATTAATGAACAAGGTTGTTATTTGTATATATTATGCATCGCTTGGCTGCTATGCTTTTTCACTGATGTCATATTTTTTTTATTATGTGCCTGGTGTGCTTATTTATTTAAATTATAATTGTCACCTGATTAATTGTGCTGACTATGGTCATGTGTGTAAGTTATACTTTGTGATTTATCTGCTTGCGCCTTCTTGTTTACTTATTAAGATGACATATGAACATTTATTTGCTTATGCTGATATGATGCTAATGACCTGTTTATTACGTAAGATATATGTTTGCTGCTATGCGTATGGATTGCATATTTATACATTTCTGTTTGTTGTCATAACTACTCTTTAATTTGGTATATAGAAATGCTGATATACTGTGTACAAACATAGAGTTTAGGTCACACTATGGTATTAATTATAGATTGTTTGCTTGGCAGAGCCTCGTTGTAAGAATTGTGCTGCATCCACTTGTTGACATTCTGTTCTCTACTGGTATATTTACTCCCTATTGCATGTTTTGCTTACGCTCAGTGCCTTATATTTTTAAGATAAGAAAATGAACTGCTATAATTCGACATAAACGACATTAGTACAAGAAACTTCATAGAAGTCACATGAGCTGGAGGTTTTATGGAAGCTGTAGACATTTATGCTAATAGGAAGGAAGCTAACGACATGAAATACCAAAACTAGGTTTAGACCATTGACAGTTATTACACTGCATTTTTCGTGAGCAATTGAAATAGGAAATGACACTTGACACAAGAAATACTCCACATGTTTGCTTCTGTTTGCCATAATTCTTGAAGTGGTGTACACACTGTGAAATATTGTGATCATTCACACTCCGTAATCGTACTTAATTACTGAGAGTTATTCGAACTAAGTCTGTTAGAGGTCATGTATGCATTTCTTTTATTTAATGATGGACAAGGTAACCAAAATCCATCTTATAATTTATAATGAGTAGAAGATTTGGGTCAGATGGACTACACAGAGGTTGTGTGTTGAGAGTGTGTCTTCGGATTGTATGGGATGATGAGGTTTGCATTAGGATTTTATCTGTACTTGTTCGAGGAGACTGACTAGAGGAAAGAGTTGTTATGGAAGTGAAATGATATTGGCGATAAGGTTTATATGTGTCGACGTATTGAAGAGGTATTATTGAGGTATTGAGATTATATGAAGTTGATGATTATTGGAGTTTTTGTGGACAAGAGGTAAGGTAAATGATATTGATGATAAGATTTATATGTATCGACGTAAGAGGTATTATTGAAGTATTGAGATTATGTGATGCTGATGATTATTGGAGTTTTGGTGCATAAGAGGTAAAGTAAGTGAGGTGCATTTTTTTTTTTGTTGGTCTATATGGAACAAGGAGGATGAAGATAGCAGACTAGAACACTCAAGTAGAAGGAAGATTGTCTACACACACTTTGTTAAATCAATAAGCAGTACATTTTTTTTTTTTTTTTTTTTTTTTGGAGAGAGGAAGTAATTGCATATCTTGGCTCACTGACAGTTGTTCAGCAACCGTACATATTGATCTGGCTTGGCAAACATTGGTCTTGACATGATGACTATGACGTTGACTTAATTATTATTGACTGTTATACATTGCTGCCACTACTACTTGATACACATGATGAACATCAAATTTTGACAGAATTGCATTTACACAGTTAACACTATTCAATTACACAGTAGTACTTAATGTGGATGAAAGATGAGTGAGTGTGTTTTGTGTGTTTTCCTTTCCTAATCCTACCCACCTATCTCCTAAATATTATTTTATTTGTTTGTAGTGGCTTGCACTGACACCCATAAATGTTATAGGGTTACTGATATTTGTGTATTTGTAATAGTTAATATGACAATTATCTGATATCATTTGTGTGTTTATTAGAATTTGTATGTTTAGTGTAAGAGCATTGAGAATAATTTTGTAAAAGCATTTGTATGTGCATTCAAACTATTGTTCATGCCTGAACTGTCTGATTAGTGATGGTGAATATTATGAACTGTTACCTGCACTTGTTCAACATTGATGTGTGACACTTAGAAATGTTTAATTTCTGCTGATGAACTGTGTGATTAGTGATAGTGAATATTATGGACTGTTACCTGCACTTTTTCAACATAATGGGTGCCACTTAGAAATGATTAATTTCTGCTGATGAACTGTGTGATTAGGATAGTGAATATTATGGACTGTTACTTGTACTTTTCCTACATAATTTTTTGCCACTAGGATATGTTTAATTTCTGCTTATAAACTCTGATGAACAGTGTGATCAGTGATAGTGAATATTATGGACTGTTCTCTGGACCTGCTCATCATTGCTGGGTGCCACAGATGGAACTGCTTCTACTGAAATAATGTCACTGGTTGCTGTCTGTACCTGCTCATCATTGCTGGGTGCCACAGATGGAACTGCTTCTACTGAAATAATGTTACTTGTTGGTTTCTGCACCTGCTCAACTTTGCTGGGTGTCACTGATGGACTGCTTCTACTGAAATGATGTCACTTGTTGGTGTCTGCACCTGCTCAACATTACTGGGTGCCACTGATGAACTGCTTCTACTGAGATAATGTCACTTGTTGGTGTCTGCACCTGCTCAACATTACTGGGTGCCACTGATGAACTGCTTCTACTGAAATAATGTCACTTGTTGCTGTCTGCACCTGCTCAACATTGCTGGGTGCCACTGATGGACTGCTTCTACTGAAATGATGTTGCTTCTTGCTGTCTGCACCTGTTCAACATTACTGGGTGCCACAGATGGAACTGCTTTTACTAAAATGATGTCACTTGTTGGTGTTTGCACCTGTTGACCATTGCTGGGTGCTGCTGCTGGAACTATCAACTATTTGTTTTTTTTTTTTTTTGAATAATTAAAAGCATTTTATGTGAACATTTGTATAAACTGATTTTTTGTGTATTGTGTAAACTATTATGTAAAGCCACATGTATGAAAGAATTTGTATTGCCTACTGTATTTTATATATTAGGTTATTGAAAGGTCAGTGCAAAGCCAAAATTTTATCTAATTATGTGATATTTACGTATTAATATTATCTTTTATTTTTGTCTGTATTTTTTTTGTCGAATTTGGTGGTATTTTCACCACCAATGCTGGCAAAAATACCATCAAATTCTAGCCCGTGGAGGAAGGGCATATGAAAGGTGGCTACACTGAGCCACAGCGCCAGAGAGTTTTGTTTCGCCGCCTCCACTGGCAGTGATTATTGAGAAGTAGCGGAGGGCAGTGCTTGTTGAGAACTCGTAGTAGACAGTGCTTGCTGAGATGTCGTAGTGAAGAGTGCTTGTCGAGATGTGGCAGTAGGGAGTTCTTGTTGAGATGTGGTAGTAGCGAGTCGGTGTGGAGATATTGTAATGATTAGAGTGCTTTTCATCAATATAAATGAAGGTAACAAACTCCTTTTCTTTTTTTTTCTCATTATTTCAATGTCCTGAATAGTGCGTCATTACAGGTTCAGTCAACAAAGCATCTGGCTTGTGTTCTTGTACTAGAGTGTAATTCTGGTTTTCTTGCGCAATTATAGTATTTCTAATTTTTTTTTATTACTTCAGTATAGTTGGTATTTAAAATTTCTTGTCTTATTGAAGAAGAGCCGTGCCAGATGTGTACGTTGAATCACACTTCCACACACAGAACAGCTACACTTGTGCTTGTTGGTTTCGTAGGTTTTATAGTTGCTGGGGACTTAATTAATTAATTGTATTAACGGAAACTTTCATTTTATTCTTTGTTGTTGTTCTATGCAGTCAGATTGCGTACAAATACTAGTCAGGGCCAACCGTTTACGAGACACAGCTACAAAAAATAAAAAAATTATTTTCAAATTTAATAATTAAGCCCCCATGCAACACACAACATAAGCACATGCACTGTAGGTATATTCCTCGCCGAACTAGATATTTCCCGCAAGGTCGGGTGGTCATCCACCTCTGATGCATGACCAGAGCACCCTCAGTGGACCGAAGTCACTCTCAGAACTGTTCTGCAAATTCGGGGTCGTAGCCCCTCAGCACAAAAGCGTAATTGCTTCCAGCCACGACCTGCTTGCATGCTTGCTTTTCTGCACCCATCTCCAAACTCTGGCATTACAAAAATATATGTAATTTGGCATGGTTTGCCAGAATATCATACCTTTTTTCGCGATACTTCTTGGTATCAAGCACATAGCAATATCAGTTGCATAGAAGTATCACTCGCACAATGTAATTCTGTACCTGACAAAACGAGCAAACATTAATCATGAGTGTGGCTGTGTGGTTCTAGGCGCTATAGTCTGGAATCGCGTGACCGCTACGGTCGCAGGTTCGAATCCTCCTTGGGCATTGACGTGTGTGATGTCCTTAGGTTAGTTAGGTTTAAGTAGTTCTAAGTTCTAGGGGACTGATGACCACAGATGTTAAGTCCCATAGTGCTCAGAGCCATTTGACCCATTAATCATGAATGAAGTGAGAGAGAGAAAGGAAAGGAGAGTGCAGCCGGCCGGAGTGGCCAAGCGGTTAAAGGCGCTACAGTCTGGAACCACACGACCGCTACGGTCGCAGGTTCGAATCCTGCCTCGGGCATGGATGTGTGTGATGTCCTTAGGTTAGTTAGGTTTAAGTAGTTCTAAGTTCTAGGGGACTTACAACCACAACAGTTGAGTCCCATAGTGCTCAGAGCCATTTTTTTGAACCAAAGGAGAGTGCGAGATCTTAAATCTAATTAAAATTCCTTTTATAATACACAATAAATTAGCAAATGGAAACCGAAAATAACACAGAATCCCTACACTGCTAAGTGATATAGTTTTCCTGGATGGCCGGGAGGCTCCTTACGGATGTTCGCTCACCTGGGTCAAATCTTTTTATCTGACGCTACTCTGGCGACTAGCGTGTTGATGATGATCAAATGATGACAACAACACACACATATCCAGTCCCGATCGAAGAAAATCCTTCACCTGCCGGGACTCGACCTAGAGGCCTAATTTTTGAGTTTAGTAAACGATGGACAAAGAGTGCCGCCGTAATGTATGCGTTTGTCAAATATTCTGACGAATGCTTTTCAAATGCTATATTTCTCTGAAATGTGCTTTCTTGGATGCTATTCTAAAGAGATGCGCTAAATACTAATGTAAACAAATTATTATTTTATTAAAACATTTTATATCTTTTATCGCCGGACGGAGTGGCCGAGCGGTTCTAGGCGCTACAGTCTGGAACCGCGCGACCGCAACTGTAGCAGGTTCGAATCCTGCCTCAGGCATGGATGTGTGTGATTTCCTTAGGTTAGTTAGGTTTAAGTAGTTCTAAGTTCTAGGGGACTGATGACCTCAGAAGTTAAGTTCCATAGTGCTCAGAGCCATTTTATTTATTTTATTGTAATTACAGATTTTGTTATTATTGTTATTGTCGTTGTTGTTCTGTTGGAATTTGATCAACTTAGGACCATGCGAAAGAGCCGAGTGATCAGGTCATAGACTTCTGTTTTGGTTCCCAATACTTCATTATTCTTGTTCGCTTTTGTTCTAATGTTTCTTCGTGTTCCTTCTCTCTTGTGTTTTATTCTGGAAGCACTTGACATTTGTATCTTTTCCCTCAAGCAATGTCTGTTTTCTATGTCTTTGTACTTTATTAGCAACTCCTGTAGATCTTTCTTAACTGTTAGAAACCATGAATTTTGAGTTTTTTCATTCTTATAAAGGAATTTGAATATTTTTAAGCCTCTTGTTATTCAATATTTTTAAGTGGCCCTGAAATGTAATTCGCGCTTGATCATGTTATCTACAGTATTTTCAGTTTTTTGATACACCTCCTTGTTGCTTCTCAATATCCCAATCCCATTTTCATATTCTGGACCCAATTGTTTTCGAATTATTCTTCTGTATTTGTTCTTCACATTAATTAAGTGATGGCTATGGTTATGAAGAGACATGATGATGCATATAGGCGTCCGGTTTTAATCACAACATTGTAATGCCACAGTTTTGTATTAATAGATAAAGATTCTTTATTTTACTGTTCTTTGTTAATTGGAATGCCATTTCCATTTTTTTGGCTGAATTTATGTTAGCTGTCCTGAGCAAGCTGATTTACTCCTCTCAAGTATTTCAGTTCTGAAACTTTATTTTTCCTCATTTTAATTCTATAAATTTTGGCGCACTTTTAACGTTGGTCATGTCTACGATTTTCTTAAACGAAAATTTTAATCTAGTTTTTCTGTTATCTCTTGGAGAATGTTTATCTGTTTCGCTGCATCTTGTTATTATTAAAGTCATAGGATTAAGAGTGGGATTAATATTTCAGGATGGGGGGGGGGGGAGGAGGGGGGGAGGGCAGTAAGAAACGGTGACGCCTCAGCATCGGACCCTTGATCCGCGCCTGAATGCAATGGACAAATGTTAGCGGTGTACGCAGTATGTCCCCGCGTATCACACCAACAGTAGCTGCCAATGTGTTGGACATTCAGATATACGGCAGCACTGTGTTAGGGATGTACATCCCACACTTCCTGCCGAATCGTGCTGCTCGGAATTTGCTTGTTCTACTCATCGCTGTATAATAGAAATAACCCGCTGAGTTATAGATCCACACTACTGACACCTATTTGGAGCAGGATTTTAGAACATTTACGATGTTCCAACAGTATGAAATACTTCGCAGACATAAACAGCCCAGATTCAGAAAATTTCGATCTTTCATGACATGACTGGATCGTTATTCATACAAAGTTTCCGAGTGCTGTCGACAGGGGTCTCAAGTTGGTTCCATATTTCTAGATTTCAATTAGGCTTTGGCAGCGTTCCTCATAAGCGGCTTCTAATCAAATTGCGTGTCTACGGAATATCATCTCAGTTGTGCAATTGGGTTTGAGATTTCCTGTCAGTAGTTACTGACGGGAGTCATCTAGCGAACGTGAAATGATTCTTCCAAGGAAGTGTTACAGGTCACTGCCGTTCGTAATGTATATAAACGATTTAAGAGACCTCTACGATTGTTTTCAGAGGGTGCTGTAGCCTACAGTCAAGCAAAAAATCAAAATGAGTTGTTACATTGTTTAGACAACATGTATTTATGGCGAGGAAAATAGCAATTGAAACAAAAAAAGTGAGGACTTCCACGTAAGTAGCAATATGTTGTGTTAAATCTCACTTACAAAATAATTCACACAAATTTAAAAGTTATCTACTCAAATAACACCTAGGGGTTACAGTTGCGAAAAACTTAAATCGAAATGATCATATAGAAGGTTTTTTAGGTCCTCTGCTCCTCGCAATCTATATAAAAGATTTAAGAGATCTCTTCGATTGTTCACAGAGGGTGCTGTCGTTTGCAGTCTAGCAAAGTCATCAGAAAATCAGAATGGGTTGTTAAACTGTGTAGACAAGATATTTGCAAGGTGCGGTAAGTGGCAATTTCACCTAAACAATAAAAAGTGTAAGGTGCTCCACGTCAGTACTAAAAAGTTCCGTTAGACTACGCTTATATGATAAATGAAACAAATTTAAAAGCTTTCTATTAAAATAAAACCTACAGATTACGATTACGAAGAAATTAAACCGAAAAAACCATATAGAAAATGTTGTGGGGAAGATGAATCGCAGATTGCATTTTTATTGGAAAACACTTAGAAGATGCAAGAGGTCTACTAAAGAGACTGTCTACACTACGCTTGTGCTTTCTCTTCTGGTAAACTGCTATGCGGTATGGGATCCTTACCAGATAGGATTGATGCAGGACGTGAAAAAAGTTCTAAGAAGCGCAACTCACGCTATCGCGAAACACTGTAGTAGTGGATACAGTGTCAGGGATAAGATAAGCTAGTTGGGGTGGCAATAAATACAGTAAAGGCTTTTTTCGATACGGTGAAATCTTTTCACGAAATTTCAATCACTAGTTTTCTGCTCCGAAGGCGGAAATATTTTGTTGACTCCCAAGTAGACAGGGAGAAACGACCATTCTAATAAAATAGGAGAACTCAGGGATCGCACGGAAATAATTAAATGTTCATGTTTCCTACAGGTCATTCGCTAGAGGAACAATGGAGAAATAATCTACCAAAAATTTAAGTGTGAAGTAGAGAATCTGATGTACAGGATGTTTCAAAAAGGACTTTACCGAGCGAGGTGGTGCAGTGGCTAGCACCCTGGACTCGCATTTGGGAGGACACGGTTCAATCCCGTGTCTGGCCATCCTGATTTAGGTTTCCCGTGATTTTCCTAAATCGCTCCAGGCAAATGTCGGGATGGGTCCTTATTGGAAAACACTTAGAAGATGCAAGAGGTCTACTAAAGAGACTGTCTACACTACGCTTGTGCTTTCTCTTCTGGTAAACTGCTATGCGGTATGGGATCCTTACCAGATAGGATTGATGCAGGACGTGAAAAAAGTTCTAAGAAGCGCAACTCACGCTATCGCGAAACACTGTAGTAGTGGATACAGTGTCAGGGATAAGATAAGCTAGTTGGGGTGGCAATAAATACAGTAAAGGCTTTTTTCGATACGGTGAAATCTTTTCACGAAATTTCAATCACTAGTTTTCTGCTCCGAAGGCGGAAATATTTTGTTGACTCCCAAGTAGACAGGGAGAAACGACCATTCTAATAAAATAGGAGAACTCAGGGATCGCACGGAAATAATTAAATGTTCATGTTTCCTACAGGTCATTCGCTAGAGGAACAATGGAGAAATAATCTACCAAAAATTTAAGTGTGAAGTAGAGAATCTGATGTACAGGATGTTTCAAAAAGGACTTTACCGAGCGAGGTGGTGCAGTGGCTAGCACCCTGGACTCGCATTTGGGAGGACACGGTTCAATCCCGTGTCTGGCCATCCTGATTTAGGTTTCCCGTGATTTTCCTAAATCGCTCCAGGCAAATGTCGGGATGGGTCCTTCGAAAGGGGACGGCGGACTTCCTTCCCCGTCCTTTCCTAATCTGATGAGGCTGATGACATTGCTGTCTGGTCTCCTCCCCCAAAACAACCCAACCCCAAAAAGGACTTGACAACTTTGAAAATTCATATAAATTAATTCGTAGTACCTACAGAGGTGATTGTAGTGTCAATTTGTAGGGAAATACATCAAGTTTTGTCTCGCGTAGTTCACTAGTGCCGAATCGCACCGTAAGGAGCGCTAGCGGCAATTGCGTTACAGATTGCTTTCACCGGACCCAAGCGTGCTAGCAGTGTGTTTTGGTTTGAAGAATCGAAGCCGGCGGCATCAGTCCAGTGTAATTGCCCTACGCCAAAGATCCTCCTAGTAGGCCTACAGTTCATGAGTGGCATAAATGTTTTGTAGAAACAAAGTGCTCGGTAAGACATGGGATATCATTAGGTCGTCCAAGCATATCTGACGACATCGCTGGGCGAGTGAGACACGTTTTGTCAACAGCCCTACGAAATCGACTCGATGTGCACCTCATGAACTGCAAATCCCACATAGGACTGTTTGGCATGTGTTGGGGAACCGTTTGCATTTGAAACCGTAAATATTGACGATCGTACAAGACACTGATAAAATTGCTCGCAAGAACTTCTGTGCGGATATGTTAAATCGATTACTTGAGGATGAACATTTCTTGGACAAAATCATCTTTTCTGACGAGTCGACTTTTCACTTAAGTGGCAAGGTTAACATATACAACTGTAGGATTTGGGGCAGAGAAAATCGACATCAAACATTACAACATGTTCGTCGTAGTCCTTAACTGAACGTTTTTTGTGCACTGAGCAAGAACAAAGTGTTTTTCGTGGGAGAACCATCAATAGGATAGTGTACCTGGATATGTTACAACAATTTTTGATAGCACAGTTCGATGAGGATGACCAAGGACGAAATGTTTACTTCATGCAAGATGGTGAACCACCCCACTACCTGGCTGACGTCTGGCATTTTCTCAGTGAGCACTTTCCAGGTCAATGGATAGGCCGTGGCACGCCGATTGCATGGCCCCGACTTCCCCAGACCTGACACCACTCGATTTTTTTGTGGGGATTCATCAAGGGTATCGTGTTTGTACCTACTGTGCCGGCTTCTCTGCCTGAACTCAGAGCAAGAATTTACGCCGCCACTGAACAAGTTACACCTGCAATGCTACAGCGAGTTTGGGAAGAAATTGATTTCCGATGGGATGTGTGCAGGATAACCAACGGAAGCCACATACAACATCTTTAGTTCAAGGTAAAAAAAACCTTGATGTGTTTCCCTACAAAATATCACTAAACTCAGTTCTATAGCTTCTTTCAACAAATTTATATGAATTTTTAAAGTTGTAAAGTGCTTTTTGAAAGAATCTGTATGTGTACCCTGTCACCCCGAAAAGTTTCGAGGATGGATTAGTAAATAATAGAGAAACGGTAATATGGCGGTTGTAATGAATGCTTCAGGTGTTCTACATAGTCTCCCTACCTCGAGCGCAACGCATAGAACGTTAATACAACCCTGTGAACCTATCAGAAAAGTTCTTCTTTGGGGTGTCGTTCATTTCGCGCGTCACATTGCCTTGAATGTCGTTTACGTCGTACAAAGTGTTGGTTGTTCATGAGAATTCCAACACATTGTAGTTTTGTGGTGCTTTGTATTGATAACAGCAACCCTCGTCATCCTTAGTGATTCCTTACAGAAAGGAATTGTCCACGTCTTGCATTTCAATCCAGTCGCCGCGGTCGTCTACACATCGTTGTTTTTCTTCGGGAGTCAATGTCTGCGGGATAAACTTTGCGCACCCTTTTCTCTTCTTCAAAACATCCTGGAAAGTGTCTGAACATTTGCTTTAGAGATGTTGCTCCACTGCGATTTGTGACACAGTAATGCTGACACACTGCGATCGTATGACCATCGCTTTTACCGGGTGATCAAAAAGTCAGTATAAATTTGAAAACTGAATAAATCACAGAATAATGTAGATAGAGAGGTACAAATTGACATACATGCTTGGATTGACATGGCGTTTTATTAGATCCAAACAAAATAGAAAAGTTCACAAAATGACCGACAGATAGCGCTTCATCTGATCAGAATAGCAATAATTAGCATAACACAGTAAGACAAACCAAAGATGATGTTCTTTACAGGAAATGCTCAATATGTCCACCATCAATATCTGTAGTCGAAGAATAATGTTGTGAACAGCACTGTAAAGCATGTCCGGATTTATGGTGAGTCATTGGCGTCGGATGTTGTCTTTCAGCATCCCTAGAGATGTCGGTCATTCACGATGCACTTGCGACTTCAGGTAACCCCAAAGCCCATAATCGCACGGACTGATGTCTGGGGACCTGGGAGGCCAAGCAAGACGAAAGTGGCGGCAGAGCACACGATCATCACCAAACGACGAGCGCAAGAGATCTTTCACGTGACTAGCAATTTTTTTTTTTGGTTCTAATAAAACCCCATGTCATTCCAAGCATGTGTGTAAATTTTTACCTCTCTATCTACATTATTCCGTGGTTCATCAAGTTTTCAAATTTATACTGACTTTTTGATCACCCAATACTTCCTGATCACAACTGGCTGGTCGAAGGCACATCTCCTGTTTACACATGTAAGTTAAAGGTGCCACCGCTGTTACTGCGCTGACATAGCTTATATGCCAGGAATAAAATATGTCTCGGAACGCTACATTCTCTGAAATACGCTACTGGCCGTTAAAATTGCTACACCACGAAGATGACGTGCTACAGAGGCGAAATTTAACCGACAGGAGGATGATACTGTGATATGCAAATGATTAGTTTTTCAGAGCATTCACACAAGGTTGGCGTCGGTGGCGATACCTACAACGTGCTGACATGATGAAAGTTTCCAACCGATTTCTCATACACAAACAGCAGTTGACCGGCGTTGCCTGGTGAAACGTTGTTGTGATGCCTCGTGTAAGGAGGAGAAATGCGTACCTTCACGTTTCCGACTTTGATAAAGGTCGGATTATAGCCTATCACGATTGCGGTTTATCGTATCGCGGCATTCCTGCTCGCGTTGGTCGAGATCCAATGACTGTTAGCAGAAAATGGAATCAGTGGGTTAAGGAGGGTAATACGGTACGCCGTGCTGGATCCCAACGGCCTCGTATCACTAGCAGTCGAGATGACAGGCATCTTATCCCCATGGCTGTAACGGATCGTGCAGCCACATCTCGATCCCTCAGTCAATAGATTGGGACGTTTGCAAGACAACAACCATGTGCACGAACAGTTCGACGACGTTTGCAGCACCATGGACCATCAGCTCGGAGACCATGGCTGCGGTTACCCCTGACGCTGCATCACGGACAGGAGCGCCTGCGATAGTGTACTCAACGACAAACCTGGGTGCACGAATGGCAAAACGTCATTTTTTCGAATAAATCCAGGTTCTGTTTACAGCATCATGATGGTCGCATCCGTGTTTGGCGACATCGCGGTGAACGAACATTGGAAGCGTGTATTCGTCATCGCCATACTGGCGTATCACCCGACGTGATGGTATTGGGTGCCATTGGTTACACGTCTCGGTCACCTCTTAGTCGCATTGTCGGCACTTTGAACAGTGGACGTTACATTTCAGATGTGTTACGACCCGTGGTTCTACCCTTCATTCGATCCCTGCGAAACCCTACATTTCAGCAGGATAATGCAAGACCGCATGTTGCAGGTCCTGTACGGGCCTTTCTGGATACAGAAAATGTTCGGCTGCTGCCCTGGCCAGCACATTCTCTAGATCCCTCACCAATTGGAAACGTCTGGTCAATGGTGGCCAAGCAACTGGCTTGTCACAATACGCCAGTCACTACTCTTGATGAACTGTGGTATCGTGTTGAAGCTGCATGGACAGCTGTAACTGTACACACAATCCAAGCTCCGTTTCACTCAATGCCCAGACGTATCAAGGCCGTTATCAAGGCCAGAGGTGGTTGTTCTGGGTACTGATTTCTCAGAATCTATTCACCCAAATTGCGTAAAAAAGTAATCACATGTCAGTTCTTATATAATATATTTGTCCAATGAATACCCGTTTATCATCTGCATTTCTTCTCGGTGTAGCAATTTTAATGGCCAGTAGTGTATATCGAAAGTGTCGCGTGTAATACTGTATGTACATTAATAAGAGAAACCTGGGAGCCGAATTGACTGTATAGTGTACTTTATTGAAAACGTTGCTTGTTTACAAGTGGAGAGAGAGAGAGAGAGAGAGAGAGAGAGAGAGAGAGAGAGAGAGAGAGAGAGAGAGAGACATGATGTTCTGTACACTAGCAGCGAGATGATACACTAAACAGGTGCATTAGACTCCACCAAGAATCCCATAAATCCAGATGCGCAAGGGTACAACGTAGGTATAGACCCCAGGATAGCCGGGTAGCCCACATCCGCTGTTCCAGGAGACGATTCCCACCTGCTCCGAACCGGACACTAGGGCACTGCCCTCGTCGCCCGCACAAAAGTCCTTGCCGCCTTCACTCACTCCGGCACAGATCATATTGATGGTGAGGTTCCCGTATGTGGCATTGCATGCGGCGGTGTCTATGATTTCGACGGTGACTGCCTGGAGCTCAGAGGGGAGACTGCCGTCAGCCGAGGAGGCGCCCCAACCGGCGACCGTGGCGGGGCTCCCTACTGCCGTCTCGTTCCAGGTGACGGGTATGGCTTGCACGTCGGGGCCGAAGACGAAGGGCTCGGAGACGCGCAGCCCGCCGATGTCGTTGTCGAAGCCGTCGAAGCTAGCGTGCCAGAATATGACCGCGACCGTGTACAACGAGCCGCCGCTGCCCCGGCTCGAACTGCCGGCCCGGACCTGCATGCTGTAGATATCGCCCTCCACGATGCAGCGGGCAGAGGTCAGCGCATACATGCTGCTCACGATGGACGCCCCGCAGTCGCTGCTGCCGCCTCTGCCACACAAAAGAACGGCTGCACTCGTTTCCATAAAACAACGGAATTACAAGTCACATTAATGAACATAAAGCAGGGAAACATTCGTAAAGAAACATCTAACTTACAAATACAGTTTATTGCACTTTCATTCGTATTCAGAAAGTATTCAACTAGTCCCATCTAGGTGCTTAGTGAACACACGTCCCCTGTATGATAGATTGTCTGGTTTCCATTTACACTGTCTGAGCAAAGGTACCCAGTCACACCTATGCGAGCCGGCCAGTGTGGCCGTGCGGTTCTAGGCGCTTCAATCTGGAACCGCGTGACACTACGGTCGCAGGTTCGAATCCTGCCTCGTGCATGGATGTGTGTGATGTCCTTAGGTTACTTAGGTTTAAGTAGTTCTCAGTTCTAGGGGACTGATGACCTCAGATGTTGAGTCCCATAGTACTCAGAGCCATTTGAACCATTTTGAACACCTATGCGATGAAGAATGGATCACTATACACTGATGTGACAAAAGACACGGGATACCTCGTAATATCGTGTGGTACCTCGTTTTTCCCAGCCTAGTGCAGCACCTCGACGTGGAATGGATTCAACAAGTCGATGGAAGCCCCCTGCAGAAGTACTGAGCCATCCTGCCTCTCGAGCCATTCACAATTATTGTGAAAGTGTTGCTGGTGCAGGATTTTGTATACAAACTGATAGCTTGATTAAGTCCCACAAATGTTCCATAGGATTCATGTTGGGGGATCTGTGGCCAAACTGTTCACTCCGATAGACCAGAATCTTTCTCAAGCCACTCGCGAACAGTTGTGGCCCAGTGATATGGCATATCGTTGTTTGGGAAAATTAAGTCCATGAATAGCTGCAAATGGCCTCCAAGTAGTCGAACATAACCATTTCCAGTCAGTGATCGGTTCAGTTGGACCAGAGGATCCAGTCCATTCTATGTAAACACAGCCAACACCATTATGGAGCCCCTATCAGCTTGCACAGTGCCTTGTTGACAACTTGGACTCGTGGTTTCGTGGGGTCTGCACCACACTCTAATCATATCATCAGCTCTTACCAGCTGAAATCGGGAGTCAGTTTTCCAGTCGTCTAGGGTCCAACCGGTACGATCACGAGCGCAGGAGAGGAGCTGCAGGCCATGTTGTGCCGTTAGCAAAGGCACTCGCGTCGGTCGTCTGCTGCCACAGCCCATTAACGCCACATTTCGCCACACTGTCCTTACGGATACGTTCGTCGTACGTCCTACACGGATTTCTGCGATTGTTTCACGCTGTGTTGCTTGTCTGTTAGCACTGACAACTTTGCGCAAACGCAGGTAGATGGTCGTTAAGTGAAGGCCGTCGGCCACTGAGTTGTCTGTGGTGAGAGACAATGTCTGAGACTTGGTATTATCATCACGCTCTTGACACTGTGCGTCACAGAATATTGAATTCCTTAACGATTTCCGAAATGGAATGCTCATGCGTCCAGCTCCAACTACCATGCCACGTCCACAGTCTGTTAATTCCTGTCGTCTGGTCACAATCACCTCAGAAACCTATTCAAATGAATCACCTGAGTGCGAATGTCATCTACGCCATTGCACTGCTCTTTCATACCTTGTATACGCGGTACTATCGATATCTAAATATGTGCATGTCGTTATCCCACGACTTGTCGCCTTAGTATATGTCACTCAAGGAGATAGTATAAAAGGGGGCGTGGAGTATTGTCTTGTCAGTAGAGAAACAGTAACTGCAGAGAGGGTTGCTCAGGAGAGCTCAGTCACTTCGAATGTGGACTAGTTGTGAGATGTCACCTGAATAATTGATTCGTCAGGTATACTTCAACCCTTCTAAAGCTGTCCAAGTCGACTGTTGTTGATGTGATTGTGAAGTGGAAACGCGAAGGAACAACCACATCTCCAGGAATACCTCATACAAGGTAGAGCATTGTACCTGAAGCAGAGTGTATCAAGGAATACATGAGTTTCTTGAACGGTGTTTCAGTCTAGTGAGTGATTTTAGAATCACATGAAAAAATACACATGACTGTTTCTCTTGGTGTGAGACAACAGCTCGTCTTCTTGTGCAGAGTTAGTAAGTATTACGAGTACTTTATATGTAAGTGCTGTATTGTCCATTAAAACTATTTCGAGAGTATTGTTAATTCCCCAGTTACAGTGTTTTATGGCGAGTAAGATTCTGTACATTTTTAAAACAAGTCACGTAACTTGTGGACGGTTAGGCCATACTTCGTCCGTCGTGCACCATCTTGTACCTTGAAACAGAAGGTCTTCTATCATGAAACACGCAATAGTTGCAAATGAAATGCGTTTACAAAATGTTCTGTCAATTTTTCCTGTCTTCAAAAGCGAAATTTCTGTTACTTACCAATAGCTTCTGTTTCACAACGTATGTAGCTTGTAACTGGTTTTTTGATTGTTAGTGTGTGGTAGAGTCATAATGTAACGCATAGACTATTAGGGTCTGTATAGGGTGAACATTAATAAAAACGAAAAACTGCAGGGACAGGTTCCTGACTGGAAGTGAACGAAAAGAGATCCTACGAATATGTGTCCGGGAATTCATTGTTGCCAAGATAGATGGCGCTGACGAATGACAGTTCCTCTGACCACTCACCTTCTGCTCCTTGTGTGTTGCAGGCTGCAGCGTACTGTAGGGAGCAGAATGGTCCGGTATGCACGTCTGCAACAAGCCGAGATGGTATTTGCGTACGCCCTAGCATAGGGAAACGGTCGAGAGGCAGGAAACCGGTCCTCAAAATCTGATGCACGCATAGTCCGCCGCCTCCCTGCACGTTCGTCTGTCTGAAAGGACCCATGTTCACACAAACGCCCAAAATAGGATTGACATATTGTGTGATGTGGTTGGTGTCTGTGAGGATACTTGTTTTGGTATAGCTGTGCTGCCTCTCGACCGTTTCCATCTGCTTGGCCGTACACAAAGCCCATCTTGGCCTGTTCCCGACACGAAGACCGGACCATTCTGCTGCTTACAGTACACTGCATCAATCACACAGCCTGCAACACACAGGGAACGCACGGCAAGCGGTCAGGGGAACTTTTATTAGTCAACGCCATCTACCTTGGTAACGATGCATTTGTGGACACATATTCATAACATCTTTCTTCCTCCATTTCCAGTCAAGAATCCATACCTGCAATTTGTCGGTTTTGTACTAGCGTTCATCCTGTATACAGTAGAGACGAGATCTTTTCTACAGAAACACTTTTAAATTTGAATAGAATATTTGTCCCTAGGCGCATGACCATGTTGTACCTAGAAACAGTTTTGACATTAGGAAAAAAGCTTTTTCTTTTGGAGTAATTTTTGTAATTTCAGAAAAAAACTGTAGTATACAAAATGATTGCTACGATTAGTATCATTTTAAAACGGGACAAGAAAATATTTTAAATTTGTATTACTGGGTTGGTTGGAGGAGAAAGTCTGAAAACTTTTTCACTCCACAAGACTCTCCCCTGCCTGAAGGGCAGGGACCATCGAACCGAGATAGGTGGCGCAGTGGTTAGCACTCTGGACTCGCATTCGGGAGGACGACGGTTCAATCCCACGTCCGGCCATCCTGATTTAGGTTTTCCGTGATTTCCCTAAATCGCTCCAGGCAAATGCTGGGATGGTTCCTTTGAAAGGGCACGACCGGTTTCCTTCTCTGTCCTTGCCACAATCCGAGCTCGTGCGCCATCTCCAATGACCTCGATGTCGAATATTCTTAGTATTATTAGTAAACAGTCTTGGTTGCAATTTTACTTTTTTTATTTACCAACTACGCGTGTCGCCTTATTTAGGCATTTTTAGGCTGATCTTAATTTGGTATTTCTTGGGCCGATCCTTTAGTGTAGCTAAGGGTGTCGTCGAGTACATCAGGCCAACATCGCCTACGTACACTGCCTAAAGGATCGTCCTAAGAAATACCAAATTAAGATCAGCCTGAAGATGCCTAAATAAGGTGAAACGCGTAGTTTATAAGTAAAAAAACTAAAATTGCAACCAAAACTGTTTTCAGCTAATACTATTAAAAACTGGTTTGCTGATTCGTGCCACAGATGGATTGGAAGAATTTCGAATATTCTTCTTTTTTCCTAGGGCAGGAACCATCGAACATTGCGGAGGGTGGTTGTAAGAAATCGTAGGAATCAGTAAAGGGAATCACTTGTGAGAGCGAAAGTGCTACCAGCAGTCCATCTAGCCCAAAGACTGTGCGTAGGTAGCTCAAAGAAATTGGGGCATAGTGTACAGCCGGCCGGAGTGGCCGTGCGGTTCTAGGCGCTACAGTCTGGAACCGAGCGACCGCTACGGTCGCAGGTTCGAATCCTGCCTCGGGCATGGATGTGTGTGATGTCCTTAGGTTAGTTAGGTTTAATTAGTTCTAAGTTCTAGGCGACTGATGACCTCAGAGGTTAAGTCGCATAGTGCTCAGAGCCATTTGAACCATTTTGAACCATAAAGGACAAACAGTTACTGATAAGCGATACCACTGCTAAGCGACGCTTGCCGTGGTGTAAAGAACGACTCCATAGCACAGTGGATGACTGTAAACGAGTGATTTATAGTGGTGAATAACGCTATATCGACAGAAGGTTTTGGGTGTGGCGAATACCTGGAAAATGTTATCTGCCGTCACGTGTAGTGTCAATAGGAAAGCTAGTGTTACGGTATCGGAATATTTTTCGTGCTTAATGTATGGTCACGTTATTGTGCTTAAGAAAACGCTACAAGTGGAAGAATATGAACACATTTTGCAGCATTGTATTCTGCGGGAGCTTGTATGCTTCTGTGATACAGGTAATGTTACCATTGATGCAACTACATCGGAGTGGCCAGACAAACATGTGGTTCCTGAAGAGAGACCTTTCTAGCATTTTCACGGGCACTAGCTGTTAAACAGCACCCCATTCGGTTCTCCAGGTGGGAACTACACAGGAGGATGTTGTCGTCACGAGAAACAAAAATTGGTGTGAACTGCTGAAAGCAAAGGTAAACTATAGGCTTTATAGTTCCAGAGGACATGCAGTTGCACGCTATGGCTTAATGACGATGGGATCCTCCTGGATATAATGTTCCAGAAGTTAAATAGTACCCAATTCTATTCCCCTGGAGGGAACTACTCGGGAAGATATTGTCATCAGGAAAACAAAATTAGGATTCTATGGGCCGAAGCTTGGAAAGTTAGAGCCCTTAACTGGGTGGGTAGGTTAGAGAATTAAATAAGATAAATGGATATGATAAAATCAGATGTAGTTGAAATTGGTGAAGTGCGATGGCAAGAAGAACGAACTTCTGGTCATGTCAGTACAGGGTTATCACTACAAAATCGAATAGAGGTAGGTCTAGTAATGAATGAGAAAGTAGGAATACGGATAAGCTATTTGAATACATTATAATAACCAAGACAGACACAAATACAATACCCACTACATTAGTTCAAGTTTATAAACCTATTAGCTCCACATATGATAGAGAGATTGAACAAATGTATGATGAAATAAACAAAACTATTCAGATAGTAAGGGAGATGAAAATTTAATTGTTATTGGCGACTGGAATTCGGTAGTAGGAAAAGGACAAGAAGGAAAAATGGTAGGAAAACATGAACTAGACAAAAAGAATGAATGGAGAAGCCACCTGGTAGAATTTTTCACAAAGTACAATTTAATCATTGCTAATATTTAGTCTCATAATCATTAAAGAAGGTTGTGTACAGGAAGAGGCCTGGAGACATCAGAAGGTTTCAAACAGATTATACAGGGTAATACAAAAATCACTTTGCAGCGTTGGAAAGATATGGAAATTCATTGAGGTAACTTACAGAATCAGCAGATGTATCATTTTGTGGCAAACAACCTCAGGTTTCACATAAAAGTATCCAGTATCGTTTTGGTTCGATTTGACTACCATTTCTGATGTGCAAACATCCCACCAGTAATCTGTTCCTCCTACACTCATTGGAGCAAATTGGGTTTAAGTTGTGCAATGGCAGCATCAATTCTTCAGGTCCCCTAAATTGTTTAGTAGGGAAGGAAATGAAACCCCATAGAAAGAAGTCCAGTGGTGTCAAGTCTGAGGAGCGAGGTGGTCATGCGATTGGCCCTTCACGGCCAATCCACCGACCTAGCAAGCGATTATCAAGGAAACTTAGAACTTCCATGAGGAGGAAATGAGGTGGTGCACCGTATTTCTGGTAGTAAACCATCTCATCTTGGTCATCTTCATCGTTGTGTGGAGTTAAAGGTTTTCAAGCATATCCTGATACACAAACCAGTGACAGTTTTCTTTTGAAGAAGAAAGGGCAGTGCACTTACAGTTTGCTAAGGGCATAAAACAGATAACGTTTCAGCGTTGCATACGGATTTTCGCTGTCCCATATTCTGCAGTTGTGGGTGCTCATCATGCCACTGATAGGAAATAGAGACTCATTGCTGAAGATTATTGTTTTCAGGAATGTCTCGTCGTCCTCTATCCAGAGTTCCCCACGAGCAACCTTATCTGCACCACTAATGTGCTGTGCTATTAGGAATCTGTATGGTTTCAAGCGTAAACATATAGAATGTACTCAGTCTTTTTTGGAATGCCAGTCTCGTGAGGCGCGTGTCGCATTGTTTTTTTGTGGGTTGATGGCAAAGCTCTCCTTAAACTGTTCGACATGATCATCGACTTACGGTCGATCTGGTGATTTATCATGTCGAAGTGATCAACCAATCTCAACAAATTTCTTGTGCGAAGAGTAAATTGTAGGCCTGTTTGGAGGTTCTTTAGCGTATTCGGTGCAAAAATTACGCCGAATCGTTTCATGAAACCAAAACACACAGTGAGCACACTCCACACCAGTGTCAGAAGCCATTTTAACTGTGCACTACACTGGCGCTCCTGGTGGCGGAATGGGATACTGATGCAGCATATGAATCAAACTAGAGGTTGTTTGCTGCAAAATGACACATCTATCGATTCTGTAAGTTGTCTCAATAACTTTCTACGTCGTTCTAAAGTTCTGAATTCCTTTTTGACTCGCCCTGTATAATTATAAAACAGAGATTTCGAAATCGGAGGCAAATGAGTACTCCAAGTACAATTTATCGGTGAAATAGCAGAAAATTAGGAACGAAAGAATATTGGACCTGTACAAATTGAAATAACCAGAGTTTGTTGAAAGTCGCAAAGGAAGTATTAGACAACGTTTTACTGAAATAGGAATAAGGAAAACAATAGAAGATGAATGGGTACTCTTGAGAGGTGTAATAGTGAAGGCATCATATGATCAAACAGGTAAAAAGACAAGACCCTTGGATAACATTCGAGATATTCGGTTTATATGATGGAAGGAGAATAAAAATACAGCTGATGAAGCAGGCAAAGGTGAATAAAGAGGTCTAACAACGAGACTGACAGAAAATTCAAGATGGCAAAGCAGAAACTGTATAAGCATTCATGACTTGGGGAAAAGTAGATGCTTTCTATAGGATAATTAGAGATCCTTGGAGAAAAAAGTAACAACTGTATGAATATCAAGACATCTAGCAAGTCAGTACTAACAAGGAGGCGGCACGACCGTGAGGTCGGGGATTTGTCCGCAATTTTGTGTGGTGAAAGAGGACCCCTAACACCTCACGTGGTTAAAATATTAGGACGTACTACTCGGAAAATCCCGAGAAAAATCGATCCAAAGTTTCCTAGGTGCCTTATGAGTGTAAAATGTTAGTCCACTGCCGAGCCGCCGTCTGGCCTACATGGTTAGCGCTCAGACCCTTTCGCCAAAGGTCTCGCTTCGATTCCTCCTCTGGCACTTTTTTTTCCTTCTGTTGCTTGCAAAATTGCAGCGCATTGTTACAGGAGAATCGTGAAATTAATTCCCGGGAAGATCGTACAGAAATTCATTCTATAATTCATCATCAATTATCGTCACCAATATTCAGAGACATGATTCAATATGCCTGGTTTGCCTCAAAATTGTCATAAACTCGAAACATTTTCGTAAATGTTAGTGGGCCATGTTTTTGTACAGATTTATTTCAAACGCCCTGTGATTGTAAAAATTCCACTTTTATATGTTGCGCAAGATGTCGCAAAAATTATTGCTTTGTTTGTTTTTACGATAGTTACCACTGCAGTTCTTGTTTATAATTATTATATGTATTAAAATTGAATGTTTTCCAATCGACTTTGTTATTCTGATTAAAAAGGAATGTTTCTCCTGGTATACTTTACAATGAAAAATGGAAAACCCACCGTCATGAATTGTATTGTTGGACAAAAAGAAAATAATTTTTATTCAATAATGAAACTAATTTGTTAAAGATAATTTAGGTTTGGGAAACTTTCTGAATAATTTGTGGAATAACCAAAGAAAATGAAACAGAAGAAAAAAAGTGCCAGAGGAGGAATCGAACACGAGACCTTTGGCGTAAGAATCCGAGCCCTAAACACCTTTTTTTTCTTTTTTTGATCTCATTTTGTTCTAGATTGTTCGTTGAATTTGTTCGTGGCGGACGTCCGATGACACATGTTCAGGTTGATCGTTGATTCGTTCACTCAGTTTTTTGTTACACAGGGTAGCTAAATCCTCTGACCGAACACGCTGAGCTACCGTGCCGGCTGTCTCCGACCCCACGGTCGTGCCGTCTCCTTGTAAGATGGAAAAGCAAAACGGTGAAGGAATATGTAGAAGGGTTATAAAAAGGAAATGAACCTGACGTCAAAATTACGAAAGTTTTTTAATGCTTTTCATACCCCACACTTAAAAGTAGAGGGGGGCTTTTGAATGATGACCCATTGGAAGCTAAACTCACAGTTGGAAATACACTCCTGGAAACGGAAAAAAGAACACATTGACACCGGTGTGTCAGACCCACCATACTTGCTCCGGACACTGCGAGAGGGCTGTACAAGCAATGATCACACGCACGGCACAGCGGACACACCAGGAACCGCGGTGTTGACCGTCGAATGGCGCTAGCTGCGCAGCATTTGTGCACCGCCGCCGTCAGTGTCAGCCAGTTTGCCGTGGCATACGGAGCTCCATCGCAGTCTTTAACACTGGTAGCATGCCGCGACAGCGTGGACGTGAACCGTATGTGCAGTTGACGGACTTTGAGCGAGGGCGTATAGTGGGCATGCGGGAGGCCGGGTGGACGTACCGCCGAATTGCTCAACATTTGGGGCTTGAGGTCTCCACAGTACATCGATGTTGTCACCAGTGGTCGGCGGAAGGTGCACGTGCCCGTCGACCTGGGACCGGACCGCAGCGACGCACGGATGCACGCCACGACCGTAGGATCCTACGCAGTGCCGTAGGGGACCGCACCGCCACTTCCCAGCAAATTAGGGACACTGTTGCTCCTGGGGTATCGGCGAGGACCATTCGCAACCGTCTCCATGAAGCTGGGCTACGGTCCCGCACACCGTTAGGCCGTCTTCCGCTCACGCCCCAACATCGTGCAGCCCGCCTCCAGTGGTGTCGCGACAGGCGTGAATGGAGGGACGAATGGAGACGTGTCGTCTTCAGCGATGAGAGTCGCTTCTGCCTTGGTGCCAATGATGGTCGTATGCGTGTTTGGCGCCGTGCAGGTGAGCGCCACAATCAGGACTGCATACGACCGAGGCACACAGGGCCAACACCCGGCATCATGGTGTGGGGAGCGATCTCCTACACTGGCCGTACACCACTGGTGATCGTCGAGGGGACACTGAATAGTGCACGGTACATCCAAACCGTCATCGAACCCATCGTTCTACCATTCCTAGACCGGCAAGGGAACTTGCTGTTCCAATAGGACAATGCACGTCCGCATGTATCCCGTGCCACCGAACGTGCTCTAGAAGGTGTACGTCAACTACCCTGGCCAGCAAGATCTCCGGATCTGTCCCCCATTGAGCATGTTTGGGACTGGATGAAGCGTCGTCTCACGCGGTCTGCACGTCCAGCACGAACGCTGGTCCAACTGAGGCGCCAGGTGGAAATGGCATGGCAAGCCGTTCCACAGGACTACATCCAGCATCTCTACGATCGTCTCCATGGGAGAATAGCAGCCTGCATTGCTGCGAAAGGTGGATATACACTGTACTAGTGCCGACATTGTGCATGCTCTGTTGCCTGTGTCTATGTGCCTGTGGTTCTGTCAGTGTGATCATGTGATGTATCTGACCCCAGGAATGTGTCAATAAAGTTTCCCCTTCCTGGGACAATGAATTCACGGTGTTCTTATTTCAATTTCCAGGAGTGTATTAGGGAGGATATTAACGGTCCCATCATTTGCATTGCAGCGAAGGGAAAAATCCTGTAAACATTGGTTGGAGCCAGGCGATGAGAAATATTTTTAATGTAATTCATGTCAAATGTGTATTTGTTTATGTGTATACAGAGAGTTTCGATGGCTAGCTGGTAAAGTGAAGTGTACCGATGCCACTGCCTATTGCAGGTGCACAAGACATGTGGAACTGTATAGATAGAGAAGAGGAAGTAAATGAAAGTGAGGTGGGAGATACAATGATGCGAGAAGAATGTGATAGAGCTCAGAAAGACCTAAACTGAAACAAGACCCCTGGAATAGACGACTTTCCCTCACAATGATTTGAGTCATGATAAAACTATCTCATCTCGTATCAGACAGGCGGAATACCCTCATACTCCAAGAAGACTGTAACAATTCCATTTCAAAAGAATGCAAGTGCCAACATCTGTGAATATCACCGAATCATCATTTTAACAAAGGGCACTTCCAAAATACTGACAGGAGCTATTTACAGAAGAATAGAAAAATTTACAGAAGTCGATATCGAGGAAAGTCAGTTTGGGTTCCGGAGCAAAACTAGAGCCATACTAACCCTACGAGTTATTTTAGAAGATAAGCTGAAGAAGGTAAACCTACATTTATTGAAACCTACGTTTATTTTGTTTGTAGAGTTAGGGAAAAATTTAGACAATGTTGACTTAAACACACCGTTCCAAAATCGGAAAGCAGCAGGGAGCACAATTTTATCCATAACTTATAAAGAAACCACATGCAGTTATAAGTGTCGAAAGATATGAAAAGGATGCAGTAGTTGAGAACGGAGTATAGCCTTTCGCCAGTGCTGTGTTCAAGCTGTACGTTTAACAAGCAGTAAAAGAAACGACGAAGAAATTTGGAAAGTGTGTTAAAGTACAAGGACTTTTGATAACGAATTTCGTAAGTGAATCATGTGTTATTATTTCCAGCTGTTTAAAGAAATGCCTGCAAGATGTATGTATGTGAACTCCACCCGTAATTCTAATTACTTTCTTTTTGTCTGAGTGCGGAGTATCTCGCAAAACATCAGTTAATGAAAATATATAAAGATATTAACTTAGTTATTTCTATATCCTCAAAATTGGCAGTTATTATTATGATAAAAATTGCCGGACCTATATGTATTATCTACTATATCTACTATGTATTTGTTCCAGATTGCTATTTTCTGAATATGTACAAGTAAGAACTTAGAACTCTCTAGGAACATTGTTGACAGTACTGGATGAGCTGTGTTTTTTCAAACTTCTGAGCTAAGCCGTTTGTGTAGAACCAATCAGTAACGTTCACGAAATCATCATTTACTATTTTCTGTGTTCATGATTCTTTGTTAAGCGTCACAACACTATTTGTGTTATCTGTAAACAGGACTAACCATGCCTGCTGATTTAAATAAACGGACGGATCATTAACATAAAGCAAGAACAGTAGTTGGAAAATGATAGAACTACGTGGACCAGGCAGTAAGCGAGGGTGGTTTGAAAAGTTCTCGGAACAGAATAGGAAAAAAGTACTTACATCATCTAGACTATTTTTATTTTTCAATGTAGTCTCCGTGTAGACTAATGCACTTGGTCCAATTGATGTTCCAGTGTCTTGATCCCATCTTGAAAATGAGTTTCCTCCAGGCCTGCAAAATAGTTACCAACTGCAGCTATCAATTCTTCATTTAAAGTGAATCTTCGTCCACCACGAAAAATTTTCAATTTTGGGAAGAGATGGAAGTCTGACGGAGCCATATCAGGTGAATAAGGCAGTCGTGGCAACAATTCATACTTTAGTTCGCGTAATTTTGACATGGCGACGACACATGTGTGCGCGCGCGCGTCAAGAGTCGCGGCACCCATCTTGCAGTTAATTTTTACGTTTCTAATTCTTCTGTTAAAATGTGATATACCCTTCCAGGTGACATCTGACAAGCGTGAGCAATTACCACGCACTTTCAACCGGCGATCCTCCATGACCATTTTGTGCACTTCTGCAATGATTTCAGGAGTAGTGACACAAATTGGCCGACCATTGTGCGTTGTGCGGATGATCGTCTAAGCTCTTCCGACCAAATTTAAATTCATTTGTCCACTTGGCAACAGTTGAATATGAAGAAGCAGAGACCCCCCCAGTCTATTCTGGAAATCGGCATTAAGTTCTTGAACGCTGCTCGAATCTCGATATTTTTTCATCTTCGCAAATCACTACGCGGGAACATACACAGAACCACATCACCTTCACAGCTCTCTTCCGAGAGCACTGACATGGCGCGTGCTTACAGGAAACAGTCCAACGAATATCACTTGAGCAACTCGTTGCGCTAGCGCTGACCTCTCGTGGTGATTCCAAGAACTTTTCAAACCATCCTCCTAATTTTTCCCCTTTCAGACGTTGTGGCATCCCGCTTCGTGTTACTCGAACAGCCTAGGGCAACTTTCTGTTTTCTATTTCTTAAGTGAGAATGTGTGAAACTACCTATTCAATAAAAACTTAACTTCTCTAGTAGAATACAGCAACTGACATAATCAAATACCTTCGATAAGCCATAGATGATCGTAATTGGTGATATTGTATTCTTTAAAGATTTTATTGTGTGCTTCGTGAAGGAATAAATAGTTAACGCACTAGAGTGGCTGTTTTGAAATCCAAAATGTGGTTAATTAAGTATCCCATTACTACAAACCCCCCATGAACCACGGACCTTGCCGTTGGTGGGGAGGCTTGCGTGCCTCAGCGATACAGATAGCCGTACCGTAGGTACAACCACAACGGAGGGGTATCTGTTGAGAGGCCAGACAAACGTGTGGTTCCTGAAGAGGGGCAGCAGCCTTTCCAGTAGTTGCAGGGGCAACAGTCTGGATGATTGACTGATCTGGCCTTGTAACAATAACCAAAACGGCCTTGCTGTGCTGGTACTGCGAACGGCTGAAAGCAAGGGGAAACTACGGCCGTAATTTTTCCCGAGGGCATGCAGCTTTACTGTATGATTAAATGATGGTGGCGTCCTCCTGGGTAAAATATTCCGGAGGTAAAATAGTCCCCCATTCGGATCTCCGGGCGGGGACTACTCAAGAGGATGTCGTTATCAGGAGAAAGAAAACGGGCGTTCTACGGGTCGGAGCGTAGAATGTCAGGTCCCTTAATCGGGCAGGTAGGTTAGAAAATTTGAAAAGGGAAATGGATAGGTTAAAGTTAGATATAGTGGGAATTAGTGAAGTTCGGTGGCAGGAGGAACCAGACTTCTGGTCAGGTGACTACAGGGTTATAAACACAATGTCAAATAGGGGTAATGCAGGAGTAGGTTTAATAATGAATAGGAAAATAGGAACGCGGGTAAGCTACTACAAACAGCTTAGTGAACGCATTATTGTGGCCAAGATAGATACGAAGCCCACACCTACTACACTAGTACAAGTTTATATGCCAACTAGCTCTGCAGATGACGAAGAAATTGAAGAAATGTATGATGAAATAAAAGAAATTATTCAGATTGTGAAGGGAGACGAAAATTTAATAGTCATGGGTGACTGGAATTCGAGTGTAGGAAAAGGGAGAGAAGGAAACGTAGTAGGTGAATATGGACTGGGGCTAAGAAATGAAAGAGGAAGCCGCCTGGTAGAATTTTACACAGAGCACGACTTTATCATAGCTAACACTTGGTTTAAGAATCGTGATAGAAGGTTGTATACATGGAAGAACCCTGGGATACTAAAAGGTATCAGATAGATTATATAATGGTAAGACAGAGATTTAGGAACCAGGTTTCAAATTGTAAGACATTTCCAGGGGCAGATGTGGACTCTGACCACAATCTATTGGTTATGACCTGTAGATTAAAACTGAAGAAACTGCAAAAAGGTGGGAATTTAAGGAGATGGGACCTGGATAAACTGAAAGAACCAGAGGTTGTTCAGAGTTTCAGGGAGAGCATAAGGGAACAATTGACAGGAATGGGGGAAAGAAACACAGTAGAAGAAGAATGGGTAGCTTTGAGGGATGAAGTAGTGAAGGCAGCAGAGGATCAAGTAGGTAAAAAGACAAGGGCTAGTAGAAATCCTTGGGTAACAGAAGAAATATTGAATTTAATTGATGAAAGGAGAAAATATAAAAATGCAGTAAATGAAGCAGGCAAAAAGAGATACAAACGTCTCAAAAATGAGATCGACAGGAAGTGCAAAATGGCTAAGAAGGGATGGATAGAGGACAAATGTAAGGATGTAGAGACTTATCTCACTAGGGGTAAGATAGATACTGCCTACAGGAAAATTAAAGAGACCTTTGAAGATAAGAGAACCACTTGTATGAAAATCAAGAGCTCAGATGGAAACCCAGTTCTAAGCAAAGAAGGGAAGGCAGAAAGGTGGAAGGATTATATAGAGGATCTATACAAGGGCGATGTACTTGAGGACAAAATTATGGAAGTGGAAGAGGATGTAGGTGAAGATGAAATGGGAGATACGATATTGCGTGAAGAGTTTGACAGAGCACTGAAAGACCTGAGTCGAAACAAGGCCCCCGGAGTAGACAACATTCCATTGGAACTACTGACGGCCTTGGGAGCGCCAGTCCTGACAAAACTCTACCATCTGGTGAGCAAGATGTATGAAACAGGCGAAATACCCTCAGACTTCAAGAAGAATATAATAATTCCAATCTCAAAGAAAGCAGGTGTTGACAGATGTGAGAATTACCGAACAATCAGTTTAATAAGCCACAGCTGCAAAATACTAACACGAATTCTTTACAGACGAATGGAAAAACTAGTAGAAGCCGACCTCGGGGAAGATCAGTTTGGATTCCGTAGAAACACTGGAACACGTGAGGCAATACTGACCTTACGACTTATCTTAGAAGAAAGATTAAGGAAAGGCAAACCTACGTTTCTAGCATTTGTAGACTTAGAGAAAGCTTTTGACAACGTTAACTGGAATACTCTCTTTCAAATTCTAAAGGTGGCAGGGGTAAAATACAGGGAGCGAAAGGCTATTTACAATTTGTACAGAAACCAGATGGCAGTTATAAGAGTCGAGGGATATGAAAGGGAAGCAGTGGTTGGGAAGGGAGTAAGACAGGGTTGTAGCCTCTCCCCGATGTTATTCAATCTGTATATGGAGCAAGCAGTAAAGGAAACAAAAGAAAAATTCGGAGTAGGTATTAAAATCCATGGAGAAGAAATAAAAACTTTGAGGTTCGCCGATGACATTGTAATTCTGTCAGAGACAGCAAAGGACTTGGAAGAGCAGTTGAACGGAATGGATGGTGTCTTGAAGGGAGAATATAAGATGAACATCAACAAAAGCAAAACGAGGATAATGGAATGTAGTCAAATTAAGTCGGGTGATGTTGAGGGTATTAGATTAGGAAATGAGACACTTAAAGTAGTAAAGGAGTTTTGCTATTTGGGGAGCAAAATAACTGATGATGGTCGAAGTAGAGAGGATATAAAATGTAGACTGGCAATGGCAAGGAAAGCGTTTCTGAAGAAGAGAAATTTGTTAACATCGAGTATAGATTTAAGTGTCAGGAAGTCATTTCTGAAAGTATTTGTATGGAGTGTAGCCATGTATGGAAGTGAAACATGGACGGTAAATACTTTGGACAAGAAGAGAATAGAAGCTTTCGAAATGTGGTGCTACAGAAGAATGCTGAAGATTAGATGGGTAGATCACATAACTAATGAGGAGGTACTGAATAGGATTGGGGAGAAGAGGAGTTTGTGGCACAACTTGACCAGAAGAAGGGATCGGTTGGTAGGACATGTTCTGAGGCATCAAGGGATCACCAATTTAGTATTGGAGGGCAGCGTGGAAGGTAAAAATCGTAGGGGGAGACCAAGAGATGAATACACTAAGCAGATTCAGAAGGATGTAGGTTGCAGTAGGTACTGGGAGATGAAGAAGCTTGCACGTGATAGAGTAACATGGAGAGCTGCATCAAACCAGTCTCAGGACTGAAGACCACAACAACAACAACATTACTACAAAGGCGTGTGACAAGCCCGAAGTGCATTACCTTCTTCAAAATGTTAGAGAATGATGTGATGAATAAGACTGAGAAGTAGTTATTGACATTTGGGGATTTACGCATCTTATAGAGAAGCCAGAGCATCGCATAAAGCTACACTTCTTTAGTAAGCGGGACAACACAGGAATTGGAGTTGGTGTCTGAAGCCGTGCATTGTAATACAAAGAGTCGTGGTTTTGCCTCTTTCCACGTAATAGAAGCCGTAGAGAGCAGCTATGGCGCAATGAAAAGCTTAACATACAGTTCTGGGGGTTCTCTGATCTTTCGGAGGTGTTTCTCGTACCACGATTCGGGGCCAACTCAATCAGGTTACCGTGAACATGGACCATTATTATGGAGCAGCATTATCGGTGTCTACGTGTTGCCCTCTTATCCATATCTTCATGATGAGTGTGCTGTGGACACTCCGAGGTAACAGTAACTGTGTTCACATGACGGCATCCATATGTCCACGGTTTGACGAACTCTCAGGTACTCTGTAGCACCTCGAATGATCTTAATACATTAGGAAATGTGTGATACTCTTAAGAACAGCAGGTGAGACTTGGTAAAGCAGATCTCGGCAATTTGGTAGCTCTACGTCCTACTGGATCGTCAATGAATGGCTTATGCTGGATGTGGCGTACCTGAAGAAACTTGTGCATCTGTTCCTCTCCGATTTGGGACCATATCGAGGCTAGAAGCTGTGCTACACGGTACTACCGACATGTTACCTGTGATTTACTAATTCGGTCTGTATGTGTAATTGGGAATATCTGCTTATATTTTGAACTGCACTGTCATTCAGTATTTCCTGGAGCCAAAATACTTGAGGAATGGCTGTAGCAAAAGCGATTTCCTTCTTAAAAAGCTGGAACCTTACAAATCAGAACAATGTAGACCAATTTCTTTACGCGAGTTTTATGGTATAGATTGTGCTGCAGTGTGATAGTTTAAGGTAAACGGTTTCACACAAATGAATACCTGCTGTTACATCTCCTACAAAAATTGGAGACAAAACGTAAAATTGACAAAACGAAAAAAAATGTCTGTTACGTTCAAACCGTGAATGGGCCTCTGGCATGACTGCGACTAATTGCAGACTTCCGCTCGTCGCGGCAGTAGGAGGGAGAAGGTGGCGAACCCATCGTCCGGGCCGCCTTTAACCCCCGGGAAAAATCCCAGATACTCAATTCCTTAGCAGGCTGAGTGGAGCTGGGGCCGTCCTGTAGGGACCGGAAGTATGTAAGATCCCCTCTCCTACCTGGGATTGAATCCGGGACCTCCAGGGCTGGAGTCTAGTGCTCTACCCACGAGAACACCACGGTTGCTTCTTGACAGATATAGCTAAAAACAAACAGATGACGTGACAGTGAATTATTTGATCCAAAAAGATCGTTCAGTTTTAATTTACCGCAATTAAAGAAAACAGATCCCTGATCTTAACAGACTTTTCACTTGTCTTTGCTGTCACGTTCATAGCCTACTGAGCCCACTTTAAGCAAGTCCATTAAGTTTTTGCTTATCTATATGCATGATAACGGAAGTCCTTGGAGTCAGTAATCAATTTAATGTCTCTGTTGTGAACTTCGTTACTTCTTTAAAGAGTGCACAGATCATTTTACGAGATAACTACAAAAACAGATTCGAGAGAGCTTTTGTCAGAAATTATCAACTCCAGATATTGCTGGCATGTGAGCGGTCGTACAAAGTTTCATTTCAAGCGTGAGCAGCAAACATTCTTGGCTAAACCTCAGACCTCTCCGTGGGGTGTAAGTCGTCGGATTTTCGCGGAAGTCAGTTTGAGTGAAATTTTTTTAGGCTGTAAACCGTATGATATTGCACAACCATGAACAAACGTTTCAGCTACTATTGAAAGTGATTTTTGTCAGGGTGACCTGATACCTAATGGAAGATACAATGCCTGACAAAAAATATGTAGCTCCCAGAAGGGGAGGAGGAAAAAAAAGGAAACTTTTCGGGTTGAGAGACCATGTGATGTCATTGCAGTGGTTACAAAACCAAGTCAAATTTATAAAGAACTTGGCATGGCAGTATTAGCCCACTTATCAGTATGACGTTGCACCCGTCAGGCCTGAATGCTTGCTCTGAATCGATTCGGAAAGTTGTCATGAAGCCGTTGTACCATCTCCTGAGGCAAACTGGCCCACACCTGTTGTAACTGGTCTTGTATATCCAGGGTAATGGTACTGTGAAGGGTTGACGTCCCAGCTGGTCTCAAACACGTTCTATTGGAGACACCCCAATAGATCCTACTGGCCTCGGGAGTAACTCGGTACCATGCAGGCTGTTGATAGAGACATGTGCCACGTGTGGACGAGAATTGTCCTGTTGAAAAAATGGCACCACGATAGTTTCGCATGAGACGCAATACATGAGGGTACAGGATATTTGTGACGTACCTGTGTGACGTTCCCTAAATCATTAATAGTCATGACCTGAAGTCATACACGATAGGCGCCCGCACATGACGCCAAGATTCGGATTTCCAACGTGATTGGTGATATTGTGCAGAAACACGGTTCGAAGTGCGTTATTCATCCATCATCTAAGATCAGGGCGCTTTTAGGGTCTATAAAGGATGATACTGGTCTGAGTGACAAGGGTGTTTACCATGTCTTTTGCAGTTATGACATGTCATATTTGGGTCACCCAAACAGGTTCGTGGAGGACCGGTGTATAGGGAAAAAGCGTCACACACGCTTACTGCAGCCAAGCAAATCTGCTGTAGCAGAATATTCAAATGGTTCAAATGGCTCTGAGGACTATGGGATTTAGCATCTGAGGTCATCAATCCCCTTGACTTAGAACTACTTAAACCTAACTAACCTATGGACATCACAGACATCCATGCCCGAGGCAGGATTCGAACCTGCGACCGTAGCAGCAGCACGGTTCCGGACTGAAGCGCCTAGAACCGCTCGGCCACAACGGCAGGCTGCAGAATATTGCTTTGGCGCTTGTCATCCTATGGACGGCTGCAGAATATTGCTTTGGCACTTGTCATCCTACGGAAGATAACAACGCAGAGATTCTGGCGTGAACTTCTAACTACTTGTATAGTGTTATAAAGTAAGCAGTCGAGATTAGATTGGTTATTGACCTTCAGACGGGTGATTTTGCTTAAATTTTGCTTGGTATCCCGTTCTCGTCAAACAACAAGAGGGACAGAGCTAACGCTACTACCTCATCAGTTGGTAATTACTATTTATGATCGGTAACTTGGCCGTCTTGAGTTGTGTGGGGCGCTAATTGTTTTAAGGTGTGTGTGTGTGTGTGTGTGTGTGTGTGTGTGTGTGTGTGTGTGTGTATTTGTGAGTGAGTGCGCGCGTCCGTGTACGCTCGTACGTGTGTGTTTGTTTTTTCTTCCTGCAAATATCGTATTTTGTTTCTTGGTTAAATTTCTTTGCACAGCACTTCCTCGTTGCATTTGTGCCTGCAAAATGACGGGGCTTTCACCTACGGAAATACGGTCTGATGTCGAAAACGTCAGCAGGCTGCATTCTCGTTCGTTGTTTGAACTTAGCAGAGCACTCACGTGATAAAGTAGAGCTGCCAGGGGAACTGCGAGATGTTGGCGGGCGCCCCGCCGACTATCCTTCCGCTGAGCCGCGGCCTCGAAGGGATGGCGAGGTTCCTGACGGCCGCGTAAGCGCCGGCGGCGCTCAGCGCAAGAGCCAAGAGCACCAGCTGTCCTAGTCGAGACATCTCTGCAGGAAGTCTGCGGCTGCCGTGGACCGCCCTCTCTTTATATCTGCCGAACAAAGGCTGCTGCTGTATTGATATTTCCCACCTGGCAACACAAACAGCTTGTACAACTTCACAATCGAGTTGCTTGGTCGCTCTTTGTTATCGATATCCGCATCGAAATTTGAACTTGTGATATTGTGCTGTGCTTGATAATCTGCCTGAGAGAACGAGTCAGTGGTCATCGAATACATGTGGTTTCTCTACATCTTCATTTGAATCTACAATCCGCAATCCATCTAAAGGTGAGTGGCGGAGCGTACTTCGTGTACCACTAACACTTTTTCTCTTACTGTTCAAGTGGCGAAAACTTCGCGAGAAGAACGACTGCTGGTAAGCCATTGTGTGAGCTCGAATCCCTCTAATTTTACGTTCACGGTCTTTTCGCGAAGCATACGCTGCGCTACAAATTTAAATGATCATTCCTTTGAAGCCCGTACTTGTGACCCATTGCGACGCAGAAGTTTGAAATTTGTCTCAAAGGTGCCTACAACCTTCCCCTGTAATGGGGAAAAGCGTGCCACCCTCTGACGCCACCCATAGGCTCGGAGACGCTTCGAACAGATAGGTGTCGCCACATGCGAAACAAAGTCAAGAATTCAGAAGTTCTTGTGAGGTGCAAGGTGGGTTAACGATGTCACATTGGCACCAGATTGCGCTGCAGTTCTACCTAACACCACTCTGGATGTGTCACACGTGGGGAAGGTCGTCACACCTCGTCTTATCCATACTTCACGCCTTCTTTTGACGCCTCTATGATGGAGGTCAGAATCACGACGCCCAGTGTTGAAATCACACGGTTTTCTTATGCGTCACCGAGGAAGACATTTAAGACATACCACCGCTCAGATTAGACATAAAAAAGTGTCAGGCGATGGCGTAAAGAGCGTCAGTGAAACCACCCGTTCTCTTGGAGAGTTGATTGTTACATATTTCGCTGTCGAAAACAACAGTTGACAGTTCGATGAGCAACAAGATGACGCTCTTGACAACATTCGACGTTGCTGACACCCCCGGGCGATCACCTCTATAAGGACATCGTGGAGTTGCAATCCCCGCTGAACGTGACCTGACCCGTTTGGAGTGTAGTGTGACCGGAATTTTTTCTCTGTTACGCTGAGTGGAACCACTAGGGACTGGTCAAAACCAGTCGCCGAAATCTGAAAGCGATTCGAAGCAGCAATGGATGTTTGTGCTTTTTCAGCCCCCCTGTTTCGCGTCGTTCTGTGGCGTGTTCACGAACGGTGTGGGGGTAGGGGGATATGACATTGAAACGTAGTTGAACAAAACGGTAAAGCGTGCCAGTAAGACTCTCTAGTCCGGTAACACCCTCGGTGCCAAACGCGCACCTTTGTTGAGCACTTTTCAAAAGTACTTGTAAGAGACACCGTCTGTTTATTCCGTGCACATGCAAGCAGGTTTTCTCTGTACAGGTACGTTTTTAAAGTTCTCACCAAAGCTGAGCTGATGGCACCGAGGGTGTTGAGGGATCTTAGAGGGACCCTTTGCCGCTTTTATTCACGTACATTTCAATGCCGCGTGACCCCTCCCCCCTTACCCCCGATCACGCCACAAAAGGGCGGGAAACAAGATGACTGAGAAACCATAACCAGCGTTGGCTGCTTCGGATAACATTAATTTGGTCGAATTGTTTTAAACGGTCCCTAGTGGTTCCAACCAGCGTACCATAGCAAAAATTGCGGTCAATCTGAACTGCAGAGGCCACAGATAAAGTTCAATGAAGTTCCAACCTCACAATGTCCTCAGTTAGGGTTTGAATCGTGCGAAGGTGTCAGTGATTTCAAAAATTGTTAAGAAGTTCGTTCTATTGGACGTCGCACACTAAACTGTCGATTTCGACCACGACATCTGTATACAGTCAGTTCCACAAGAAAGTGTACGCCGTTATTCGTACGGGATAAAAGATACTATTATAAATACATATTTACATGCAAATATATGTTATTACTAATTGCACAGTTTTTATTTATTTTTTATTTATTTGTTGTTCCGTGGGACCAGATTAAGGAGAAGTCTCCATGGTCATGGAACGAGTCAATACATGAAATTATAACACGACATTAGAAACAGATAAAATGAAATATAAAAAAACATATTCAGGTGACAAGTCGTAAGTTATAATGAAGAAAATCAACAATGTAACAATGGAATTTGCTTAATTTTTTAGCTCTTCCAGGAGCTCCTCGACAGAATAGGAGTGAGCCATGAGGAAACTCTTCAGTTTAGACTTAAGAGAGTTTGGGCTACTGCTAAGATTTTTGAGTTCTTGTGGTAGCTTATTGAAAATGGATGCAGCAGAATACTGCACTCCTTTCTGCACAAGAGTCAAGGAAGTGCATTCTTTATGCAGATTTGATTTCTGCCTAGTATTAACTGAGTGAAAGCTGCTAACTCTTGGGAATAGGCTAATATTGCTAACAATAAACGACATTAAAGCGTACCATAGGGCAATGTCAGAATTCCCAGATTTTTGAATAGGGGTCGACAAGAGGTTTTCGAACTTACACCACATACAGCTCGAACAGCCCGTTTTTGAGCCAAAAATACCCTTTTTGAATCAGAAGAATTACCCCAAAAAATAATACCATACGACATAAGCGTATGAAAATATGCGAAGTAGACTACTTTTCGTGTTGAAGTGTCACTTATTTCAGATACTGTTCTAATGGTAAATAAAGCAGCATTTAGCTTCTGAACAAGATCCTGGACATGGGGTTTCCACAACAGCTTACCATCTATCCGAACGCCTAGGAACTTGAACTGTTCCGTCTCGCTTATAATATGCCTATTCTGTCTGATCAAAATATCGGTTCTTGTTGAATTGTGAGTTAGAAACTGTAAAAACTGAGTCTTACTGTGATTTAGCATCAAATTATTTTCCACACGCCACGAACTTATTTCATGAACTACATTATTTGTTACTGTTTCAATATTACACACAAGATCCTTCACTATCAAGCTGGTGTCATCAGCAAACAGAAATACTTTTGAATCACCTGTAATACTAGAAGGCATATCATTTATATAAGTAAGAAACAGCAGTGGCCCCAGCACCGACCCTTGGGGAACGCCACAGTTAACAGTGCCCCATTGGGACTGAACATCACTACCACTCTCAATATTGCGGAGAATTACCCTCTGCTTTCTGTTCTTAAAGTAAGAGGCGAACCAATTGTAAGCTACTCCCCTTACTCCATAATGGTCCAACTTCTGCAGTAATATTTTGTGGTCAACACAGTCAAAAGCCTTCGTTAAATCAAAGAAAACACCTAGCGTTCGCAACCTTTTATTTAATCCGTCCAAAACCTCACAGAGAAAAGAGAATATAGCATTTTCAGCTGTTAAACCATTTCTAAAACCAAACTGAACATTTGACAGCAAATTATGTGAATTTAAATGCTCCAGTAACCTTGTATATACAACCTTCTCGATAACTTTAGCAAACACCGATGGCATAGAAATAGGTCTAAAATTGTCAACATTATCAACATCTCCCTTTTTATAAAGTGGCTTCACTACCGAGTACTTTAATCGGTCAGGAAACCGACCACTCCTAAAGGAAAAGTTACAGATATGGCTGAGAACTGGGCTAACATACATAGAACAATACCTCAGTATTCTGCTAGATACCCCGTCATATCCATGAGAGTTCTTGGTCTTTAGTGATTTAATTATTAACTCAATCTCCCTCTTGTCAGTATCATGGAGGAGCATTTCAGGTAACAGTCTCGGAACACTTTTTTCTAAGAGCGCTATGTGAATCCCTGTTGGGACTAGGTTTCTATTTAGTTCACCTGCTATATTCAGAAAGTGATCATTAAATACTGTACATAAATGCGACTTATCAGTAACACGGACATTCCCACTACGCACTGATTCTATATCCTCGACCTGTCTCTGCAGACCAGCAACTTCCTTTACGACTGACCATATGGTTTTAATTTTATCCTGAGACTTAGCTATTCTGTCTGCATACCACATACTTTTTGACTTCCTAATAACATTTTTAAGCACCTTACAATACTGTTTGTAATGGGCTGCTGCATTTAGATTTTGACTGTTTCTAACGTTTTGATATAATTGTCACTTTGTTCTACAAGATATTCTTATCCCTCTAGTCAGCCACCCAGGCTGCCTGTTTGTGCTAGTACCCTGTTTTAAACGTTCTAACGGAAAGCAACGTTCAAAGAGCATGAGAAAAGTCTTGAGAAAAGCATTATATTTATCGTCTACTGTATCAGCGCTATAAACATCTTGCCACTCTTGTTCCTTTATAAGGTTTACAAAGGTCTCTACAGCTACTGGATCAGCTTTCCTGAAGAGCTGATGACTATATTTAACACGTGTTGCAGCACAAAAATCTTTTAAAGTTAAAATTTGTGCATCATGATCAGAAAGGCCATTCACCTTTTTGCTAACAGAATGCCCTTCTAGTAATGAGGAATGAACAAAAATGTTGTCTATGGTTGTTCTACTGTTCCCTTGTACTCTCGTTTGAAAGAATACGGTTTGCATAAGATTATATGAATTAAAGAGGTCTACCAGCATCCTCTTCCTTGCACAATCACTTATACAACTAATATTGAAGTCACCACATATAACTAACTTTTTGTATTTCCTATAAAGTGAACCAAGAACCTCCTCTAGCTTTAGCAAAAATGTTGTGAAATCGGAGTCTGGGGATCTATAAATAACAACAGTTAGAAGTTTAGCTCCGTTAAATTTAACCACACCTGCACAACATTCAAACACCTTTTCAGTGCAGTACTTTGAAACATCAATTGACTCAAATGGGATGCCGTTTTTCACATACATGGCTACTCCCCCACACCGCAAAGAGCTCCTCGAAAAGCTGCCAGCCAACCTGTATCCTGGTAAAGGAAGCCTCTGAATTATCTCCTTATTTAAGAAGTGTTCAGATATACCAATAATTTCAGAGTCAACATCTATAAGCAGTTCACTAACCTATATACTAATTCCCTCATTACTCGGATACCTAAGCTTTGTCAAAAGTGATTCCCTTGTTATAGAGACTTCCCTTAAGCAGGAATACCTATCAGCTGACTTCAATCTAAAAAAGGTGCAGCTCTAACACCCACTACTGCAGGAATTTTCCCATGAATGATCCCACCAACCCCACCTATGCTGTCACCCATAAGTTTTGCCAACCTCCCCTTCCCATACCTGTTGAGGTGCAGGCCATTACCTAATGGTTAATCCAGTCGCCGTCATTATCGATTATAGCCTGGCACTTTAGCCCTCTCTCGATAAATCATCCACGTTTCCAACCTTTAAATATCATTTGACCCACTTCGCAACGAATGTCTTTGGCTTCCTAAGAATTTTAGTGGCAGCTCCACATGAAAGGTTTGGTCCCTTTGGATGATTTATAAGGAACACTGCCTCGTGACATTTCAGATATTTTGCACCCATTTTAAACTGCAACCGACAAAACAAAGCATTCATCTCTCGCACTGCTTATCTACACACTGTGCAAAAGCGCATTGATTGCATATTCGACAACACTACCAGAGATGTCGCTGCTGACGTTGGTGGGTGGTAGGGGACCAAAAAGCGGGGTTATCGGTCCCCTCGGCTTAGGGAAGGATGAGGAGGGAAGTCAGCAGTGCCATTTCAAATGAACCATCCCGGCATTTGCCTGAAGCGATTTAGGGAAATCACGAAAAATCTGAATTAGGATGGTTTGAACAGTCATCCTCCAGAATGTCCTGTGTGCTAACCATTGCGTCACTTCGCCCGGTAACTGACTGTAAATGAACGGCCAAATAGGAGGGGATAAATGAACGGCCAAAGAGGAGGGGAGATTTCATTGACGCTCTTTTGTGCCACCCCTTGAGGCTTTGCTGAGCGACAGTGTGTCCGAAATATCTTCCTCAGTCACCCATAAGAAAACAGCTTGTTTCCAACGTTGGGCGTCGCGGTTATCACCTGTAGCACAGGCGTCAAAAGAAAGGGTTAAATGTAAGACGGGGTGTGGCGATATTCCCATCGTGTGACATGTTCACGGTGGGGTTGGACAGAATTGTGGTGAATTTGGTGCTAATGTGACATCATTAATCCACCTTACTCCCCACATGAGTTTCTGAGCTCTGGCCTTTCTTTCGCATGTGGCAACACCTAGCTGTTTGAAGCATCGCCTACCCCGAGGTTGAAAGCGCAGGGCGCCAGACTTTTGCACCATCACAGAGGAAGGTGGTAAACCAAATTTCAAACTTTTACGTCGCAATGGGCGACAATTATGGAGTTCCAAAGAAATGATACTTTAACCGTGTTGCGGAGTGTACGTAGCACGGTGGAATATATCAGTTGGCACTTGTAGAAACGTCCGCTCCCGGAATTTAACAACAAACTAAAGTTGGCCTAGCATCTCTGTAACGCTGCTCTTCTTTAGATCGTCTCTAATTCTTCTATCAATGCTATCTGATGCGGATCCCAGAGTGCCGAGCAGTACTAAACTATTCGTCGAACGAAGGTTTTATACGCTAGAGGAGATGTGGGTTCATGGGACAGTCGGATGACATGGAATATCGGTGTTCCGCGTCTGTTAGGTGCTGTTATCTCGTGGGAATATGATATACTACTTTTGAGGGATTCCATAATGCTCTATAGTGATTGTCTACCGCTTGCCATCATTCACTGTTCAAGGAAGTGTATGTTTCAGTATTGTGAAATTTCTGCAGGTAAGTTTTCGTAAATTTATTTCAACTACTACGCGCGCGTGTTAGACATTGAGATTAAGTGTAATGCAAACTCAAAGAGTGGTTTGTTACGCACTGATCCTTTTTTTAGTTGAAAACTTTTTATTTAGTAGCAGAAAGGCTAATTTTCCAAGAGGGCGTATCAGGTTATAATTACGGTACTTCTAAGAGTTCTGATGCAACTGTTAGTTGCTCTTCTAAATGTTCTTATGCATCCACTCTTTGTTCATTGAAAGCTTTAGTTCTACACGTGGAGACATCACCACAACCGAAAAAGAAGACGTCCAACAGAAAGAGAAAAGCTGGGACATCTCTAAATTCTTCTGTATACTAATGTTAATTAGGGGTAGAACTAAGAGCTAGTAAACAATCCAAGTTCAACAACGGTTCTAAAGATGAAAACATAAAACGCGAGAAATCAGAAGACTTCCAACAAAAGAAGGAAGAGAGACTCTTCAAGAAATTACAGTGTAGTTCGAAAGATGACTCATATGGCGATGATGAATCTTTCCATTATGATATCAGATCGAGGTCGTACATCTACTGTACTGGAAGACAACGATGCAAAATTTCTCTTCTGAGACAGAAAATTTTCCATAGAGAAACAAAGAGGGAGTGTGGTGCAATGTTTCGTTGTCACTCTGTGGGTCCACCTCGATTGTAATGGTGCACAGAAAGAAGATTATGTTTGTGATTTCTTAATAAGCTCAGAAAAACTCTAATCCTATGCAAAACTTACAGGCGTAAGTAACTTTCGCATGTTGTGTTACTGTAACGTAGCTCGATGAAAGTTGGACCATACATAGAAAGAACTGCTGCAGTATAGGACACAAGGTAACTAAAAGGAATAAGACGGACAAGAATCAAACTTTTTTTGAAAGACATCGTGATTCATGATGGTCCCCTGGATATTACAGAAGGCTGGACATGGTTTTAAATAGGGTGTGTGGTCAGTGTGATCCCCGCAGACGACTGTGCTTACTATGAAACGTGTTCCCAAGCTGGCCACAATGTTGGTGAGCAGTTCTTGTGGTAGGGCATACCATTCCTTCACCAACGAGGTCGACAACTGCTGGACGGCCGTTGGTGCATGTGTACACTCCTGGAAATGGAAAAAAGAACACATTGACACCGGTGTGTCAGACCCACCATACTTGCTCCGGACACTGCGAGAGGGCTGTACAAGCAATGATCACACGCACGGCACAGCGGACACACCAGAAACCGCGGTGTTGGCCGTCGAATGGCGCTAGCTGCGCAGCATTTGTGCACCGCCGCCGTCAGTGTCAGCCAGTTTGCCGTGGCATACGGAGCTCCATCGCAGTCTTTAACACTGGTAGCATGCCGCGACAGCGTGGACGTGAACCGTATGTGCAGTTGACGGACTTTGAGCGAGGGCGTATAGTGGGCATGCGGGAGGCCGGGTGGACGTACCGCCGAATTGCTCAACACGTGGGGCGTGAGGTCTCCACAGTACATCGATGTTGTCGCCAGTGGTCGGCGGAAGGTGCACGTGCCCGTCGACCTGGGACCGGACCGCAGCGACGCACGGATGCACGCCAAGACCGTAGGATCCTACGCAGTGCCGTAGGGGACCGCACCGCCACTTCCCAGCAAATTAGGGACACTGTTGCTCCTGGGGTATCGGCGAGGACCATTCGCAACCGTCTCCATGAAGCTGGGCTACGGTCCCGCACACCGTTAGGCCGTCTTCCGCTCACGCCCCAACATCGTGCAGCCCGCCTCCAGTGGTGTCGCGACAGGCGTGAATGGAGGGACGAATGGAGACGTGTCGTCTTCAGCGATGAGAGTCGCTTCTGCCTTGGTGCCAATGATGGTCGTATGCGTGTTTGGCGCCGTGCAGGTGAGCGCCACAATCAGGACTGCATACGACCGAGGCACACAGGGCCAACACCCGGCATCATGGTGTGGGGAGCGATCTCCTACACTGGCCGTACACCACTGGTGATCGTCGAGGGGACACTGAATAGTGCACGGTACATCCAAACCGTCATCGAACCCATCGTTCTACCATTCCTAGACCGGCAAGGGAACTTGCTGTTCCAATAGGACAATGCACGTCCGCATGTATCCCGTGCCACCGAACGTGCTCTAGAAGGTGTACGTCAACTACCCTGGCCAGCAAGATCTCCGGATCTGTCCCCCATTGAGCATGTTTGGGACTGGATGAAGCGTCGTCTCACGCGGTCTGCACGTCCAGCACGAACGCTGGTCCAACTGAGGCGCCAGGTGGAAATGGCATGGCAAGCCGTTCCACAGGACTACATCCAGCATCTCTACGATCGTCTCCATGGGAGAATAGCAGCCTGCATTGCTGCGAAAGGTGGATATACACTGTACTAGTGCCGACATTGTGCATGCTCTGTTGCCTGTGTCTATGTGCCTGTGGTTCTGTCAGTGTGATCATGTGATGTATCTGACCTCAGGAATGTGTCAATAAAGTTTCCCCTTCCTGGGACAATGAATTCACGGTGTTCTTATTTCAATTTCCAGGAGTGTAGATGCTGCCATATATCTTCCCAATGCATCCCATACGTGATTAATGGAACTTAAGTCAGGGAAACGGGTAGGCAAATCGATTTGTCTAGTATCCTGTCGTTCCCGTAGCTCCTTCACCCATGCAGTTCGATGCGGTCGTGCGTTTCCATCCACAAAAATGAAGGTAGGGCCGAATGCACCCATGAAAAGACACCCACTGGGAAGAGATACACTGCTGCAATAACGTTGACTGGTGAGTGCACCGTGTTCAAAGATTTAGGGTCCGTATGCCAATGCAACATTATGCTTTCCCACACCATAGCACCGAGACAACCAAAACGATCACGTTCGGTAATGTTCCTGGGTGCCTTAAATGTTCTCACCTCTCATCATATGAGGGTATGTCCAGCATGATCGAACATGATCGTTTTGGTGGTGAAATGCATTACACATAATCTTTACATCTTGTCGTCTACGTTTACTATAATCATTGAGGAAAATCAATCATATCATGTATTTCCACAGGGAAAGAATGACTGCCTTTTGAGGAATATTCAACAACTGCAGATGCAAATGTAGTTACGAAAATGGGTGATTGGTTTGCATTGGAGATATTACAAAAATTCTGTTTTACATAATCTCTCTAGATGTTTGTATAGAGTGTGAAAGAAAGGAAAATTTTGTATTTTAGAATAAATTTATTAAAATTTTTATTCCATTTTCTGGTCAGAAGTATTGCCATCCAATTCACACAGCGCTTTTAGTGGACTGCACACACTCTATCTCTATATCAGTCCCCTGCGCCATCCTACTGTACCAAGAAGTACACTGAGTGTGGTTGTGGTGTTGTAGGTAATGAGGTGGAAGTCATGATAGGCGACACCATGAGACATATCCACCAATAGTTTGTATGGAATCTTCGTTAAATTTACCAAATTTAATGCGGAGTTCATACTCTGTGACATTTACTGATATTGAAACATCTCTGTGGAGTCGTTTCATAGACGCTTGTCTCACTGGATTCTGTGCATCCTATTCTGTCCACCACCTGATTGCGGTTTAATTTATTAACTCTCCCAGAAAGACTGAGCAGTAAAATTAAGGCTTATTAAATGATATTATGTTTGATTTTTTTTAATGTTCCATAGGAAATCATGTCCTGTATGTATTACGGTTTTCCCTACACCCTACCCTATGTGTGCGTGAATGTGACTGAATGAGTGTTTTTACGAGTGGTTGGGTTTCTGTTGTGGGGGACGCTGAGTTGGTTGTCGTCTGCTAGAAGCAGGTGATGTTTGCTTCTCGTCTGGAGGGTAGCACAGGATGACCAACTTAGGATCCCAGTACCTGGACAGAGAGGTTTACCCCTTTTAGTCTGAGGTTGGTATGTCTGTCAGGTTGGTGGCGGAAGCCTACCCCTCTGGTAGCTTCCGTGGCACCGGTAGTTAGGCGAAGCTCAGTGGAGAAAGGACACTCTGCAGCTAGTGGTTGGTGAGTACAGTTCGTAGCTCCTAGAGAGGGTTTCTGCCTTGCCGAGTTAATTTTATTTCGTGACGGCGAAATCATTCTGCTATGGCACCATTAAAATTTCTTACATTTGCGCCTGGTTTAATGTCTAATTTCGGAACAGTTAACTCGTAATCAAGTTTACCACGAGCAGAAGTTCGGCCGTTCGTAAGCGGCAGGCGCGGATTCCATGTCGTATATCTACTATACAAACTTTGCGAATCGGATAAACCTCTTTCCAAGCTAGTGCATGAATTATTTCTGTGGTGCGTATGTAGATGGAATGATTGAATTATTGTGTTCCACTTCCCTTTTGTGCGTTTTTTTCTTTTTTAAATTTCGCTGTTCTACCATTTTTTGGCGAATTATTTAGTTAAATTTTTCATTCAGGCACCAGTCATTTGTACTCATAGGATGCGCATCAAATTCAGTAATGAAATAAATCTGCTACGTAAAAGATAAACTCTGCATCCTTTATCTTTCCCATTGATGCCGGTTTTCAAATTAATTTTCTATTCCCTGATTTTTTTAAAGTTAATCTGTTGCTTTTGATGGATAAAAATGGGAAGGAAAACTCAATTTAATTAAACAAGCTCATTGATATACGACATACAATGCTGTTCATCTTGTTAGTGTCTTTAAAAAAATTGCATTCTCATAATTAAATTCTTAATTTAATTGAACTGATAATTTCCAGTTCGGTCTTTTCTTATTTCTTAGGAAGGGCTTGGGCTGGTGGCGACCCTGTAATTTTTAAAATTGTAATTGTCCTTGTGAGGTGGCTTAACCAGAAATTGCGCACAAGGGTTACTTCTCCATTATTCTTGGTACGTAACGTATGTCGAGCCTTGGCTAGGATCCGTTTACAGTTCTACATACACACTTTACAATATGCTCATAAGGGGGCTATTGACTGTCACTTTATTTGTATGTCAGCTCATATACGAATTTTAGTTGACATTTGTGTTCTCTTCTGAGAAGCCTTAAACTTAATTTAGTGGAGGGAGGCCTGGCGGAGACCCACTGCCTTGTCAGGATGGTGCTGTGGAAACTGTAGAGAGTCTTTTGGCCCCAATAATACATGATTATGAAGTTAACCTTTAATGATTCTGATTTACAGTTCAGTGTCTTCATGTCAGCCTCAGCTGACACCCTATGCCAATGACGTGGTGGGATCTGCTGATTCCTGCGGTCAGCTCAGCTGGCTGTTGTCAAGGCCGCTACACAAGCAGTTCAGCTGAAGACTTGTGGGCTGCTGTCTGGCAGTCTCCACATGAACTCATAATGTGAGTGTGTGCTAGAGCATCCTTGATCCTGCTGCTGAAGATGACAATGTCACACAATGACCTGTCGTTGGGATGTACCATGTAGTCGGCTGATCCTGGCCCCACTGGACAGGTAGGCCCTTCCACCGAGAAGTGCTTGTAACGATGATCAGCAGCAGAGGCACCAGACGGCCCTCTCACCTGACAGTGACAATGATATTAGTGTGATAAGAACTGGAAGATGTACTGGTGCTGAAAGACCATCAGCCTCGCCATCAACAATGTGTAGGCAGTGGCAAATGTGAAGTCCCATGAGCAGCAGGTTGTGGTTAGCTGGATGTTGTCATCTCAGGAATGACAAGCAGTGGGTACTGGAACTTCCGATACATGTATGTCACAGCACTGTAATAATCACAGAATAAAGTGCTTTGGTATGAACGCCATTGATCCCCATGATCAACTGTATTTAGAACTGGAGGACTGTGGTATTTATGGAAACAGGCGGAAGGTAACAACGTGAGGCTCCGTTCATTATGACCGAATGTGACGTGCTTCTCTACTAGTAGTCAGCAGTCCTCGTTCCACTGTGATTGCTTAACAATTTCTTATAGGTTCTTAAGTGTACTGTCAAGTCTCTAAAAGGTGCAACTGCATCTGAGATAAGGCTTGTTGCTTCACTTACCAAGAGCTAAGAAATACATCTCTTTCTCTCTCTCTCTCAGTGGTCATTTTACTGAGTGTGTAACTTGTGGCCGGCCGGAGTGGCCGTGCGGTTCTAGGCGCTAGAGTCTGGAGCCGAGCGACCGCTAGGTCGCAGGTTCGAATCCTGCCTCGGGCATGGATGTGTGTGATGTCCTTAGGTTAGTTAGTTTTAATTAATTCTAAGTTCTAGACGACTGATGACCTCAGAAGTTAAGTCGCATAGTGCTCAGAGCCATTTGAACCATTTTTTTTTTTGTAACTTGTGTCTGGCGATTTGTGCCAATGTAGCAATATGTGCTCATGCATGTAATTGACTTACAGTGTTGATTGTTTATTTTTGCTGCATGGCTATGTTACCATCTCTGCCTGGTTTCGCTGTGGCTGCGCTAACGTGAACTTAGGAAAAATTGTAATTTCTTCCCCTTTTCTGCTCTGTGGCATAACATTCTCATCGTCTAAGAGATTTGTGCTCAATTTTACTTTCTCTATCTGTTACTAAACTAGTCTGTAGATGTTTTGTCTCTGCAGTTTAATAATATTCAGAGTTCAATCCCTTGGTTGCTTCTCGAGCTGAAAAGTAGGGCTCTTAATCTTAGACTGTGTTAACTTAACTATCTAACTTTACATCTGTTCTGCTTTCCTACTACTAATAATACGCTTTACAGTTTATATTCTTGATTCTTATCTCTAGTACGCGTCCATTCCATGGGTATTTGATGGATTGGTGATTTCGTTTGAATCGGATATTTTGCGTTTTAAGCATATGTAATCTGCACAAATGAGTACTAGAACCAGGAAGACAGTTCTTGTGGATTCACTAACAGTTATTATGTTTTGCTGGTGTTTCTCATGCAATTTTATTTTATGATGACATGGTTGGAGACCGTGGCTGTTACCTTGAAACAAATGTTGCTGTCTCAACAGCATCAACATTTGTTCTCATGATATTGTTTTATATTTTGTAATATCTAGTCAATAGAAATTCTTCCATTTTCTGAGATTATCAATTCATTTATAGGTTGTAATTGAAGAGAATCCAAGGTTTTGTTGTAGGAGGTAATGTAAAATGCTTCTTTCACCTAATACAACATTGGTCGAGAAAAGGTAATCGTCGCTGTTGATTTTCCGTTTCTGCAACAGTTGACAATCACTGTTTCTAGTGAAAATATGGAGATCTAATGATCTCATATTACCTGTAAATGTGGCTGTGGGGTTAGTACTTCCCATTTACACTCTACTGCTTCATTTTCCCAAGAAATTTTACATGCATGTTCGTCAATCTGAACTACCCTGCCTGTACAAGTGGTAGCTCTCTCTCCAATTCAGTTGATTAGATCTGCAGTGGACATAATAATAGATGAGTATCTTTTCGTTCTGCGACCAATAACACTTCTTGAGTCAATATGTGCGCCTATTTATTGATTATGTCCACTCGTTTGTGCCTACTGCTGGAAGTTATATGGTGAGGCATGAACTATCTCTGTCAGCATTAACTTTAATAGTAGATATGCTATCTGTAAAGGTGTAGTACTATTATGCCCAAGATAATCTTTCTGGACATTATAACTGGTACACCACCTAAGAGAAAAGGAATTATCATCAATACCCTCCCTCCTTCGGATCATTGTATATCTACAGAATCAAAGATAAGCAGACCTAAATTCATATGGTACTTATGTGTATCTTTTCCTTTGTTAGGCAACTTCTCCTTTTCTGGTAAGGATGAATGAACTTGTGGTAATGCGTCAGTCGCTCCTTCGAACGTCTTTAATCTATTCACATGTACTACAGGTGTCCTAGTCGGTAGTTGTGTTACCGGCGAAGACATTTTGACGACCTGGGATGGTTCTAGATACTTCGTGAACTTCCTTGTTTTGCCCTTTTAGATGTTCGAGTTTGCTAGCAATACACACTGCCCGATCCTGTATTGTGGTAGCTCACCTCCACTTTGCCCAGTGTGTTGCTGATTTTCCAAAGCCTGAGTGTTAGCAAGTTTTACCCTCTGCCAAACTTCTCTTAACCGTTTTGCAATTTGTTTTACTGTATCACCTTCTATCTCTAATTTTGGATGAATCACATCAAAAGGTGACGGCACTAATTTGTATGGTGAAAGATCTGTTCCTGTTTGGAGTTTTGAATTATATGCACTCATTTCAACACTTACATAGGTATCTCATTCTACATGCTGGCTATTCATGTAATGGCTTTGCATTTTCTATATCGTGGGGTGAACTGTTTCCGTTCGTCCATTAGCATGTGGATGGAAAGGACTGGTACATAACTTCTTTGTTTGCAGTAGACAGCATAACTGTTTCATCAGATAGGACACGAAGATATTCAAAAAATGATTCAAATGGCTCTGAGCACTATGGGACTTAACATCTGTGGTCATCAGTCCCCTAGAACTTAGAACTACTTAAACCTAATTAACCTAAGGACATCACACACATCCATGCCCGAGGCAGGATTCGAACCTGCGACCGTAGCAGTCACGCGGCTCCGGGCTGAGCGCCTAGAACCGCGAGACCACCGCGGCCGGCACGAAGCTAATCCCTTGGTCGGCGGAGGCTCGAGTCCTCCCTCGGGCATGGGTGTGTGTGTTTGTCCTTAGGATAATTTAGGTTAAGTAGTGTGTGAGCTTAAGGACTGATGAGCTTGGCCGTAAGATTTCACACCCACACACACTCAATCCCTTGGTCTGTGATTATGCTCACTCATACATCAAATTTTATTAACCAGTTGTTTACCATTGCCTGTGTGACGATAGTAGCTTTCTGATCCAGAATCACGACCATTACTAGATATCTCGAAAAAATGATCTGTCATCATGAGCACGTATTTATTACCAGCTGAAGTTTGTTGAAAGGTCCTAACACACCAATACTACCATTTGAAACTGTTCTCAGCTGCTGGTAACCCCTGTAACTATCTTTTTACGGCTTAAATCTGCTCTTTGCACGCATGGGATGCAGTTTTTGACGTATTGTTCTACACCACTACGAATGTTTCCTATCAGAATCTGTTTGCATCTCATTTATCACTTGTCCTCCTACGCACATGACTTGATAATACTTGGTCATGCATCAGTTGTAATACTTCGGTTCTGAACGTTTTGGGAGACACGATATGTGAACCCATTTTTGTGGACCTTTTCTATAAGCCCTCATATGTTACAAACTGAGGTTGCTTTCTAAGCAGATGACAATTATTGTCAACTGCCTGTGCTTTTTTCCAGCCTACTTGACTCTTACCTAATGCCTGTAATAAAGCTTCTTTTCTTCTGAAAGTATCTGCAATTGTAAGCTTTACTCCAGGCTTGTCATTTTATAATCAAGCTCACTCAATTTGAGTGCCCATTTTGTTAACTGATTTGAAGGTTCTCTTAGGTCTAACAAACACTTCAAGGATGCATGATCTGTTATCATCTTAAATTTCTGTCCATACAAATAACAATGAAAATAAGAAATTCCTCATATCACTTTTTCGGTTGATGAGTAATTTTTTCTCAGCCTTGTTTAATTTCCTAGCTGTGTATGCCGCCGGATGTTCCTTTCCATTGTGATTCTGACTCAGAATACAGCCTAATGGAGTGTTGCAGGAAAGTATGAATGCCTTGTCAAAATCAGAGAATACTAACATAGGATTTGATATCGATCTTTCCTTCAATTTCTGAAACGCTGCCTGATTTTGTGTTGCCTATTAAAAGTTAACTGTCTTCTGACGTCACCGATTTAATGGTTTTCAGCAAATCCTTTTAATAATGTGCCTGAGGTAATTAACTTTTTTGTTTGAGCAAAGTGACGCTTCTCTATGCTGAGTGTAAGACGTGATGTTCTCAATCTGATGAACACTTCATCCAAACATTTAGCATGCTCCTCTATATTTCCTGAAGAAAAAAAGTATTATAATGTGAAGATACACCACACATATGTTTGGTTTCAGCCCATGAAGCTCATGAAGCGTTGGAATGTAGCAGGAGCAATTTTGAATCCAAATAGTATCCTGTGGTATTTTAATGACCGGAGGATGCTGTGAGTATTGTTTAGGCCTGTCTGCTGAACAAACTTCAAGATGGTGATAACCACTTCTAACATGCAGCGTCAAAGTATATTTACATTGTCCCGTCTAAAGTTTCCATGATGTTCGGGATTCAATACATCTCTGTTACAGTGCTCGCATTTAGGTAACTGTTGTCACAAAAGAATCTGTACTTCTTGGTTTCATAGGATGGATTTTTCGGTACAAAGACATCGGATGGTTAGGTACAATCGCTATATTCGATAATACACTCCTGGAAATTGAAATAAGAACACCGTGAATTCATTGTCCCAGGAAGGGGAAACTTTATTGACACATTCCTGGGGTCAGATACATCACATGATCACACTGACAGAACCACAGGCACATAGACACAGGCAACAGAGCATGCACAATGTCGGCACTAGTACAGTGTATATCCACCTTTCGCAGCAATGCAGACTGCTATTCTCCCATGGAGACGATCGTAGAGATGCTGGATGTAGTCCTGTGGAACGGCTTGCCATGCCATTTCCACCTGGCGCCTCAGTTGGACCAGCGTTCGTGCTGGACGTGCAGACCGCGTGAGACGACGCTTCATCCAGTCCCAAACATGCTCAATGGGGGACAGATCCGGAGATCTTGCTGGCCAGGGTAGTTGACTTACACCTTCTAGAGCACGTTGGGTGGCACAGGATACATGCGAACGTGCATTGTCCTGTTGGAACAGCAAGTTCCCTTGCCGGTCTAGGAATGGTAGAACGATGGGTTCGATGACGGTTTGGATGTACCGTGCACTATTCAGTGTCCCCTCGACGATCACCAGTGGTGTACGGCCAGTGTAGGAGATCGCTCCCCACACCATGATGCCGGGTGTTGGCCCTGTGTGCCTCGGTCGTATGCAGTCCTGATTGTGGCGCTCACCTGCACGGCGCCAAACACGCATACCATCATTGGCACCAAGGCAGAAGCGACTCTCATCGCTGAAGACGACACGTCTCCATTCGTCCCTCCATTCACGCCTGTCGCGACACCACTGGAGGCGGGCTGCACGATGTTGGGGCGTGAGCGGAAGACGGCCTAACGGTGTGCGGGACCGTAGCCCAGCTTCATGGAGACGGTTGCGAATGGTCCTCGCCGATACCCCAGGAGCAACAGTGTCCCTAATTTGCTGGGAAGTGGCGGTGCGGTCCCCTACGGCACTGCGTAGGATCCTACGGTCTTGGCGTGCATCCGTGCGTCGCTGCGGTCCGGTCCCAGGTCGACGGGCACGTGCACCTTCCGCCGACCACTGGCGACAACATCGATGTACTGTGGAGACCTCACGCCCCACGTGTTGAGCAATTCGGCGGTACGTCCACCCGGCCTCCCGCATGCCCACTATACGCCCTCGCTCAAAGTCCGTCAACTGCACATACGGTTCACGTCCACGCTGTCGCGGCATGCTACCAGTGTTAAAGACTGCGATGGAGCTCCGTATGCCACGGCAAACTGGCTGACACTGACGGCGGCGGTGCACAAATGCTGCGCAGCTAGCGCCATTCGACGGCCAACACCACGGTTCCTGGTGTGTCCGCTGTGCCGTGCGTGTGATCATTGCTTGTACAGCCCTCTCGCAGTGTCCGGAGCAAGTATGGTGGGTCTGACACACCGGTGTCAATGTGTTCTTTTTTCCATTTCCAGGAGTGTACTTTTAGTTAGCTGTTGATCTACAAATTCATCTACCACTGATGGTAGGTACTTTGCTATTCTGTACAGTTTCTTGTATATTGGTGTGTTATCGCCTGTTGGAATGCGATGTTGCGTTACGAATGTTTCTGGCAGTGGCCCTTCTGAGTTAAACAAATCTGAGTATTCTAATAACAATGTTTCCTTGGCTTCCCATTCACTGTCTTTCAATAGACTAATCTTGGCACATAGTGCACATATACTGACAATTTCCTTGAGGCTGTGATCATCTGTTGATCTATTGGCATCGTCCTCATCAAGTATCTCTGAAGTTGCTACTATTAACCCTTTTGGGAGATTCATTTCGTCCATCCAAAAGCTGCTTACTGCAACAATAAATTCGTCATTTACATTTCTTTCGTGTGGTACACTTACGCATATAAAACAATGTCTTTCAGCTAATGCTTCATTATTCTGTTGTGGGTCAACCACATGCAGTACTCGTTCTGGTGTGTCAACAGCCACGCTTACCCAAATCAACTTCCCAGTACCAGCTGGTACTTTGTTATGCGAAACTATTTTTAATGCACGTGTTCACAGTTCAGTTGGTGACATCCTAGCAGTTTGTGTAACTAGAAACATTTGCAGCTGTTGGAGCCATTGGAAATGAATTCCCGCTAAGTTCAACTTTTGGCATGAAGCCTCTCCAGGTAGTTATCCGAGAATCGCAGAATATCCGTCTCACAGTTGGCAACATTTTCAGATGCTCCCGAAACCCTTTAGTTCCTATCTTATAACTGAGCTGTGTTGTGCGTGTGTGTGTGTGTGTGTGTGAGAGAGAGAGAGTGTGTGTCTGTGTGTGTGAGTAAGTTTCTTAAGCTGTTTGTGTTGCGTTTTCTGTGAAGTTCCTTTAATGTGTTAAATAATGTGGCTCTGCAGAGTGTAGCGTTTTCATTTAAAACTTGTTGGCCTTCTGCTATTGCCTTCTGTATGTGGAAGTACTCGACTAACAGTCTCAGGTAAAATCTGATGAAGACGAGCCACTTTGTCGAAATATTGTGCAAGTACGACACTAATATCCGGCAGAACACGTGACGCCTCAATATGCGGAATACTTTTTCTTATTTTGACCCGTGCTACCACTCCCTAAATATGGAATACTTTTTTTTACACCCTGCATTTTTGTTATTGAACAATATTTCAGGGTCAGAAGGTGAGGCTAAGTGACAATGCTAGAATATTTCAGTACAAAGATACCTAATTCTATGTACGCTGTGAACAGAATTTTAGAAGTCATAGAGTTTTTTTTAACGATTACGTCCTATAACGTGACGTATGTTCAATGGAACTGAACCGGAGCACAACTAAACAAAAATATCGAAATATGTAACTGCATGAAATAAGTAACTTCGAAAAAATTTCGGCTGAGCTTATCTCCGGCTTTAGCCAACTTTCAGCGCATATGACGATATGAGCATTAGTGCTTTCTATTAGCGCTTGGAGCTCTGGTACTTTCCCAACACAGCTACGAAAATTTACAATTGTTACACCGGTGATGCCTGTATCTACGTTCTTCCTGTGTTCGGCCTGTACCCTCTATGACTGAAGCCCTTCCTGTGGTGTTCTTCCTGTGTTCGGCCTGTACCCTCTATGACTGAAGCCCTTCCTGTGTTTTCCCGAGACCCTAGAACCTAAAAAGCCGCCCAGTCCACGCCACACAGCCCCTGCTACCCGTGTAACCGCCTACTGCATGTAGTGGACACCTGATCTATTCAGCAGAATCCGAAACCCAACCACTCTTTGGCGCAAGTCGAGGAAACTGCAGCCTACACGGTCGCAGAACCGTCTGAGCCTCTGATTCAGACCCTCCAATTGGCTGTGTACCAGAGGTCCGCAATCGGTCCTGTCGACTGTGCTACAAATGGTCGGCTCTGTTTTCATCTTGCAAGCAAGACTGGCAGCCTTTACCACTTTTATTAGACGCTGGAAACCAGAGAGAATCTCTTCTGATCCAAAGTGACACATATCATTGGTACCGACGTGAGCAACCACATGCAGTTGGCTGCAACATGTGATCTTCATGGCATCCGGGAGGACGCGTTCCACATCTGAAATGATTGCACCCGGTATGCACACGGAGTGCACATTGGTTTTCTTTCCCTTCTTGGCTGCAGAATTTGTGAGTAGGTACAGTTCTCAACAAGAAGCATCATTAGTAACTAACTATTTGTTTCTGTAAATTACAGTGATGTTTTATACACGCTTATACACTACTGACCATTAAAATTGCTACACCAAGAAGAAATGCAGATGAAAAACAGGTATTCATTGGTCAAGTATATCATACTAGAACCGACATGTGATTACATTTTCGCGCAATTAGGGTGCATACATCCTGAGAAATCAGTACCCAGAACAACCACCTCTGGCCGTAATAACGGCCTTGATACGCCTGGGCATTGAGTCAAACAGAGCTTGGATGGCGTGTACAGGTACAGCTACCCATGCAGCTTCAACACGGTACCACAGTTCATCAGGAGTAGTGACTGGCGTATTGTGACGAACCAGTTGCTCGACCACCTTTGACCAGACGTTTTCAGTTGGTGAGAGATCTGGAGACTGTGCTGGCCAGGGCAGCAGTCGAACATTTTCTGTTTCCAGAAACGCCCGTACAGGACCTGCAACATGCGGTCGTGATTTATCCCGCTGAAATGTAGGGTTTCACAGGAATCGAATGAAGGGTAGAGTCACGAGTCGTAACACATCTAAATGGAACGTCCTCTGTTCAAAGTGCCGTCAGTGCGAACAAGAGGTGACCGAGACGTGTAACCAATGGCATCCCAACCATCACGCCGGGTGATACGCCAGTATGGCGATGACGAATACACGCTTCCAATGCGGGTTCACCGCGATGTCGCCAAACACGAACGCGATCATCATTTTGCTGTAAACAGAACCTGGATTCATCCGAAAAAATAACGTTTTGCCATTCGTGCACCCAGGTTCGTCGTTGAGTACCCCATCGCAGGAGCTCCTGTCTGTGATGTAGCGTCAAGGGTAACCGTAGCCATGGTCTCCGAGCTGATAATCCATGCTGCTGCAAACGTCGTCGAACTGTTCGTGCAGATGGTTATTGTCTTGCAAACGTCCCCATCTGTTGACTCACGGATTGAGACGTGGCTGCACGATCCGTTACAGCCATGCGAATAAGATGTCTGTCATCTCGACTGCTAGTGATACGAGGCCGTTGGGATCCAGCACCGCGTTCCGTATTACCCTCATGAACCCACCGATTCCATATTCTGCTAACAGTCATTGGATCTCAACCAACGCGAGCAGCAGTGTCGCGATACGATAAACCGCCATCGCGATAGGCTACAATCCGACCTTTATCAAAGTCGGAAACGTGATGGTACGCATTTCTGCTCCTTACACGAGGCATCACTACAACGTTTCACCAGGCAACGCCGTTCAACTGCTGTTTGTGTACGAGAAATCGGTTGGAAACTTTCCTCATGTCAGCACGTTGTAGGTGTCGCCACCGACGCCAACCTTGTGTGAATGCTCTGAAAAGCTAATCATTTGCGTATCACAGTATCTTCTTCCTGTCGGTTAAATTTCGCGTCTGTAGCATGTCATCTTCGTGGTGTAGCAATTTTAATGGCCAGTAGTGTATTAACACAAGTTGTATAATGTTCTGAAACGAAGTGTATCTATAGCGGTGGCGTGATTTCTATGCCAACAAACATCAAAGTCCTCTCTTCATAGCCGTAAATCTATTTCAGATAAGTATAAAGTTATGTTGCAAGTTAAATATGCCGGTATGTCAAAACCGTCTGCCCGTCCCGACGATGTGTGAGCTACAAGGCGTGAAAATAAACGTACGGATAATCGCATACGGCTGACTCCATATAACGTTGTTTACGTTCCAGAGGAAGGAAAATATAATGACTTAACAATAGTCACTGGAAATATATGGTGTGCTATTGACACCGATGTTTAACTTACGATAAAGGAAGTGTGCTGTCGCAGAACAGTATAAAATTAACGTAGAAATGGTTCCCACCAACTATTATAACTTGGAATAATGTAGATACTAGGTTCATAGCAATTGTTGACACGTACACTAGTGTAGACTGAGGTGACAAAAGTCATGGGATACTTCCTAATATAGTGTCGGACCTTTTTTTGCACGGCGTAGAGCACCAGACCGATGTGGTGTGGACTCAATAAGTCATTGGAAGTCCCCTGCAGAAATTTTGAGCCATACTCCTTCTACAGACGTCCAAATTGGAGAGTGTTGCCAGCGCAGGATTTCATGCACAAACTGAACTCTCAATTTTATCCCATAAATGTCTGATGGGTGGCCAAATCACTCACTCGAATTGTCGAGATGTCCTGCAAACCAGCCCAGTGATATGCCGCATTGTCATCCATGAAAATTATATAGTTGTTTGGGAACACGAGTCCATGAATGGCTGCAAATGGTCTCCAAGTAGCTGAACATAACCATCTCAGTCAATGATCTGTTCAGTTGGACCAGAGGAGACTGCGCCCCACTCGGACTCTGCCGTCAGCTCCTACAGAGTGAAATCGGGACTCATGTGACCAGCCCACGTTTTTCCAGTCGTCCAAGATCCAACAGACATGATCACGAGCCCACGAGAGGCGCTGCAGGCGACGTCGTACTATTAGCAAAGGCAGTCGCGTCGATCATCTGCTGCCATAGACCATTAACTTCAAATTTCGCCGCACTGCCTTGTCGGGTACGTTCGTCGTACGTCTCACTTTGATTTCTGCGGTCTACACATTATGATTCTGTGATACTTCTGATGTGTGTGTGCATATCGCTATCCCATGGCTTTTGCCATCTCAGTGTATGTAGCAAATAGTACTACACGGCGAATGTAGGTACACATAGAGAAGAGTGTTCTAGTTTCAGGAAAGGAAATTATAACAAACATTTCCATGATACCCATAACAGAGAAAATAAGAATCGGGTTCCCACAGCACAGCTACGTTTCATATTTTATATTCACATCCGTACCTTATAAACCACTGCGAAGGGCAAGGCGGAGGGTTCTTCCCATTGTATGACGTATCAGGGTTGGCCCCCCTACGTTAGGGTATGGGGCTTCGAAGAATAGCTGCTTGGATGCGTCTGTGTGAGCTATAACTAGTCTAATCTTGTCATTACGGTGCTACAGGAGAGGTACGTAGGAGTCTGTAGCATATTCCTCACTTAATTCTGGTTCCTGAAACTTCGCGGGTTAGTTGATGTCTGTTTTCAAGCGTCCCTTGCCTTACACACGATTCAGTCCTACGTGATAATTATATATTTCCACAAACTTTTACACCCAGCCCCCAGGTATTTGTACGAGTCGACAGATTCCAGTTGTGGCTCATCGATAGTGATAACGATATGGACAAACAGTGTACACAGTAGGTGGTGTAACGAGACGCACAATGAAGAAGGTTGGTTTACAACTGCGCTCTGTCTTTTATATCTTGCCTCGGCTGCGAGACAGCGACGTAGAACGGCTGAAGTTGTAGGGCGGGCCTGACAACTGTGGAAGTGATATTATCAATATCGCGATTGCGATGGAATTCAGGGACATTATCACCGCAGATGTTCTTATACTAACACCCGAGTATCGGCCCGTGTTTTTCCATTGAGCTGAAGAGCCTCTATTAGGGAACCGCCAGAGTTGGCCAAAAATGAAATTGACAGAAGTGGGAACTTGAGATAGATGAGTGTTTTAAAAAAAAAGCATTTTTGACATGGTATAGTGTCCCTTTTGAAATATTCAAGCCGATATATTTTAAGTAAATAATAAAAGGACTCTGATTAATATTACATGGACATAAACGACAAATTGATTATGATAATGTATGAAATTAGCTTCAAAGAAAGACTATATCGATTGCATCAATTAATTTTAGATGAGATCGTAGTGCATAACGTTCTCTAAATTAACATTATTGTCTTTGTCATTATATATAAGAGAAAAAAGATATTTAAAATCACTTCGAGTTAGATCATTTCTTCTCTTGTACGTAAGGTACACTTGCTGTTGTAAAGCGGTAGTTTTTGTTCTATTTTGTTCTCGTACGTAGCGAATAATTCAAGTGTGTATTCTGTGCTTAGTGGAAATATATTTACAAAAAGTGAGCGCATTGTGGTACTTAAACAACCAATGCAAACAGTGCTTCCTGAATTAATAATTGCAAGAAGTTATTTAGCATTTTTTCAGTCTCTGCGAAGCGAGCAGCGGTGATCTTTGATTGGCAACAATTGGCCGTCATTACACGGCGTATTTAAATATATTTTTTTGTGTAACACACCACCACAGCCGGAGCAGAAAGAATCATTTCAAGTTATTCAATTGACTAAAGTGCAAAGCTTCACTAATTTTATTTCTTAAAAAAAATGCATGCTTTTAAAGATACGATTTATTCTAGCTCAGTGAACTTAGCCTGCATTACACTTCGCCGAAAGCATTTGAAATAATTTGTAGGAAGCCTGGCGCTCATTTAAAACATAATTTAATATTTATTTTTGGCTATATATATATATATATATATATATATATATATATATATATATATATATACATATATTTTTGTAATATTATCCCTTTCTTGTGTTTCTCTTAATAATAATAACAATTAATAACTACAGAAAGGAAGGGATAATATAATGGGTCAGGCGACATAGGAGCCACGTATGTTAGCTTGGTTTCGAGGCAGTGACTGGTGTAACAGAAGGCGTACAGAAAGGAATTTCGAGGGTTGTGGGATCGTATCTCCATGCGGAAAGCTTTTTATTTTTTTCTGTTTGTATGTTAACTACACTGCAAATAAACCGAAATATTGCTCACCTTGTGGTACGTATTCATATTTTCATAAAGGACGTGAAATGGAAAGGCAAAGGAAAGTTTAGTATAGAAAATAAATTTCCAGGAAGGGATTGTGAAGCGTACATGAGAGCTTCGTATATAAAATGAGATACGTTTATTATTTTACAATTGACGATTTACTCATGCTAGGTTGATATTCACCATAGAATCCGGGGAAACAGTAATTTTCTCATCATCCTGCTCACGCTATAAAGGTAGTATTGTTAGAATTACATGGTTATCTTAAAGCTTTTATAGGAAAACAACATCGTTTACTTTCATAAACGGTTCGCTCCCGTTCGTCAGTCTGGGAGGAACCCACACGTAGAGAAATCATTTAAGCTTGAATTACAGTTCCTTATTGGAAATTTATTTCCAGTGTCAAATTTTCCTTTGCCCTTTCTTGTCATGCCACAAGTCAAACTATTAAGGAACGCAATTTACTGAGCTCTATGTTTTATATGCAGTGTAAGTAACGTAAAAACTGAAAATAAAAAAGATCCCTCAAAGAGAATCGACTCCAATGCCCTCGGGTTCTGTACTTTCTCTGGATGCGCCATCCACTACCAGGAAACTACACAAATATAAAAGGCTCACTCTCTTCCAAACCAGGCGAAAAATGTATTTTTTTGTAAACGCATGGCCATTCGGAGCTTCCACTTCCATTTCGTGTTGTTGTTGTTGTGGTCTTCAGTCCTGAGACTGGTTTGATGCAGCTCTCCATGCTACCCTATCCTGTGCAAGTTTCTTCATCTCCTAGTACCTACTGCAACCTACATCCTTCTGAATCTGCTTAGTGTATTCATCTCTTGGTCTCCATCTACGATTTTTACCCTCCACGCTGCCCTCCAATGATAAATTTGTGATCCCTTGATGCCTCAGAACATGTCCTACCAACCGGTCCCTTCTTCTCGTCAAATTGTGCCACAAACTCCTCTTCTCCCCAATTCTATTCAATACCTCCTCATTAGTTATGTGACCTACCCATCTAATCTTCAGCATTCTTCTGTAGCATCACATTTCGAAAGTTTCTATTCTCTTCTTGTCCAAACTATTTATCGTCCATGTTTCACTTCCATACATGGCTACACTCCATACAAATACTTTCAGAAATGACTTCCTGACAGTTAAATCTATACTCGATGTTAACAATTTTCTCTTCTTCAGAGACGCTTTCCTTGCCATTGCCAGTCTACATTTTATATCCTCTCTACTTCGACCATCATCAGTTATTTTGCTCCCCAAATAGCAAAACTCCTCTACTACTTTAAGTGTCTTATTTCCTAATCTAATTCCCTCAGAATCACCCGAGTTAATTCGTCTACATTCCATTATCCTCGTTTTGCTTTTGTTGATGTTCATCTTATATCCCCCTTTCAAGACGCTATCCATTCCATTCAACTGCTCTTCCAAGTCCTTTGCTGTCTCTGACAGAATTACAATGTCATCGGCGAACCTCAAAGTTTTTATTTCTTCTCCATGGATTTTAATACCTACTCAGAATTTTTCTTTTGTTTCCTTTACTGCTTGCTCCATATACAGATTGAATAACATCGGGGAGAGGCTACAACCCTGTCTTACTCCCTTCCCAACAACTGCTTCCCTTTCATGTCCCTCGACTCTTATAACTGCCATCTGGTTTCTGTACAAATTGTAAATAGCCTTTCGCTCCCTGTATTTTATCCGTGCCACCTTCAGAATTTGAAAGAGAGTATTCCAGTCAACATTGTCAAAAGCTTTCTCTAAGTCTACAAATGCTAGAAACATAGGTTTGCCTTTCCTTAATCTTTCTTCTAAGATAAGTCGTAAGGTCAGTATTGCCTCACGTGTTCCAGTATTTCTACGGAATCCAAACTGATCTTCCCCGAGGTCAGCTTCTACCATTTTTTCCATTCGTCTGTAAAGAGTTCGTATTTTGCAGCTGTGGCTTATTAAACTGATTGGTCGGTAATTTTCACATCTGTCAACACCTGCTTTCTTTGGGATTGGGATTATTATATTCTTCTTGAAGTCTGAGGGTATTTCGCCTGTCTCATACATCTTGCTCACCAGATGGTAGAGTTTTGTCATGGCTGGCTCTCCCAAGGCCATCAGTAGTTCCAATGGAATGTTGTCTACTCCCGGGGCCTCGTTTCGACTCAGGTCTTTCAGTGCTCTGTCAAACTCTTCACGCAGTATCGTATCTCCCATTTCATCTTCATCTACATCCTCTTCCATTTCCATAATATTGTCCTCAAGTACATCGCCATTGTAAAGACCCTCTATATACTCCTTCCACCTTTCTGCCTTCCCTTCTTTGCTTAGAACTGGGTTTCCATCTGAGCTCTTGATGTTCATACAAGTGGTTCTCTTATCTCCAAAGGTCTCTTTAATTTTCCTGTAGGCAGTATCTATCTTACCCCTAGTGAGATAAGCCTCTACATCTTTACATTTGTCCTCTAGCCATCCCTGCTTAGCCATTTTGCACTTCCTGTCGATCTCATTTTTGAGACATTTGTATTCCTTTTTGCCTGATTCATTTACTGCATTTTTATATGTTCTCCTTTCATCAATTAAATTCAATATTTCTTCTGTTACCCAAGGAGTTCTACTAGCCCTTGTCTTTTTACCTACTTGATCCTCTGCTGCCTTCACTACTTCATCCCTCAGAGCTACTCATCCTCCTTCTACTGTACTTTTTCCCCCCATTGCTGTCAATTGTTCCCTTGTGCTCTCCCTGAAACTCTGTACAACCTCTGGTTTAGTCAGTTTATCCAGGTCCCATCTCCTTAAATTCCCACCTTTTTGCAGTTTCTTCAGTTTTAATCTACAGTTCATAACCAATAGGTTGTGGTCAGAATCCACATCTGCCCCTGGAAATGTCTTACAATTTAAAACCTGCTCCCTAAATCTCTGTCTTACCATTATATAACGTATCTGATACCTTCCAGTATCTCCAGGATTCTTCCATGTATATAACCTTCTTTTATGATTCTTGAACCAAGTGTTAGCTATGATTAACTTACGCTCTGTGCAAAATTCTACCAGACGGCTTCATTTCTTTCCCCCAATCCATATTCACTCACTATGTTTCCTTGTCTCCCTTTTCCTACTCTCGAATTCCAGTCACCCATGACTATTAAATTTTCGTCCCCCTTCACTACCTGAATAATTTCTTTTATCTCATCATACATTTCATCAATTTCTTCATCATCTGCAGAGCTAGTTGGTATATAAACTTGTACTACTGTAGTAGGCATGGGCTTCGCGTCTATCTTAGCAACAATAATGCGTTCGCTAAGCTGTTTGTAGTAGCTTACCCGCACTCCTATTTTTTTTATTCATTATTATACCTTCTCCTGCGTTACCCCTATTTAATTTTGTATTTATAACCCTGTATTCACCTGACCAAAAGTCTTGTTCCTCCTGCCACCGAACTTCACTAATTCCCACTATGTCTAACTTTAACCTATCCATTTCTCTTTTCAAATTTTTTAACCTACCTGCTCGATTTAGGGATCTGACATTCCACGCTACGATCCGTGGAACGCCAGTTTTCTTTCTCCTGATAGCTACGTCCTCTTGAGTAGTCCCTGCCTGGACATCCAAATGGGGGATATTTTACCTCCGGAATATTTTACCCAAGAGGACGCCATCATCAGTTAACCATACAGTAAAGCTGCATGCCCTCGGGAAAAATTACGGCTGTAGTTTCCCCTTGCTTTCAGCCGTTCGCAGTACCAGCACAGCAAGGCCGTTTTGGTTATTGTTACAGGGCCAGATCAGTCAGTCATCCAGACTGCTGCCCCTGCAACTACTGAAAAGGCTGCTGCCCCACTTCAGGAACCACACGTTTGCCTGGCCTCTCAACAGATACCCCTCCGTTGTGGTTGCACCTATGGTATGGCAATGTGTATCGCTGAGGCACGAAAGCCTCTCCACCAACGGCAGGGTCCATGGGGGGGGGGGGGGCGGCATTTCGTGTTAGGCTCTGTGTATATCATAAATTTCGCGGTAATGGTAATGACGACCAAGGAAGACATACTGTCTTTCTGCTGTTTTGCGATGCGTATATCATAAATTTTGCGGTAATGGTAATGACGACCAAGGAAGACATAATGTCTTTCTGCTGTTTTGCGTACTGACTGCATATCGCATGGGGGGGGGGGTTGGTTGCTGGGATTTCTGGGGCGAGGGGTGGTTGGATGGGTTCGGCGCGGCTGTGTATGCTGGGGTGGGTTGTTGCGGGAGTGGGTCGCTGGGGTTTGCCGGCGTGGGGGGGGGTGGGGGGGATGTGCGATGCAGACAGGGTTTCTAGCATGGGCTGTAACAGCTTCACATAATCGTGCGGTAATGGTAATGACGACCAAGGAAGACATAATGTCTTTCTGCTGTTTTGCGTGCTGACTGCATATCGCGTGGGGGGGGGGGGGGGGTGGTTGCTGGGATTTCTGGGGCGAGGGATGGTTGGATGGGCTCGGTGCGGCTGTGTATGCTGGGGTGGGTTGTTGCGGGAGTGGGTCGCTGGGGTTCGCCGGCGTGGGGGGGGGGCGGGGGGGGATGTGCGATGCAGACAGATTAAAATTGTGTGCCGGACCGAGACTCGAACTCGGGAGACGAGGCACTGGCAGAATTGAAGCTGTGATGGCGGGTCGTGAGTCGTACTTGGGTAGCTCAGTTGGTAGAACACTTGCCTGAGAAAGGCATCGGTCCCGAGTTCGAGTCTCGGTCCTGCACACAGTTTTAATATGTCAGGAAGTTTCACAACCTGACTTACTCGCATGTTCTGAATTTCTGTGTATTTTTCCACTCTTTTGTTATTTCTTCATCTCCGTTCTTCGCCCTACCTAAATGACTTCGTCATTTTAATTTCTTATGGGAAACTTTGGGAAGGCACAACCTCATTTAGCCTTTAGTCAGCGTGTTAGGTGTGCATGCCGCCGTAGCATTGTACCTAGATAACTACTTTGTGCTGTTTTTGTAGCGTAGTGATTTGCTGCATAATTTTGTCAATGATTTCGTCATGTTCTGGCGAAACTCACTCTGAGTGTTGGAACAGCCAAATTCATGTCTAGTAAAAGTTGTCTGTTCGCGGATGTATACTAGTTTCTCTTTGTTGCCAGATGCCTCGCAGTACAGTTGTTCGATGAATGGCTTACAATTGTGCAGTTATAATACAAAATTGTTACTTTTTACTTCTACACAAAAAGTAAAATGTGATTCGAAAACGGACGTTTCATTTACATAATAACACTTTTTTTTTCTTTCAGTGAAGCAGCAAATTATACGAAATCCCACATTACCGACGCAGACGCGTAAGATATTCATCAGAGAACCGAGAAGTTTTCTATTACATGTTTTCTATTACATAGGAGTTGGGGCGTAGGGGCCTAAGTTCTGGGTTCTCCGCTCCAGGATGTGTATTCTGTTTCTTTGCTTCTCGGAGACAAACAAGACAGAAAATTAAAAGATTTTTGTTTCTACGTAAGACATTCACCAAAATTGTAACCTTTCTTACCTGTAATAAGTCTTGTGTTTGGCTTGATGCCGAACTCCACGATTTCTTGTCATGTGAACATGTAATTACAGAATACCACATACATCCAGCTGCTTGAATTATTTATTGTATAAATTGCAACTGACGTCTTGATGAAAAATTTTGGCTCTACACAGTTACTCCCACATGTCTTACTATGCTATATCACTCTATCCCCTCTTAAAAATAGGTACCGTTTTCCATGTATTCCATTCTATGTCGATTGTGGCGTAAAACTCATTTCTCATGACTCTGCTTGGTTTCAGCATCCATTTGTAAGACTACGTCGCAAGCGCTAAGGTTCCCCTATTCATTGTCATTGTTTTTCTGGTTATCATTTACCAAGCAGAAAAAGCTTTGGATTTGTATCAGATATAGGGACTGACTTCAGAAATGAATGAGAGACAAAGGACAAGTTATAACTAAACTACTGAAGGAATGCAAAAAGCATCAATTACCACTTTGTCAGCGATTCATGGATGCTGAAGAATCCTTTTAATCAGTTTCAACGCAATATTTAGTGACAAACAAGGAATACATTCAATCTTTGTTAGCTGCCTGTAGAATACGTACCACAGCAATAGCGGGAAATTCATAATACAACGAGAAGTTTGGCAAGGAGATTCCATATCATCTAAATGACTCTCAGCAAACATAGTGGGAAATTTCATATTATTTAACTGAGAAATAAAATAAACAATACGCTTCAATAAAGCGCACCTTAACAACCTTAATTTTATTATGACATTACCTTTTGCCTTTTGAGCAGATAACCTTCAGTAGTTAATGAAGAAATTCAAAGAAAAATTTTGAAAGTAAGCCACCAAATCGATAACAATAAAACTAGAATAATGTATAACGCTAAACATCGAAACATGAAGTAATACGAATTCAGAATGAAGTACATGAATCAGCTTATTAGTTTCCTTGTTTAGGGTAGATGAAAATAACCACTGGATGGTCACTAAAACAAATAAAAAGGAGAGAAAATCATGGGAACGCTTTTCGTAGACGAAATGGGATTTTCAAAACCCAAGATTTCAGTGTGCCTCAAAAGGAGTAGATTCAATCAACGTGCACTACAAATTTTGACGTAAGGATGTGAGACAAAGACTTTTAGTGTGAGAGGCATCAAAAAACTATGTATTGACCAGCAACTGTTGGTGAAATGCAAGTTAGGAATTGCTGCAACAGATATGAGGATTGAATTATTGGATCGTTGGACAGATCGTAATCCATGACCTATAATAATAAAGAAATTGAAAAGGAGATGAAGCGAAATATGTCAAGGCAAGTGGATGGTAAGTGGATTGAGGAAGTTATTAACTGGGTTCAAACCAAAGACAATAACCAAGAGCATGACCTAACAGAACGTATATAAACGGCATTAGGAAACATTCTGTAGCACTACGGATGCTTATATCTTGGTTATAATGCGTGGAAAACAGAACACGGAGGATGTGTCAGCTACTGAGGGTTTCAGCCAACAGTCAACAGACCATCATTACACTCAGTATTATCATCAACAAGTGCACGTTAAGCTGTAAGTAGTTCCACAGATAGAGCTCATGTGTGTTTTGTAGTGTTATAGAACCAATTTCTGCATATTTGAATGAACTGAGTTCTGCAGTAAAATAGAGCTATTAATAGTGAGAGTACTCTGTTCTAAAATTCCAAGGGGAAGAGTATTCATGGAAAAGGCCAGAAGACATTGATAGATTCCAGCTGGATTTTATCACAGCCAGACAGAGATTTCAGAATTAGATACTGGACTAAAGGTGTACGAAAGATCAAATGTAGAGTCAGAATACAAGTTAGTGGTGATGAAGAATAATTTGAAGTTTAAGAGAATCATCCAGTAAACACAGTGTGGAAGGAATTGGAATACTGATGTTCTAAGGAATTATGGAAAGCATCTGAAGTTCGATATAGCTGATACTGCATTAAGGAACACCTCAGCAGAGAGTTCAGATGAAGAGAAGTCGATATCTCTAAAAAGTGCTATCACAGTTAGGAAGACGATTATAGTTACAAGGAAGGTAAGTGTGGAGAAACGTTGGGCGAGATAAAAAATACTTATAGATGAAATAAGAAAGTACAGAAATGTTCACGGAAGGACAAAAATACAGAAATATAACTCACTCCGATGTAGAGGGAAGCCAAGGCGAAATTGCTGGGGAAAATGTGCCAAGAAAACTGAAAATACATGAACGTCAGGACTGCTACACCATAAAGAAAAGTAAAGTAGCCTTCGGTGAAATGAAAAGCAAGGGTGACAGCAATGAGAGTGTAGTGATAAACCCACGTAGAGTAGAGACGGGAAAATTGGAAATTTGTGGCAAGGTCTTATGGGACCAAACTGCTGAGGTCACCGGCTCCTAAGCTTCCACACTATTTAATCTAACTTAAACTAACTTACGCTAAGGATGACATACACACCCATGCCCGAAAGATGACTCCAACCTCCAACGGGGGGAACCTCGCAGACCGTGACAAGATGCCTCACATCGCACGGCTACACAGCGTGGCTGTCGGGAAAACAACATGCACAGAGCTAAACCTACCTCATAACGAGCTTTATGGCTAATTTATCCAAGTTGGTGACAAGTATAATATACAGAAGAATGGAAATGAAAACTGAGGATCTGTTAGAGACGATCAGTAAGGCTTTAGGATAGGTAAAGACACCAGAGAAGCAGTCTTGAAGTTGCTCTTGATAATGGTAGGAAGACAGAAGAAAAATGAAGACACGTTCATAGGACTCGTCGACTTGAAAAAGCGTTCGACAATGTAAAACGGAGCAAGTTGCCCGAAATCTTAGAAAAATAGGAGTAAGCTACAAAGAAACGACGGGAAATGTGTAATATGCACAAGAACCAAGACTGGACAATAATGTCCTTGGTTTTGCTACCGGGTACTAAAATCAACATGGCTCGATATTTCGGCGGTCCACCTGTCCGCCGTCTTCGGGAGAAGACACACAAAAAACTCACGGCAAGGCTGCGAATTGCCGTCCGATATAAGCCTCCGTACCGTATATGTTCCATAGCTGCCCACAATGGTTGCCGTTAAGACTGGGCTGGTGTGGCCAAGCTTAGCAGAATACCTGGCCAACAATATACTGCACTCAAGGACTGTCTTCAAACATACAGGTCGGCCGCACCGAAGAGCACTGAGTTTTAATGTGAGATGGTACAGAGTTCTCGTCCTGCTAAGAGCAAAACCTTAGAATTTATTGATGATATTACCTGCCAACCAATTTTCAGCTGCCTCTTCGAAACACTGTCCCAAAAACTTGGAGTCTCATCAAATTTCATCCCTTAAGCTCGTTTAACAAGTGTGTTCCCAATGAGGGAAGGCTTATGTTGGCCATGCGATTCGCACAGTTCAGGATAGGTGCATAAAATATAGTCATCACTGAATAGTATAACAGCGTGAAAAATCGGTGGTAGCAGACTGCTGTTGAAACGAGGGACACGGTATGAACTCTGACGAGCCTTTGACAGCTGCCAGAAATTCCGTGTTTTGGAGCAGTGTTTGTAAAGAGGCAACTGACTATAGGATGTAATAAAAACTAGGGTTCTCCTCTAAAGACATAGAACACCGTGTTACTTCACAACAAAATAAAGCCAGCCATAGTGTTTGAAGACCGTCTCTGAATGCGACTTATCGCTGGCGCTGGTTTCCTATGACGCCTGCGGCAGTAGTCCATCTTAGGGGCAGCAACTGCGGAAGGCTGCACATTCACCGTGATCGGTATGGAAGCCCTTATAAGTTGACAATTTGCAGCCTTGGTCTCAGTTTCCTATGGAACTCAGCAGCAACAGCGTTCTTCTGAAGATGAATTACCGACAGGTATAGTCATGTTGATTTTAGAACAAACCAGCAAACCCAAGGAAACTACCAAGAACTACTATACTGGGAAGGTCTACAAAGTCACAGGGAACGATATGATTTGAAGTTTAAGAACGAATTGCTCAGATTAAAACGGATGTAAAACAGTCCGCAGCTCGTGGTCGTGCGGTAGCGTTCTCGCTTCCCGCGCCCGGGTTCCCGGGTTCGATTCCCGGCAGGGTCAGGGATTTTCTCTGCCTCGTGATGACTGGGTGTTGTGTGATGTCCTTAGGTCAGTTAGGTTTAAGTAGTTCTAAGTTCTAGGGGTAGCGTCTTTGATTCATAATCAAAACGTCTTCGGCCCCAGGTTCGATCCCCGCCACTGCCTGAATTTTGATAAATAATCAGCATTGGCGGCCGAAGACTTCCGGCATAAGAAGTCAGCCTCATTCTGCCAACGGCCTTGTCAAAGAGGGCGGAGGAGCGAATAGAGGTTCAGGACACTCTCTTGTCCTAGGGGTGGGAAATTGCCCCTAAAGGCGGAAGAATCAGCAATGATCAACGACATGAGGATGCAGAAAGCAATGGAAACCACTGCATTAAAGACACGTAACGTGTATCCACAGGGCATGTGGCCTGTAATTGAAGAAGTGTCATGATGATCTATCCATTGGCAAAAGATTCCGGAATAGTCCCCCATTCGGATCTCCGGGAGGGACTGCCAAGGGGGAGGTTACCACGAGAAAAAGATTGAATAATCAACGAAAGGATAACGTTCTACGAGTCGGGGCGTGGAATGTCAGAAGCTTGAACGTGGTAGGGAAACTAGAAAATCTGAAAAGGGAAATGCAAAGGCTCAATCTAGATACAGTAGGGGTCAGTGAAGTGAAGTGGAAGGAAGACAAGGATTTCTGGTCAGATGAGTATCGGGTAATATCAACAGCAGCAGAAAATGGTGTAACAGGTGTAGGATTCGGTATGAATAGGAAGGTAGGGCAGAGGGTGTGTTACTGTGAACAGTTCAGTGACCGGGTTGTTCTAATCAGAATCGACAGCAGACCAACACCGACAACGATAGTTCAGGTATACATGCCCACCTCGCAAGCTGAAGATGAACAGATAGAGAAATTGTATGAGGATATTGAAAGGGTAATGCAGTATGTAAAGGGGGACGAAAATCTAATAGTCATGGGCGACTGGAATGCAGTTGTAGGGGAAGGAGTAGAAGAAAAGGTTACAGGAGAATATGGGCTTGGGACGAGGAATGAAAGAGGAGAAAGACTAATTGAGTTCTGTAACAAGTTTCAGCTAGTAATAGCGAATACCCTGTTCAAGAATCACAAGAGGAGGAGGTATACTTGTAAAAGGCCGGGAGATACGGGAAGATTTCAATTAGATTACATCCTGGTCAGGCAGAGATTCCGAAATCAGATACTGCATTGTAAGGCATACCCAGGAGCAGATATAGACTCAGATCACAATATAGTAGTGATGAAGAGTAGGCTGAAGTTCAAGACATTAGTCAGGAAGAATCAATACGCAAAGAAGTGGAATACGGAAGTACTAAGGAATGACGAGATACGTTTGAAGTTCTCTAACGCTATAGATACAGCAATAAGGAATAGCGCAGTAGGCAGTACAGTTGAAGAGGAATGGACATCTCTAAAAAGGGCCATCACAGAGGTTGGGAAGGAAAACATAGGTACAAGGAGGGTAGCTGCTAATGGTAATGACGACCAAGGAAGACATAATGTCTTTCTGCTGTTTTGCGTGCTGACTGCATATCGCGTGGGGGGGGGGGGGGGGTTGGTTGCTGGGATTTCTGGGGCGAGGGATGGTTGGGTGGGCTCGGCGCGGCTGTGTATGCTGGGGTGGGTTGTTGCGGGAGTGGGTCGCTGGGGTTCGCCAGCGTGGGGGGGGGGCAGGGGGGGGGGATGTGCGATGCAGGCAGGGTTTCTAGCATGGGCTGTAAGGAAAACATAGGTACAAGGAGGGTAGCTGCTAATGGTAATGACGACCAAGGAAGACATAATGTCTTTCTGCTGTTTTGCGTGCTGACTGCATATCGCGTGGGGGGGGGGGGGGGGTTGGTTGCTGGGATTTCTGGGGCGAGGGATGGTTGGGTGGGCTCGGCGCGGCTGTGTATGCTGGGGTGGGTTGTTGCGGGAGTTGGTCGCTGGGGTTCGCCAGCGTGGGGGGGGGGGCAGGGGGGGGGATGTGTGATGCAGGCAGGGTTTCTAGCATGGGCTGTAACAGCTTCACATAATCGTGCGCCCCACACCTGGAGATGCCCGACGTAACTATATATATGCCGCTGGACAAACAGTCTGCGAGAACACTCGGGGAAAACTTTGGTCTAGTTGACGATCCAAAAACGCGTGTTGGTTGATAACAGGTTTCCCATATATATCGCTGCTGCAGAAGAAGAGAAAGAAGACAAAAAACAAATCACAAGGAGTGTGCTTCTTTGTTAGAAGACCGCCCTGCAGAAAAGTCGACGGGCAAGATCAAATTACCAGCCAGACTTTGGAGGAACTGCAGCCAAACAAAGACATCAGTGCGAACATCATCTGTCGGGAGAAGAAGACATATCCTAGAACGTGGGAGCACGCAGTCATAGTGGCGGTTACCAAAGCCGTGAATAACCGCGCAGAACCAAATAGTTATGGGCCATTTAATCTCCTTTGCTTCTGAGAAAAAGCTTGTTGTTGTGGTCTTCAGAGCAGAGACTGGTGTGTTGCAGCTCTCCATGCTACGCTATCCTGTACAAGCTTCTTCATCTCCAAGTAACTACTGCAACCTACATCCTTCCGAATCTGTTTAGTGTGTTCATGCCTTGGCCACCCTCTACGATTTTTACCCTCCGTGCTTCCCTCCAATACTAAACTGACGATCCCTTGATGCCTCAGAACCTGTTCTACCAACTGATCCCTTCTCCTAGTGAAGTTGTGGCACAAATTTCTCTTCTCCCCAATTCTGTTCAGTACCTCCTCATTAGTTACGTCATCTACCCATCTAATATTCAGCATTCTTCTGTAGCACCACATTTCGAAAACTTCTATTCTCTTCTTGTCTAAACTATTTATTGTCCCTGTTTCACTTCCACACATGGCTACACTCCATACAAATACTTTCAGAAAAGACTTCCTGATTCTTAAATGTATACTCTATATTAACAAATTTCTCTTCTTCAGAAACGCTTTCCTTGCCGTACCCAGTCTACATTTATATCCTCTCTGCTTCGACCATCATCTGTTATTTTGCTCCTCATATTTGGGGAGCAAAACTCATCTACTGCTTTAAATGTCTCATTTGATAATCTAATTCCCTCAACATTACCTGCATTAATTCGACTAAGTTCCATTATCCTCGTTTTGCTTTTGTTGATGGTCACCTTATATCCTCTTTTCAAGACACTGTCCATTCCGTTCAGCTGATCTTCCGGGTCCTTTACTGTCTCTGACACAATTACAATGACGTCGGCAAACCTCAAAGTTTTTATTTCTTATCCATGGATTTTAATTTCTACTCCAAATTTTGCTTTTGTTTCCTTTACTGCTTGCTCAGTATACAGACTGAATAACATCGGAGATAGGCTACAACCCTGTCTCACTCCTTTCTCAAGCACTGCTTCCCTTTCGTGCCCCTCGACCCTTATAACTGCCATCTGGTTTCTGTATAAATTGTAAATAGCCTTTCGCTCCCTGCATTTGACCCCTGACATCTTCAGAGCTTCAACAAGAGTATTCCAGTCAACGTTGTCAAAAGTTTTCTCTAAGTTTGCAAATGCTAGAAACGTAGGTTTGCCTTTCCTTAACCTACCTTCTGAGATAAGTCGTAGGGTCAGTATTGCCTCCCGTGTTTCAACATTTCTACGGAATCCAAACTGATGTTCCCTGAGGTTGGCTTCTACTAGTTTTTCCATTCGTATGTAGAAAATTCGTCTTACTATTTTGCAGCCATGACTTATTAGACTGATAGTTCGATAATTTTCACACCTGTCGACACTTCCTTTCTTATCATATTTTTCTTGAAGTCTGAGGGTATTTCGCCTGCCTCGAACAACTTTCTTACCAGATGGTAGTGTTTTGTCATGGCTGGCTCTCCCAAGGCTACCAGTAGTTCTAATGGAATGTTGTCTACTCACGGCGTCTTGTTTCGACCAAGGTCTTTTAGTGCTCTGTCAGAGTATTCAAGCAGTATCATATCTCCCATTTTTTCTTCATCGACGTCCTCTTCCATTTCCATAATATTACCCTCAAGTACATCGCCCATGTATAAATCCTCTACATATTCCTTCCACCTTTCCGCCTTCCCTTCTTTGGTTAGAGCTGGTTTTCCATCTGAGCTCTTGATATTCTCTTTTCTCCAAAGGTCTCTTTAACTTTCCTGTAGGCTGTATCTGTATTACCCCTAGTGATATATGCCTCTACATCCTTACATCTGTCCTGTAGCAATCCCTGCTTAGCCATTTTGCACTTCCTGTGGATCTCATTTTTGAGACATTTGTATTCCTTTTTGCCTGCTTCAATTGTTGAATTTATGTATTTTCTCCTTTCATCAATTAAATTTAATATCTCTTTTGTTACCTAAGGATCTCTACTAGCCCTTGTCTTTTTACGTACTTGATCCTCTGCTGCCTTCACCGTTTCAGCTCTCAGAGCTACCCATTCTTCTTCTACTGTGTTTTTTCCCCCGTTCTTCTCAGTCGTTCCATAATGCGGTCTCTGAAACTCTGTACAACCTCTGATTTAGTCAGTTTATTTACGTCCCATCTTCTTAAATTCCCACCTTTTTGCAGTTTCTTTAGTTTTAATCTACATTTCTTAACCAATAGATTATGGTCGGAGTCCACATATGCACCTGGAAATGTCTTACAATTTAAAACCTGGTAACTAAGTCTCTGTCTCACCATTATGTAATATATCTGAAATTTTCAAGTGTCTCCAGGCCTCTTCCACGTATGCATTCTTCTTCCATGATTCTTAAACCAAGTTTTAGCTCTGATTAAGTTATGCTCTGTGCAAAATTATACCAGGCGGCTTCCTCTTTCATTCCGTACCCCCAATCAATTTTCACCTACTACTTTTCCTTTTCTTCCTTTTCCTTCTATTGAATTCCAGACCGCCATGACTATTAAATTTTCGTCTCCTTTCACTATCAAAATAATTTCTTTTGTCTCATCATACATTTCTTCAATCTCTTCGTCATCTGCGGAGATAGTTGGTGTATAAACCCGTACTACTGTGGTAGGCGTGGGCTTCGTGTCTATCTTGGCTACAATAATACGTTCACTATGCTGTTCGTAGTAGCTTACCCGCACTCCTATATTTTTATTCATTATTAAACCTACTCTTGCATTAACCCTATTTAATTTTGTTTTTATAACCCTGTATTTATCTGACCAGAAGTCTTGTACCTCCAGCCACTGAACTTCACTATTTCCCACTATAGCTAGCTTTAACCTATCCATTTCCCTTTTTAAATTTTCTAACATACCTGCCCGATCAAGGGATCTGACATTCCACGCTCCGATCCGTAGAACACCAGTTTTCTTTCTCCTGATAACGACATCTTCCTGAGTAGTCCTCTCCCGGAGTATTTTACCCAAGAGGACACGATCATCATTTAACCATATAGTAAAGCTGCATGCCCCCGGGAAAAATTACGGCTGTAGTTGCCCGTTGCTTTCAGGCATTTGCAGTACCAGGACAGCAATGCCTCTTTGGTTAGTGCTACAAGGCCAGATCAATCAATCATTCAGACTGTTACCCTTGCAACTACTGAAACGACTGCTTCCCCTCTACAGGAACGACACGTTTGTCTAGCCTCTCAACAGATACCCCTCCGTTATTGTTGCGCCAAGGGTACCGCTATCTGTATCGCGGAGACATGTAAGCCTACTCACCAACAGCAAGGTCCGTGGTTCATGGGAGGGAGAAAAAGCTTAGAAAGAATTATTCTCCAACGATTGAGTCAGTAACTCACAGTGGAGTACACTCTACCTCGGGATCAGTTCGAATTTCAAGATGGTTTCTCCACAACGCTACATTTTCTTCGCCTATAGGTAGAAGTAACGCTGTCGCTCAACAAGAAAAAGTTTTGTGGGGCCATCTTCATGTATGTACCTAGAGTCTTCGACAGCAATGCGGCACTAGAGCCTGTTACGTAAAATCTTTGTGTTGGGCTTCTCCGTCCCCTAAGTGCAGCTGCTTGCCAAGTGCATACTGGCATCGTGTATTCTAGTTTTGATACCTCAACCATACGAGAAATCGGCCCTGGAGTGTCTAAGGGGTTGGTAGTATGGGCAGTGCTGTATGCCATATACACATAACACATACCAAGAACACCATCACTTGTAATGGATCACCTCAACCAAATACCTCTAGATCATCACCAATGGGAAGCTCACATGGCAGCAGAGAGTGAGCGAAGGAAGTTCGAAGGAAAACCTCCCAGACGTTTGGGGCTCTTTATCCCGTAATTAACGAGAAGTCGGAGCTGTCTGTCAACTGTAGTCTCACTCATGACAGGTTACTCGACTGATGTTGGGCTACACTTCCTTCACATAAGAAACGCAGGAAAGATTCTTCTACAGAGGCTCAAAATATTGGAGAACAAGTTTCTGAGACTGATCTTCAACGTGACAGAAAATTTCGCAGCCTGTTGCCTAGTTGATGCCGCTGAGAAGCTAAAGGTCTTGGACAGGGTCAGTGAGAACGCCGCACAATTCCAAAATTCTATAGTAAGTACAGTTTAAGGTTTCTCAGAAGAGAACACAAATGTCAACTAGTATTCTCAGGCCAGTTAGTGAATAGTCCCATTATGAGCATAGCAGAAAACGACACAGTGTATGAACTGCACATTATACTCAATAAAGTAAAACAAAGATTAAAAGTTGCTGGTAAGGCAATAGCGCTGATTTTCGGCGGCCACGTAACGTACTGCAGTCAATCGAAACTTACATCACACTACCTGCAAATACCTAGTGTACTTCTGGTTACAAGTTGGGTGGTGGAGGCGATCGATACAGTAGATACAGACTGTGCGCAGTTCACTGAAAGCTGTCTGAATCTAACAACGATACTTCTGACAAGATGAATGGGACAAAATGTTTAACGAACTTTTATTGATATATAAAATTTTTATTTCCTTCACGCTTATACGAACATGTAGAAAAATTACGTAAAACAAAATTTTAGTAGTATCTCCAATACCAATCACTCACTTCTTTTATTACTTTTGTAAATGCAGTTCTTGGATATTCCTCGAAAGTCATTCTTTTCCCACAGAAGTACATTGTATGATTCCTTTTGCTCAAAAATCATTCTAAACATAGATGAACAGTCGAGAACAATTAAACCATAGCGAAAAATCTCCTATCATAGCACATAAAGGCAAATACGTCCTGGGCAGAGCGATGTAAAAAAAGGAAAGTAACTTTTAGACTTATTTGGCAGCTTCAAAGACATTTAAATCAGAACATCTTAATATATTCGCACATTTTTACTTGTTAGTATTAGTACCCATGTCATGGAACATAATGCATAATGTCAAGTAAAGCAATATGATACACGATGTTATGTCGTATGACATGACGCATGTCATCATGCCAGTTGATATGTCGTCGAATATAACGCAACGTGTCATTAAAGCTTAGGACCCATGGATCTCCACTCTGGGATACTGCCTATTGTAGATAACTCCCACTCTCGGATACTTCCCTTCGTAGATACATCCCACTTTCTTCGGGCACATAAATTTGTGTTTATTTGTTCTTAAACTGCTCACCATACATGTAACAGGGGGTGGATTTAGGGGAGAAATAATCCCCTCGGTGAAAAATCAACCCTTCCACCAAGAAATCAGAAAACTGTTTTAGCATGCCCCCACGAACAAATCCATCCACAGAAATTTTATTCCGTGCAGAAAACACTTTAGCTATTGCATGCATGCCCATTCAGCCACAGGATATTACATATTTCTTACTATGGATGGTGAATATTCTGAATATTGGGCACAAGATCAGAGGCTTTAGTCTATAAATTCTATAAATTGCAAGATGCAGATGTGCCAGCACCTTGCAGCTAAGAAAGCTCATTGCACTGGGGGAGTAGATTTAACCCCTTAAAAAAGCGCGAATGTGTCAAAATGTTTTGATTTAAATGTCTTTGAAGCTGCCATATAAGTCGAAAAACGGCTTCCCTTCTTTAACACACCAACTATGCCCAGGACATACTCTCCTTTTTTGTACTATAGTGGAGCATTTTTCATTCTGGTTCCCAACTTTTACTCTAGAATTAGCGCGCATAAAAAGCCCACAAAAACCGCGTTTTTCACATGTAACATCCGAATGAATCTAGATTTTTGAAAGCGAGATCTCAGTCTTGTTGTAAGGATGCATTCTTATGTTTCGTATAAAAGCATTTTTAATTTATTTGAAATTTAAACCGTTCCCGTGCATACAATTCACGCAAGAACGAATTTTACCTGCTACGTTTAGCTCGACTTTAAACCATCGTATATCACCAATAGATAAAGATTATTGGCTAAAAAATTCTGTTTTGACTTTATTTATCTATCTTCTTTCAAAGTTTCAACCGACTAGTACTAGTTTAAAGCACAGAAGCGGCGCGCTTCAAAGACCTGCCAGAAATATGTTTTTTTTGCATTTTTTTGCACGTAAAATCAGAACGTTGTACATACAAATTGCGCCATTAGCTGAGCATTAATTTCAGTCCAATAAAGTTCTTTTGCGAAAGGCATTGCGATTCGCACAATTTTCCTGAGCGCCAGCTCCGGTTCTTCGTTCAAACCTTGCTTGTTATACTGCAACGTAGCTACAGTAAGAAAGATGTTCGAATGGCTGTACAAATGTCCGCTGATCAGAGCTAAACCAAAACCTTTTCACCCCATGTTCCTAGTCCATATAGGAACCGAGCACCAATACCTCCCCCAAACCTCGACTCTGCTCGCGGCCTTTCCAAATATACGCGGGTTGGAACTTCAATAGCGGCAACTATGTATTTACAGCTCGTACAAAATAGATACGTGTTTCAAAGTTTTACTGACCTGCAAAGTAGTCACCAGCATTGTGTATAACCCGTTGCCACCGATGTGAAAGTCGTAGGATACTCTTAGCAGCGCCAGCTGTGTTGACGGTTCGAGCGGCGCGGTCTATTGCCTGACGAATTTGTAGCCGCTCTGAAGCGAATGCCGTGAAGTGTTTCCTTCAATTTAGAAATAGAGTTGAACTTACGAGGGCTTAAGTCAGGGGAGTGGAGTAGGTGGCATAGCACTTAGCTGCCCCATCAGTCAAACAAATCAGTAACAGCTTGCACTGTACGTGCTTGAACATTGTCCAGCAAAATGATGGTCAGGTCCTGCCAGAAACTGTCAACACTTCTGTTTCTAAGCTGGTCGTAGGTTGCGATCCAAAAATAGCTCCTTAAAAGTTTAAGATGAGCCTGTGAACAAGTGTTCAGATAATTACTCTCACAATCCTCTTAGCGCATTGCGAGTCGCCTTGCTCAAACACTCGATGATTTACTGCAAGAGAAAGAGCGAATTACTCTGTCTGCATTTGCCTGTATCAAAGCTGGAGGCCATGCGTTTTCTTTCTGGCCATTCAGAGGGTTTGTACTTGTTATAACTCCACCCATTAGTGTTTCTGTAGCCTATCACCGGCGTCGTTTCTTTTGCAGGGCAGAGTTCAACTTCTGCTGTGTATTACTGAGATAAACAGCTTCTTTCCTCACGGGGTTTTATGCAGGTGGCCACAGTGGGTCACCAATGTTTTTAGTTGGATTTCTCCAGACATTTATCTGCCATTTCCAGTCTGTACCTGTCGAAAGGCTTTCTGAAGTGTCGTCGTTAAAAGCAGAAACATGGGAAGCTTTTGCCGACAGCCTGTACAGTGGCACCAGCACCTCATTGTGACCGCTAGATGTCTCACTGTGAAGGATTCAGCCTACATGGGATTGGTGTTGCCACCGTAAAAATTCCGCTTCTCTCAGAACTGCTCCTTGTAGCTCAAATCTGGGAAATTACTTGCATGCAGTTACTAGTGTGAGTGTTTGTGGTTTATATTCATGAAATGTCAGCTTGTTTGTGCGATCTACATATCAATAAAATTCATTCATTTTCACGTAACTATATCCTGTGACATATCGATTTAACCGGAATTGTTTTAGTAGTTCAGTCTAAGGTGTGTTATTTGTTTGACACTTTACAATCTGACCTTAAAACAACTGCATTTTCGGGGTATATGGACGATGTTGCCTTATGGGAAAGATAAATTGATGGAGTTTCTTCACCACCTCAACTCATCCATAAAAACTGCAAGTTTAAACGCAGCCAAAACCTCTCAGACAAACAGATGCTAAACGATGTCAAAGTTAGCGTAAGGAGGGCTATGCGTGAACCGTGCAGTGAATTCGAAAGTAAAATTCGATGTACTGACTTGACAGAAAATCCTAGGAAGTTCTGGTCTTACGCTAAATCAGTAAGTGGCGCGAAACAGCATAGCCAGACACTCTGGGATGATGATGGCATTGAAACAGAGGATGACACGCGTAAAGCTGAAATATTAAACATCTTTTTCCAAAGCTGTTACACAGAGGAAGACCGCACTGCAGTTCCTTCTCTAAATCCTCACACAAACGAAAAAATGGCTGACATCGAAATAATTGTCCAAGGAATAGAAAAGCAACTGAAGTCACTCAACAGAGAAAACTCCACTGGACATGAGGGGATACCAATTCGATTCTACACAGAGTACGCGAAAGAACTTGCCCCCCATCTAACAGCCGTGTACCGCAAGTCTCTAGAGGAACGGAAGGTTCCAAATGATTGGAAAAGAGCACAGATAGTCCCAGTCTTCAAGAAGGGTCGTTGAGCAGATACGCAAAACTATAGACCTATATCTCTGACATCGATCTGTTGTAGAATTTTAGAACATGCTTTTTGCTCGCGTATCATGTCATTTCTGGAAACCCAGAATCTACTCTGTAGGAATCAGCATGGATTCCGGAAACAGCGATCGTGTGAGACCCAACTCGCTTTATTTGTTCATGAGACCCAGAAAATATTAGATACGGGCTCCCAGGTAGATGCCATTGCTTTTCACAATATATATAAATGACCTAGTAGATAGTGTCGGAAGTTCCATGCGGCTTTTCGCGGATGATGCTGTAGTATACACAGAAGTTGCAGCATTAGAAAATTGTAGCGAAATGCAGGAAGATCTGCAGCGGGTAGGCACTTGGTGCAGGGAGTGGCAACTGACCCTTAACATAGACAAATGAAATGTATTGCAGATACATAGAAAGAAGGATCCTTTATTGTAAGATTATATGATAGCGGAACGAACACTGGTAGCAGTTACTTCTGTAAAATATCTGGGTGTATGAGTATTGTTGGTAAGGCGGGTGCCAGGTTGAGATTCATTGGGAGAGTCCTTAGAAAATGTAGTCCATCAACAAAGGAGGTGGCTTGCAAAACACTATTTCGAAACATACTTGAGTATTGCTCATCAGTGTGGGATCCGTACCAGGTCGGGTTGACAGGGGAGGTAGAGAAGATCCAAAGAAGAGCGGCGCGTTTCGTCACAGGGTTATTTGGTAGGCGTGATAGCGTTATGGAGATGGTTAACAAACTCAAGTGGTAGACTCTGCAAGAGAGACGCTCTGCATCGCGGTGTAGCTTGCTGTCCAGGTTTCGAGAGGGTACGTTTCTGGATGAGGTATCGAATATTTTGCTTCCCCCTACTTATACCTCCCGAGGAGATCACGAATGTAAAATTAGAGAGATTCGAGCACGCACGGAGGCTTTCCGGCAGTTGTTCTTACCGCGAACCATACGCGACTGGAACAGGAAAGGGAGGTAATGACAGTGGCACGTAAAGTGCCCTCCGCCACACACCATTAGGTGGCTTGCGGAGTATAAATGTAGATGTAGATGAACATTCGATTCTCTATGGAAATGGAAAAATATGGTCGTCTGCCTTTCTTGGATGTCCTGTTTAGACGGAAGAATAATGCTCTCTGGGCCATTCAGTTTCTCGCAAGCCCACTCATGCCGATTTGTTTTTGCAAACATCAGGTTGTCATCAAACACTTTTCCACAGAGCTCACACTGTCTCAGATCTACATGGTTTGCCTAAAGAGCTTGCTAACCAAAAGACAGTGTTTAGAAAACATGAATATTCCATCCAGCGGATTAACAGGGTACTGTTAACTAAAATTAAGAATCAGGAAGTGGATGAAGAGGAGGACACGTCGGCAGATCCTTTAGCTTTGCACCCTTTTGTAGGTAACATTTCGTTTAAAATAAAAAGAATCCTCTGTAAATTTCAAGTGAAAATTTTTCGTCCACCATCTAAGGCTGCAGACCGTTTGGGATCAATAAACGACGACTTCTTATTGGGGAGCGCTGGATTTATTTTTTACCTTGCCAGTGTGGTATGGCTCCCATAGGACAGACCACATGCACTGGGAAAGAATTCTACACTCCACATCAGCGTTGCACTCACATTTTGCCACCAAGCAAGTCCGCTATTGCCGAACTCTGTATTTCCACTGGACGTTCAACTGAGTATGATAGAACTGTGAATCTGACCACAGCATCTTTTTGGGACTCCACTATTAAGGAACCTGTGGTAATGCGCCTGGCAGAAAATCTGATGAACAGTGATAGCGGCTATCAGTTACACAGTGCTCATCTGAACGATTTGTTCTGACCGAAGACGACAGAGTGCGCCAACGGCCGCGGCGAGCGGCAATCAGAGGGCAGCTGAGCTCCGCGGTTTCACCAGAGATGGCGCTGCCTCCGTGAAGTGTAGTTCATCTGTCAACTTGAATTTTGACGCATGCGATGAATACTCGCAGCGAGCTATATACGGCGGAACAGACAAGTATTCGTCAATCTTCGATGGCTCATCTGCAGATGACTGGTAGGTGCCCACTAGGCACTCGACGACCGGCTGCAAGCCCGAAATTTGTTTAAATATCACTCGATTGTCACTCTCTTGAATACCACGTGGGAAAAATGGACACCTAAATCTTTCCGAGAGAGTTCTGATTTCTCTTATTTTGTTACTATGCTCATTTCTCCATATGTACGTGGTGGCCAGCAAAATATTTTCGCATTTCGAGGAGAAAGATGAAATTTGAAATTTCGTGAAACGATTTCACCACTTTACTACAATGAAGTGCCAAAGTGACTCGTATGCGCATGCGTAGTCAAAAGTGCCGGCCGGGGTGGCCGAGCGGTTCTAGGCGCTACAGTCTGGAACCGCGCGACCGCTACGGTCGCAGGTTCGAATCCTGCATCGGGCATGGATGTGTGTGATGTCCTTAAGTTAGTTAGGTTTAAGTAGATCTAAGTTCTAGGGGACTGATGACCTCAGCAGTTAAGTCCCATAGTGCTCAGAGCCATTTGAACCATTCGTATTCAAAAACAGAGATATGTAAATAAGCAGAATACGGCGCTGTGTCGGCAACACCTCTATAGGACAATGAGTGCCTGGCGCAGTTGTTAGATCTGTTATTGCTGCTACAATGGCAGGTTATCAAGATTTAAGTGAGTTTGAAATGTTGTTACAGACGGCGCTCGAGCGATGGGACGCAGCATTTCCGGGATAGCGATGAAGTGGGGATTTTCCCGTTCGACCATTTCACGAGTGCACCGCGAATATCAGGAATCCAGTAAAACATCAAATCTCCGACATCGCTGCAGCCGGAAAAAAGATCCTGCAAGAACTGGACCAACGACGACTGAAGAGAATCGTTCAACGTGACAGAAGTGCAACACTTCTGCAAATTGCTACAGATGTCAATGCTGGGCCATCAACAAGGGTCAGCGCGCGAACTATTCAACGAAACATCATCGATATGGGCTTTCGGAGCCGAAGGCCCGCTCGTTTACCCTTGATGACAGCACGACACAAAGCTTTACACCTCGCCTTGGCCAGTCAACACCGACATTGGACTATTGATGATTGGAAAGATGTTGCCTGGTCGGAAGAGTCTTGTTTCAAATTATATCAAGCGGATGGTCGTGTGTGGGTATGGAGACAACCTCATGAGCCCATGGGCAATGCATATCAGCAGGGCCGGCCAGTGTGGCCGAGCGGTTCTAGGCGCTCCAGTTTGGAACAGCGCGACCGCTGCGGTCGCAGGTTCGAGTCCTGCCTCGGGCATGGATGTGTGTGATGTCCTTAGATTAGTTAGGTTTAAGTAGTTCTAAGTTCTAGGGGACTGATGACCTCAGATGTTAAGTCCCATAGTGCTCAGAGCCATTTGAACCATATCAGCAGGGGGCGATTCAAGCTGGTGGAAGCTCTATAATGGTGTGGGGCGTGTGCAGTTGGACTGATATGGGACACCTGGTACGTCTAGATACAACTCTGAGAGGTGACATGTACGTAAACATACTGTCTGATCACCTGCGTTCATTCATGTCCATTGTGCATTCTGACGGCCTTGCGCAATTCCAGCAAGACGATGGGACACACAAGCTGCCCTTCTTCGAACATTTTCGATCTCCTGTGTCAATCCCATCTGTTATGGATCGTGTACCGCGCAGCAGCTCTCCAGAAGATGACGCGCAAGCGTAGTAAAGGCAGTCTATTTTGTAGACCTGTTGCATCTTCTAAGTGTTCTGGGGCTCTGAGCACTATAGGACTTAACATCTGAGATCATCAGTCCCCTAGAACTCAGAACTACTTAAACCTAACTAACCTAAGGACATCACACATATCCATGCCCGAGGCAGGATTCGAACCTGCGACCGCAGCAGTCGCAGTTCCAGACTGAAGCGCCTAGACCGCTCGGCCACACCGGCCGGCCTAAGTGTTCTCTCAACAAGAACGCAGTCTTCGGTTCACCTTTCCCACAACATTTTCTATATAGTCATTTCGATTTAAGTTGCTCGTAACTTTAATCTCTAGCTATTACCTGAATGGATAACTTCTAAATTTGTGTGATTTATCTTGTAAGAGAAATTTAACAGGACATTTTAGTACTCATTTAGAGGACCTCAAACTATTTTGTTTTGGCTTAACTGCCACTTTCCTCATCAAGCAGATACCTTGTCTAAATCATTCAACAACTCATTTTGAGTTTTTGGTAGACTGTAAACGACAACACGCTCTGAAAACAATAGCAGAGATCTCTTAAATCGTTTATATACATTACGAACGGCAGAGACCTATAACACTTCCTTGAGAGAGCCAGAGGTATCACTTTGGTTTCACTAGATGACGTTTTGCCAGTTACTACGAACTGTGCTCTCTCGGACAGGAAATCAAAATCCAGATGCACTGCTGAGATGGTACTGCATAGGCAAGCAGTTTGATTAGAAACTGCTTATGAGGAACGGAATCAAAAGCCTTACGGGAAGGAGTCAACCTGAGACCCGATCTCGATAACGCTCATAACTTCGTACGAATACAGATCCAGTCATGATTGAAAAGAACGGAATTTTCTGAATCTGTGCTGCTTGTGTCTCAATCGATCGTTTTCTTCGACGCATTTCACGATGTTCGAACAGCGGAAATGTTCCAGAATCGTACTAAGTTAGATGTCAGTAATGTGGTTCTATAGTTCAGCGTTTTATTTGTATTTCCTAATGAAGAGTGGAAGAAGTAAATTCCGAATAGCACGATTCGGCTGTGAGCTGGAAGTTTGGGCTCTACACCCCTAATATAGTGCAGTCGCAAATCTGAATGTCCACAACACATTGGCAGCTACTGATGGTTTGACATACGGAGACAAATTGCTATACACCGCTAACATTTGTCCACTGCGTTCAGATGCGGCAGTTAAATTTGTAGGTGAAATATCAAAATTTTTCGAAATTAAAACAGATGAGACACAGTAGGTGGACTGTCTCCATTATTATTCAGTTGCGTTTTTGAGACAGAGTACGATACTGAAGAACAAGAATGGAAGAAAAGTGAATACATAAAGCGAAACTTGAAACAAAGAGGGAGAACGTTGAAACTGATTACTTAGCTTTTGCTTCGATTTAGCAGTCGCAGCACAGAACTTACAAGATACAATGAAACAGACAGACATTCTCCAAGAGATAACCGAGGAAACTAGATTACAAATTTCGTTTCAAAAAGCCCATACACATGACTAACTTTCAAGGTGGACCAAAACATATGGAATCAAAGTATGGAAAATAAAGGAAGTTTTAGAATTTTGATAGGAGAAATAACCCAGACAAATGCTCTGGACGTTGGAGGTAACATAAATTTAGTGGCATTCTAATTAATATGGAGCACGTAAAATAAATAATCCTTCTCTATTAATACAAAACTGAGGCACTGCAATTTGTTGATAAAAACCAGGTGTCTTTATCCGTCAACATGCCTCACCATAACCACAGCGATACATTTAAATAACTTGGAGAAGAAAAAAAGAAGAAAAATTCGAAAAATGTTGGTTCCAGAGTATGAAAATAGTATTTAAAAACTGAGAAACAGCAAGGAGGTATATGGAAAAACTGAAAATATAGTAGACATTATGAGAAAAATTTTCAAATTCCCTGACAAAAATCCAAAAACCGAGATTTAGTGGTTTATAGTAATTAAGAAGAATCTGTAGGGCTTGTGAACAGCATACAAAGACACAGAAAACAGACACGAGTTCAGGGAAAAGGTGGACACGTCAGAGGCTTCCAGAAGAAAACACAAGAGATGGCGTGATGTGGAGAAGGAGGAGAGCAATAGAGGGCAAGAGTTAAGAAGTACTGCGTCATAATTCAGTAGTTTCGTGTGGTCCTGCGTTGGCCAAATTCGAATAATAATAATAATAAATTGTTTAGTGATATTAAAAAAAAGCATCGTACACTAGGCCAAGAAACATCTGGCGACCCAAGAGGGTCCTACTTTCCATGGTGGAAGAATTTTGTGCGAAGATTTCAGATATAGTGCTGTTGTGTGTGTGTGTGATATTAATTTTATTTTATTTTTATTTTTATTTTTTGTGCTGTGTGTGTGTGTGTGTGTGTTCGTGTGTGTGTGTGTGTGTGTGTGTGTGTGTGTGTGACTGTATTTTGGTGCGGTATAATTTTCTTTTGTTGGCTGTGTATGTGTGTGTGTGTGTGTGTGTGTGTGTGTGTGTGTGTGTGTGTGTGTGTGTCCAGATGGTGTGGGGAAGAGTTTTTTTTGTTTTATGTTATCATTTCCTTTATTAAGTGTAGTAGGGAGCCTGTGCTGGTGCGTGTTTGTTCATTTATCACATGTTTGTTTTCTGCTATGGCTTTCTGGATGTGGAAGTTTTCTTCCGTTTGTATAAGATGTTTGTCATGGTTGCTTATTCTCATTATTTTCATTTCTTGTTCCATGTTTGTAAGATGATGGTTGTAGTGCTTTAAATGCTCTGCAAATGTGGAATGGTTTGTTTCATACTTCCAACATCTGATATGTTCTTTGCATCTTGTTTCAAAATTCCTGCATGTCATGCCTTTGTATACTGCATCACAACTTTGACATTCAAGTTTATATATTCCTGATTGTTGGAATTTGTCCCTCTTGGTAGCTGGCTGGCTTAGGTGTGATTGAAGGGTTTGCCCAGGCTTATATGCTATTTTGAAGCCCTGTCTCTTTAGGATGTTTGCAACTCTGTGTGTTAGTTTATGTCTGTAGGTCATGGTGTACCATCTGGTTCTTTTCTGTGTGGTGTTGTCATTGTGTGTGTTTGTAAGTTTTCAGCTTGTGAGTTCTTTTGTATTCTGGAAATGTTGTGTTTGTTTTTTATTTGGTCTTCGACTCATTACCTTATAACACCTGATCACGAATTCCGATTCTAATTTATCGTCGTTGGGTAACATTAATTAAATGAAGGTGCCTTAAGGCAGTTGCTACATGATCTACAAATTTAGTTTACAATCATGCCACTTCACTTTTCTTGAAATACAAGCTAGCCAAATGCCTCTAGACAATTCCCTGTATGAGAAGGGATATACCGTCTCTAAATAAAAATTACATTGAAGGTAGCGTAGCCCATTACAAATCTGTCTGAATAGCAAATACCTACCGTTTACACATTTCAGTTTCTGTTCGAGATGAGTGGGCTGAAACTGCGCATCTGGTTTCCTTCTGAGCCAACACATTAACTGAAGGAATGATCTTGGCTCACGCCATAAATAATCACAACTGAACTTCCTTACATTTACCACCTGTACAGAGATTCACTACAGCGCGTTCTATCCTAATTTTCAATCGAGATGTATAACCTCATTTGATTTCAGAAAAAAGCAAAGAAGTATCAGATATACAACAAATATTAATGCCATGTTGTAATATGTGGAGTGCTGTACTTAACGTTTTTCTAACAGTGAGTGTTTATTCGCTGCTGAAGTGATCCAAAGTCTTTCCACTAGCTGGATCCCACCATGATGGCTCATACTTTTATCGTCCCCAAGACAATGAAACTGTCATAAATGCTTGTACAAATACATGAATGAGTTCGTACAGACCATGAAGCACTGCAGATAACCGTTCTAGATTACTGGCACGTAATAAAAATCCAATGCTTCAGGACAGAGTTTTGTTTCGGGAACAAAATATAGTGAAGCCCTAGTAGTAATTAAGTTTTCACGTTAATTGTCTAAGAAACTGGGTGAATACGTGAATGTTTTGGATCTTCTCAGTAGAACCGCTTTGCAGGTACTTGATACTGTTTTACAGTGTGAGTCGGTATCCCAACGAACTGAGTAATTAGCGTGTTATAGTCCACCCTTGATAGTCAGAACTGGGTAAAAAAAGCGCTACGAAAATCCGTGTAAAGTTTGTAAGGAGGCGGTATTTTATCTCCTTACATGTTCAGTTAACGTAATTAATTTAGGCGATAAAATTAACATATTTATATCGTTTTGGATCGAAAGATAGGTCGGGTTATCACTTTATTAATCGTACTGCTTGATACTGGGCAGCTTCACAGTAACAACTGTAGTACTACATGCTTTACAAAAGTAATTTTTGCGCTAGGTAGGATAGTGAGAGAGGCTGAGGAAGTGATGGAATTCGGGCAAATCACGGGTGAAGTGGGAGTTTTCTGCTCAGCAGCCAAAGGGCAGAATTTTTACAGCCTAACACAAAGCCATCCTGTGAGCGGCCCACTGAGCACCGCCTCTCTATGTCAGGATTGCGGGCGAAAGTTGAAAGGAGGCAGTAAAGAGGCATCTAACAAGAATCGACTGCAGTTTTTTTTCTCTTGTCGCCAGAAAGATGCTCGGGAGTCAACGGTTAAGAATTCTTCCCATACTGAACCCGTAACACTTTCCCGCCGCTGTTTCCAAGAGCCCCTTTGACTGGGTCCAGTGTCTGCTCTTGGCAAGCGTGCAAGCTGATTGTCTTGACTCGTGAGCGGACTTTTTACTTGAGTAATTTCAAATGAAGGTGTTTGCGGACGTAACCACACATCTTCTGTGAATTTACACATCTGCGAATCCGCACATCATACGTCAGAGATTTCACAGATCGACGCTGCAGACATGCTCTCCAGTCAACTGCTTATGGTAATATATGCATCATGGCTTGAGACTAGGGAACTGTAAAGATAACTGTGTTCCTGCCGTGAAAATGGGGGATGCGATTTTTGCGTGGAAGGTAGGTGTTACACTTAGTCTAACCATGCTGAACTCTGCTTTAAATTGTTTGAGAAGCTTCTTGAACAATTTTATATGAACTGCTCGGAGTTGGTGAGCAGATTCATATCTAGAAATAGCGGAATGAAATCAGGTTGTAACAAAGACCGTCATTAGCAGAGCCGAGGGTTCACATTAGTGAACCGAGGTCTGCTAATATCGAGGCAGAAGGTGTCAAGGATTCACCGGTGGGTGTCCAGCTGACACACGTAGTTGGTGAGCGTATTATTTATTTGAGACATTGCTGACAAGGTGCCCAGTGGTCACTGTCGAACTTAGTCTGAGAGTGTGCTGATTGTGCCACTTGAATTTCAATTATTTTGTTTCTCTGCAAGCAGAGGGACGAATCTGTGCTTCCCCGTGGAGCTTTAGGCATTCTGAAGTACTCACTTATAATCGCGCACTTGGATCAAGTGTCTGGTCCTGGAAAGCTGCGCGAGGTAGCCGCGCGGTCTGTGGGGGGTGCCTTGCCACAGTTCGCGCGGCTCCCCCGTCGGAGGTTCGAGAGCTCCCTCGGGCATGGGTATTTGTGTTGTCCTTAGCCTAAGTTAGTTGAAGTTACATTACTGGCCATTAAAATTGCTACACCACGAAGATGACGTGCTACAGATGCGAAATTTAACCGACAGGTAGAGGATGCTGTGATATGCAAATGATTAGCTTCTCAGAGCATTCACACAAGGTTGGCGCCGGTGACGACACCTACAACGTGCTGACATGAGGAAAGTTTCCAACCGATTTCTCATACACAAACAGCAGTTGACCGGCGTTGCCTGGTGAAACGTTATTGTGATTCCTCGTGTAGAAATGCGTACCATCACGTTTCCGACTTTGATAAAGGTCGGATGGTAGCCTATCGCGACATTGCTGCTCGCGTTGGTCGAGATCCAATGACTGATAGCAGAATATGGAATCGGTGGGTTCAGGAGGGTAATATGGAACGCCGTGCTGGATCCCAACGGCCTCGTATCACTAGCAGTCGAGATGACAGACATCTTATCCGCATGGCTGTAACGGATCGTGCACGAACAGTTCGACGACGTTTGCAGCAGCATGGACTATCAGCTCGGAGACCATGGCTGCGGTTACCCTTGATGTACTCAACGACGAACCTGGGTTCACGAATGCAAAACGTCATATTTTCGGATGAATCCAGGTTTACAGAATCATGATGGTCGCATCCGTGTTTGGCGACATCGCGGTGAACGCACATTGGAAGCGTGTATTCGTCATCGCCATTCTGGCGTATCACCCGGTGTGATGGTGTGGGGTGCCATTGATTACACGTCTCGGGCACCTCTTGTTGGCATAGGCGGCACTTTGAACAGTGGACGTTATATTTTAGATATGTTACGACCCATGGCTCTACCCTTCATGCGATCCCTGCGAAACCCTACATTTCAGCAGGATAATGCACGACCGCATGTTGCAGGTCCTGTACGGGCGTTTCTGGATACAGAAAATGTTCGACTGCTGCCCTGTCCAACAAATTCTCCGTTATTACGGCCAGAGGTGGTTGTTCTGGGTACTGATTTCTCAGAGTCTATGCATTCAAATCGCATGAGAATGTAATCACATGTCAGTTCTAGTATAATGTATTTGTCCAATGCATACCCGTTTATCATCTGCATTTCTTCTTGGTGTAGCAATTTCAATGGCCAGTAGTGTAGATTAAGTAGTGTGTAAGCCTAGGACACACGACCTCAGCAGTTTGGTCCCATGGGAACTTACGACAAATTTCTGAAAACTTTTTCCTGGCAAGCATGCAAGCTGATTGACTTGACTCGTAAACAGACTTTGTACTTGACTAACTTGAAATTTAGGAGTTTTCAGAGCCAACCACACGTTCCTGTGAGGTTAAATTCACGTCTGCGCATCTGCACATCATACTTCACAGTCTTCCACAGATCGATGCGTCAGACGTGCTCTCCACTCAACTATTTATGGTAACATTTGCGTTACGACTTGAGAATTGCGGAACTGTAACGATAAACGAATTCAGTTCCGCTAGATCGTTCTCTCAGCTCTTTGTTGTCAGCGCCAGTAAGGGCGGAGGTTTTTACTAACAAATAGGCTAGACAATATGAACTAATTACATGTTCCTGTCGTGGAAATGGGGGACGCGATTTTTGCGGAGAAGGTAGGTGTTGTGCCAATCTTAAACTTCGTCTGGCAATTAGGATTAATTGAATGTTGAAATGTGCACATTCTATTTTGCAATTTCTTTGAGGTTTGTAATAAATATCTTGATAGCATCCTATCAATCTTATTTAATTAGGTTTAGTCTTTACTCAACTGATTCTTAATAGGTTATTTAAGAACATTAATTAGTCAGAATCAATCAAAATAATTTTTGTGTAACGTCTGACGTGGTCAACCTAAGCAGGGGTAGTCAGATTGCAACACCAACATAACAAAATCATAACCCATTCAATAACATAATAGTGAACCTGCCAGAATTTTGCAGAAATAGTAATCTTCTGATCAAGTTTAGGTCTTAATTCTATCAACTCAGTTTTGTTGTATGGGGTTTATAGACAGCAAAGTGCTCAGTATTACGAAAAACTAAATGTGTGGAACTGTTACTAGTTTTGCACGATTTGGTAATAAACTCGTAACTTCACACAGTAGAACAAATAATATACATGCACTCTACCGCACAATAACCAGTATTTCATTTCAGAATTTTTTTTCTGAGTTCTGACCTCACTTTTTTTTCCCTCATCGCTGTTTTGTCGTTGTGTTGTTGCATAACAATGTTATGATAGAACTTCGGCTAGTGTTAGGGTAGTGTTCTGTATCGAGAACCAATAGACACAGACCATTGATTTAGTAGATTCAGTTATTGTATAGGAATTTTTGAGATTCTTATAAATTATTTTCATGAGAAAACGCGAAAGCATGTAGGTGCAGTAGCTATTGTGCAGAACTATTCGGAAAGTGAGTCCAGTAGTCCGAAAGTGCAGAGAAGGTGTCACAGCGGGCCTTAGTCGCGTGAATACAGACGAGGAAGTGCGACGGCCACATACAGATGCAAACATTTAGCAGAGAAAGACTATAATCGTGATGAGGGAGACATTCACTGGTCAGTTTGGCTGAACAGAGAGGCAGAAAGCAAGCTAACGAGGTGTTAAGCATGTTCGATTATTTGGAAGAACAGGTGAGAGGAGAGTAAGGAAATAAGAGAAGAGACAGGAAGAAAAACAGAGCAGCTCGAAAACCAGATCTTAGTATTCCGAGCAAAACTGAAACAATATGTTTCAGATGCACAAAAAAAAGCACAGGAAGCGAGAATCATAGCATGATGTGCAAAGCGTATTTCACAAGAAACTTTAACGGAAACCAGAACAACAGCGAAGGTAAACAAAACCTTTTCAGTAATTTCCACAGCAGGATAAAGAAACTGGAACGAGATAAAGCGCTTCTTCAGAGTTGCTAAAGGCTGAATATCATGAACTGGAACATTGAGAAGGGATTGGGGTAGAGGCTACCCTAACGTCTTGAAAAGAAAGAGTTCTCTGTCGGTCTGGTAAGTATATGCAGGATTCGGACACATGCAGGTGCTACGTTATGAATACCGAGACAACGAGCGTCACCTCGCCACTGGGCGATGATGGTGTAAGAAACATTGAAAACAGCGTGCCAGTGGTGGGTGAAAACCGGACCCTGCGGTCGTCAGGGGTATAGCAGTGGCCAGAGACAAATACGCGAAGTGTAGTTCCAGTTGGAATCTGTAAACAGAACTGGTGCGTGAACACACCAGTGGTCAGGGATCGCAATAAATATCCAATTGCATTCCACTGAGATGTGATACACATATCACTAATGTGAACAATGAAGAAAACTTCAGAAGAGCAATGTGACTGGAATGGAAATAGAAGCTGGGCACAATACGATGATCAGCAATTTAGCAACCAGAAACAGGAATAATGACTGTAGAAACAATGGAACCCAGTTCCAAGGAAATGGGAATGTACAAGGCAATTCTCAGCAAGGAGATCCGATTGTAGAAGTTTGTCCACCGAAGCTGGGACAAGCAGGACAAGAAGAAAACCCACAAAATTCACTAATTTCCAAATTGGGAAAGAATGTACATAAACCCACACATAAAATCGGAAGCAGTCACATGACATTATATCATTACGACAGCGTAAAGAAATCTGTTGATCGAATTGGATACTATACAGAAATTTGATTTGTTCCAACAGCAGAAATCCTAATAGGCAAAGTAAATGTAGAAGGTATCTTAGATAGTGGAAGACAGCTAACGGCCATTTCTGAATAGGTGCGTAAATTTAAACCGTGTAAATGCACCGATATTGAACGTACAAGAAACAAATATATGAGGAGCGATCTTGGGGAAAAGCACAAATAAAAATGAAAATAATCAGATGAGGCTGGAATCTATGCATCAAAAGACACAAACTAACTGCAAATCTGTTTGTGGGGCCTAACATAGTGACTAGGATCATTCTTGAAGTGGATTCCCTAAGTAAACAAAAGGACATAATGGACTTGGGATGTGACATAGTAACGTTGGGTGAAAATGGAGAAATTGAGATCAGGTTTGACGAGGAAAATACAAAGGGGCAGATAACTTCTAGCTGCCTAAAGCTATGGGTGGAAAACTTGGATGATGGTTCCATAAAACAGCACCCACAGTACAATGGAGAGAGCAACAATAATGCGAGGGGTGTGGTGGCAGTGGCCAAAATCCATCAGGCTACTCCACTGAAATTAGCAAAATTGACAGGAATTGATGATTTAGGTAAAAGAGAACTAGAAAGGATATTGAGGCACAATATCGAGTTGTTCTTGTCAAAATATGGATCAATAAAAGGATTCCAGTACTGGTTCCAACACAACCCACACAAGCCATTGCGTATTCCATCCTTCACCATCCCTCTTGCTTATAGAAAGAAGGTCTTTCTTGACCTGCATAAGATGATGGACTATAGGGTGATTGAACCAGCGTTCTCCAGTTACAAGAATCCTGTGATGAGTCATAGAGAAACAAGATGGGAGTATCTACCTAGTCACCAGCCCCAAACAGACCCAAATCATAATTGTAGAAGTGACAGACTTTCTGGAGAAATGAGAACTATTACAGAAATTCCATGGAATTTCTGTGTTTAAGTCACAAGGTCTGTGGTCGAGTTTCTGGCAAACTGAACTGGCGCCTGAGTGTCAGAAGTACATTGCCTTTATCGCATTCAGTGATTATTTCCAATTTACCGATTATCTTTCTGCCTCAATGTGTCCTCTGCAGCATTCATTTGCGGTTTAGGGTTCATTCTAGGTGAAAGCCTTAGGAACAGAATTGTGTGCTATGTTGATGACCTCTTAATGGGAGGAAGTAAGTGGGGATGACACAATGAGGTACTTGGTGTGCTACTCGACAGGATGAATGAACATAGAGTACCCGTTAATATTAAAAAAGACTTTGTCAAGACCAGAAAAGTCTATTTACTGTGGAATATCATTTCAGGAGAGGGGGTTAGCGCCAGATGCTGAGAAAATGGAGGCAGTAGCTGAATTTAGCATACCTCAAACAAGAAAACAACTTTGAGGGTTTCTAGGGGTGGTAATTTTTTATAAAAGATTTACATGTATTGAAGAACTAGCCACTCTTAGACTGTGTACCATGACAGGGAAAAAGACATCTTTCACGTGGGATGAGACAGCGGATTGAGAGTTCTGTAGTTTGAAGGCGGCTCTAGGCTTTTGGCCCCAACCTGATCACATCCAAATTTTCAAATTTGAGCAAGGGCTTCTTTATGGCCACAGATAGTTCTAAAACAGGACTTGGCATATTAATATACCAGGAGTATGAAAAAAATTGGAAGATGACACACAAGACAACTGCTTTTGGGAGCTCTGTGCTCAAGAAGTGCGAGCGCAGCTATTTAGTTGTTATGCTGAAGGCCCTAGCAGTCATTGAGGGATTTCATAAATATCGTTAATTCTCATTGGAAGAAAAACCAGAGTCTATACCGATCACAAGGCATTAGAATTCTTAATGACTAGAAAACTCACGACTGGGAGGCAGGAGTATTGGATTTCTATACTCCAAGAGAATGATAGTACCGCAGTTTACGGCCCAGGCTTGACGAATGTTATTGCAAGATACTCTGTCTTTGTCAGCTTTTGGAGTAACGAATCAAGTAGGGAAAGCCATTAAAGATGAGCCTTTGTTGATTTATTATATCAAAAAGATGGCATTCGAAAAGTTTATCGGAGCATCGCTGAAGAACATACGTACGGAACAGAATAAAGACCCGCATCTCCTCAATATAAAGACAAAGTACAAAGATAAGCCTCAGACACAAGTCAGGCAGCATTATTTGTTATGTAAAAGCGTACAATTCTTCTGGCACAACATCAACAGCACCCTCTTGGTAGCATGTGTGCCATACACATCAGTGGTTCACACTTCAGTGTCAAGATATGCTTCCTTAAGCTAAAAAGTCTGTTTCATTTTAATAACATGGAGAGGCGAATCCGATGAGACCGATGACCTCGCTTTTGGTCTCTTCCCCCAAACAACCCCAACCCAACTATGGTCCATTGTGGGTGCGACGCATAGCCCATACTAATACGATGGAGTTAGAAGGTATCAAATCAAGAATGTCCGTCGGGATACACCATGTAAACATTATCAGAAGACCAAAATCAAAGACCGAGCGAGGTGGCGCAGTGGTTAGACACTGGACTCGCATTCGGAAGGACGACGGTTCAATCCCGCGTCCGGCCATCCTGATTTAGGTTTTCCGTGATTTCCCTAAATCACTCCAGGCAAATGCCGGGATGGTTCCTCTGAAAGGGCACGGCCGACTTCCTTCCCCATCCTTCCCTAATCCCATGAGACCGATGACCACGCTGTCTGGTCTCCTTCCCCAAACCAACCAACCAACCAACCAAAATCAAAGCACCCTGGACTCAGGCACTAATGCATCCCATTGTATCCTCCAAATTGAAGGAAACAGCAACATCTGATCTCATGGGTCCCCCACCCCACGCGTCATGTGGATTTACATACATTGTAGTGATAGAAGAAATGATGTCAAAATACCTGATGCTCACAACACTCAGAAATGCGACTGGTTGTTCCATAAGCAAGGCCTTCCTTAGGCAAGTGGGACATGTAGATGGTATTCTGTCCGGCAATAGTCGATAATATCATTCACAAAAGTGGCAGGACACATTGAGGAAACATAACATAAAGCCTGTGTACAACAGTAGGTACCATTCTAGTTCCAACCCTTGTGAATGCATTATGAAGGACTTAGGAAAACTTTGTAGGATATACTGCGCCAAGAAACACGCGACTTGGGATGTGTAGCTGTGAGATTTTCAGGACGCCATATATGAGCTACCCCTCAGCACCACACGTTTCTCATCTTTGACAGTATTAAAGAACAAACATTCAGCTGAACGGTTACGTGAGACAGTGGACTTCCCTGTGAGGTCATGACTACGACATACTGAAAACGTAAAAGAGGCGCTCCACAACTTAATGACAGTGGAGTAAAAACGAAAGAAAGCGCAAATAAGACGGAAACGATGAGACAATTTCACATAGGCCATTAATTCCTGGCAAAGTCATATCGTTTGTCGAACAGACAGAAGAGAGCAGAGCAGGCCATAAATTCTTTTCTGCTTACTATGGTCCGCCGAGCGAGGTGGTGCAATGGTTAGCACACTGGACGCGCATTCTGGAGGACGACGGTTCAATACTGCGTTCGGCCATCCTGATTTAGGTTTTCCGTGATTTCCTTAAATCGTTCCAGGCAAATGCCGGGATGGTTCCTTTGAAAGGGCACGGCCGACATCCTTCCCTAATCCGATGAGACCGATGACCTCGCTTTTGGTCTCTTCCCCCAAACAACCCCAACCTAACTATGGTCCATTGTGGGTGCGACGCATAGCCCATACTAATGCGTTGGAGTTAGAAGGTATCAAATCAAGAATGTCCGTCGGGATACACCATGTAAGCGACCTAAAGGCATTCATAGAATACTATGTGTAGCAGTAAGAAATTGTAAACATAGTGTAGAGTTTGTAAATATTAGAATAGAGTAGAATGTGAGAAAAAAAGTGATTTGCAACATCACAAAGAAACAAGAAAAGGAAAGTTTAGTGTCAAAGTAATTGATCAACCAAACGTTTTCAAGATAACGTTGGGATGAGGAAAGAGTTCGTTTGTAGCAAAACGTATGTATATGAGAACGAAGCCGAAATGTCATGTAGAAGAACCACGAACACAACCCGAAAATTAGCAAGTAGTCATGTTTTCGTTATCATGATAATCAAGTTAGTAACCTATACTGCCAACAATGTGTTTGGTGGATTAAATGGAGCAATGTATGAAAAATTAGACATTCGGTAGGATGAGTCACTTGTTGAAGAGAAAGATCTGTAATAAATCAGGACGCACTGTGTGCCTGAAAATTTTGTGTTTGCAACAGATAAAAATGTTTGTCCAACTTAATGGTTTACGCGTTTGGTGTTCCTTGGCGAAGTCAGTGCGACTTGTTTAGTTTTATGGTTCCTATTCCCTGTCAGACCGACACAGAAGACCAATTTATGTAGATGAAGGAGGGCTCGGCGCAGGTGTGAGTGGTATATTTTGTTTTGTTCGAAGAGGGGCTCGACGCAGTATGCGAAACTGGAGGTTATTCAAGGAATGCAGAACGATCGTCAAATGGGACAGAGGAGTGTTTATCGAAGTTGCAGACTGAAAACGTGTACTGTGCAGAGAAATTCATGTACGGCTTTGGCTCTGGCTCTCAGCACTACGCGACTTAACTTATGAGGTCATCAGTCGCCTAGAACTTAGAACTAATTAAACCTAACTAACCTAAGGACATCACACACATCCATGCCCGAGGCAGGATTCCAACCAGCGACCGTAGCGGTCGTTCGGCTCCAGACTGTAGCGCCTAGAACCGCACGGCCACTCCGGCCGGCCATGTAGGGCTTTGTCGTAGTTGTTTTATAATGAGAAAGGTGTACTTTATCACTAATGATCTGTTTGTTACAACAGCAAATACTATCAAATGTACAAAAGTTGAATATAAAAAAGTTGAGCCGTGGTCCGGCTCGCCTTGGTACCATTGACAGGCTGGCGTCGTGTATTGGAATTGTCACCTATTGTTTTCTTAGTCTGTTCACTGGCGCCACCACGTTGATCGCTTTGTCCGTCCGTGAGTGGCAGCAGCGGCGTTTATCGATAGCGAGTACTAGGTTATTATCTTTGCAGTGACCTCTGGTATTTCCGTGTCGTCGTGTGTCGGAGTCAGTGGGGACGGAGCTGCAGTGAGGTCCGACAGCGCAAGTACTCGCCGAGGGAGCTGGCGATATTTGCACTACCCGATGGAAGGATGTGGTCGCGGGAGTGCACGATCACGTCGAGGTCCGGATTCAGCGAGTTTAAGTTGAATGGAGTAGCGCAACTTTCAGTTGTGTGTGTCCGTTCGTCGAAGTGACGTCATGCCATCAAGCTGTCAGTTGGCGGTTTTATACTCCGACGTTTCCCTAGCCTTACTTGGTTGGCGACGACCGATGGTTGGTCGTTCGGTCGGTCGTTTCAGTGGACGTCGTGTATCTGGTCTTTCGACCGTTTCTGTGTTTTTAGCGTACATGTCTACGTGTACTTCGTCTTGTTGCTGTACAGTGACTGTTTTAGCATTGTTTGAGTTGTTTGTCGACTTGTCATTTGCGGTTCCATGTGCATCAGGTCAGATTTTGAATAGGCAATTTGGTCTTCACCCTGTCTGCGTACTAGGATTTGGTGGAGCCAACTTGTGTAATTAAATGCTTGTCATTTGATGATGCTAACTGTTATTCTATCGTGGTATTGGTTATCGCATCTTAGGTGGACTTTGTGAGTGTGTTAGCCGGCGTTTAATCTGTCCCTAGTTTGAGTTGCCATCCTGTTAAGTGAGTATAACTCTGGGTTGCATGTCTAACCGCTTACGCAGATGTAGGGACTTTGCTCAGGTCGATCCTTAGAGCACTGTCTGGGATCATTCCCCTTTTTTATTTGTCAATTGTTTAAAAATAATATTTGTTTAAATTATTCCTATTGCTTGTGGCCTTCAACCGACAAATAATTTGAATTCTTCTTAATAAGGCCTTCAGCCGTCAGTGTAGCTTGTGTTATAATCATTTTTTAATGATTTTTTAAAACTTGTTTTGATATTTTCAACGTGTAGTTGTCTTCCTCACTTTTAATTCAGGCCTTCAGCGGCTGATTGTTCTGAAGTATTGCTTGTGGCCTTCAGCTGACAAATAATTTTGAATTCTTTCTTAATAAGGTCTTCAGCCGTCGGTGTAGCTCATGTTACAGTCCATTTTTTAAAAAGATTGTTTAATTTTCTTTGTATTTTTAACGTGTAATTGTTTTCCCCATTTGTGATTCAGGCCTTCAGCCGTTAATTGTTCTGAAGTATTGTTTGTGGTCTTCAGCCAACAAATAATTTTGAATTCTCTCTTAATAAGGCCTTCAGCCGTCAGTGTAGCTTGTGTTGCACTTAATTTTTTAAAATGATTATTTTTTAAAAAATATTTCCTTAAATAAAGTTTATGTGTTTACTGTGCAACCAACGGTAACTGATTAGCCCCAGTCCACACATTTTCCTGCTTTCCCTAAGTCCCACGTTTCAAAAGTTACAGAGGAAAAAGAACTGATGATGGGAAACAGATGATGATGACCGACAATTATGGACATTGAGTGCAGAAACGTCCTCTAAATGGGCGGAGGACGTCAATAAAAGAGAGTTAGATAATGAATCTCAGGAATTTCAACTAACTGTAGCGGTGTGGATAGTAGAAAGCATACTCTACTAAACTAGTAAAACACAAACTAACGATTCACTTGGATATTTACTAACTGAATACTAAAAACACTTATCCAAATTAACATTAACCTGTGTGAAGGTCGTGTTGCAAAATATTTGGTGAAAGATTTTTGAGAATAGTGACTGAAATGTTTTAATAATATTAACTTTCTTCACTTTTTGTTATTGGAAACGATTTTTAATTGAAGCTGATAAACGAAAAACCATATTTAATATCAAAATTTTTTTCTGCAAAGGATTTTTGTTTCAAGCTGATGAAATAGAAATTATATTTACATTATTTCTCTTTTCTGCAAAGAATTTCATTTTTTATTCAGAACTAGAATTTATTTTTCGCTTGTAAATGTCACTTACGTAAATGTAAAGTAGAGGTTGTAACAATTCTCGTAAACTGCAGATTAAGACCTAATATTCAATTTGTGCAGATAATTGTCTTGCGGACACTTAGTGCAGACAGGGCCCGGCAGAGCAGCGACGATCTGGGGAGAGGCAACGGCGTGGCCTCTTGGCATGCCGTCGCTAACAGGAAGCGGGGGTAGCAGCTGGGCGCAGGCTCAGATGAAAGCAGAACTGGGGGAGCGCTTCAGACATTCGTCGAGCCCATGCCACGTCGTGTTGCGGCACTTTTGCGTGCTCACGGGGCCCGTAAGTGATATTAGGTCGGCGTACCAGTTTCTTTGGCTCTTCAGTGTATTCGCCGTGTCTAAAAACGTTAGTATGCTGACCAGTGTCTAGTTCCAAGTTAACGTTGTACTTTAACAATCAAGTGTCTCTCACTAATGCCTTTGTGAGGGTGTGAAAAGAGAGGGGATACTACCTACAGTTAGCTAAGGTAAATTTAGTATCGTGGATAGCCCCACCTGAGAATAAAAGAGTTAGTAACCGACGGCAATAGTACGAGTAGAATTCAGTATTAATGGCTATTGCCTTCTGCTTGACAATACTTAGTATTAAGTTACGAATCATCTAATGCATGCTGTGATCACAGAATCATAAAAGGTTGCCAGAAGAAAAAGAGACATCATCTAAGGATGAATATCAGCAGTAAGCCTTGTCAATTAGAGACGTAAGGTCCTAGCCGGTTTCGTCAGTCCATTAAGAGGTTATACGCATCGAGAAACAACTGATTTCGCGCCCAGTAATTCCGAATTGTAAAAAGGCGACGCAGTCGTGTACCATCTATAAGTAAACAGTCCCAAAAGGCATATATAGAGGCCTTCAAACTTCGAGTAAGGCGGAGTTCCCGACCGAGGAGTGCTCCAGAGAGAGAAAGGACAGAAGCCTCGGATGACCAACAGCTTAGAGCGACAGCGAATACTGTGTGAGTGAGCATCATACTTCGCCAGAAGATGATGGGTACGAAACTCACTGAAACGTTGCGATAAGATGACGCCACCACTCGGCTGATAACCAGAGAAGAATTCATCAGCATCATGCTCAGTTAAGCTTGTTCACTGGATTTGCAAAAGCTTACCTGTATGTGCCTCTGGAGTAGGATTGTACATTTGCCTACGTCACTTTCACTGTGATTAGTACTTGTACTTACAGGTTAGATCAGAACAATAGACTCTGACACTTCCATGATTCGGCGTCTATAGTACCATACGTTACCGTGTAGGTTGGTTGGTTGGTTTGGGGAAGGAGACCAGACAGCGTGGTCATCGGTCTCATCGGATTAGGGAAGGATGGGGAAGGAAGTCGGCCGTGCCCTTTCAGAGGAACCATCCCGGCATTTGCCTGGAGTGATTTAGGGAAATCACGGAAAACCTAAATCAGGATGGCCGGACCCGGGATTGAACCGTCGTCCTTCCGAATGCGAGTCCAGTGTCTAACCACTGCGCCACCTCGCTCGGTGTTACCGTGTATACCGGAATCTTAATAAGGTTACAGGCTGGTGTGGCTATTGGTTCCGGTTACTGATTGGAGGCTCTATTAAGGTTCATTCATGTTTCAGACTTGCTGAAGTTATAAACTAGTTTGTACTATTCTACACGTTCATTGCAAACATGCCAAGAAGCAATAAAAAGTGGACCGGTAAGCCAGCCCAGAGTCTCATTTCCTTATCATCACCACATTAACTGGTTAGCCTAACATCAAGTCGTTCTGTACTGTCTCCAACTATAGAGACCTGAAAAATATCAGCTTTATACCGTCGCCGTTTCACTCATGTACGCAGCCGCTTGTGTACCAAGAAACAGATGATTTCAAATCCTGCGTCGGCTCTGATCTGAGCGTGAGCTTGTAAGTAAGAATGTTATGACCCACGTTGGGTTACGACAGCGCTTTAGGATCTCCGTTGGACAGTGTGGTGGACACAGCTTGATATGTCAACACCACATTCTTGTAGAATCCATTATTTGTGCATCAACGCAGTATTAGTGCAAAAAATCAAAATAGAGTGCTCCATGACCATGAGGATGAGCAGAATATAGGAAAGTCTCATTAATTGGTGATAATTGGGTCGGAGGTTGAAGGATTGAACGATACATTTAGTCTTATAACATTTTGTGAAAATTACGTTATTGACATCAATCCACAGCTATAAAGTATAAGCTGAGTTTCTGCCCATAACATATGTAAGTTAAGCTCACATGAGCGTTTCATTAGCGGTTTTACATAGATATATACTTGGTTTGACGTAATTAGTAGATCAAGACAAATTTTTTTATGTTACTTATTTATGTGGCTTCTAGGAAGCTTTAAATGAAAATTTTGCAAATTATTGTGGCGTTCAAAGGACAAACAGTAAAATTAAAACATTAAATAAGTGTAACATAGAAATCATCAGTAGTAATCTTATATTATTAGCTGGAGAAGTGGTGAACCCCTAACAAATTTTAGAAGGAAAACCGAATATTGTTGCAGTTATGTTTTTCTAACCTAATTTTGTTGAAGTAATGGTTTCTTAGCGACAAATTACCATGTTGACAAATGGTTCGTGGGAAATGTTTTGTGGAATAACATCTAGGCGTGCATAAAGGCCGGCCAGAGGCCATTACACTGAGATAACGAAAGTCATGAGATAGCAACATGCACGTACAGAGATGGCGATAGCGTACACATTTATAAAAAAGCAGTGCATTGCCTGAGCTATCATTTGTACTCAGGCGATTCATGTGGAAGGGTTTCCGATGTGATTATGACCGCACGACGGGAATTAATACACTCTGAACGCGGAACGCTAGTTGGAGCTAGACACATGGGACATTCCATTCTGGAAATCGTTAGGGAATTCAATATTCCGAGATCCACAATGTCAAGAGTGTGCATTTCTGGCGTTACCCCTCACCACGGGCAACGCAGTGCCTGGCAGCTGTCACCTAACGACCGGGAGCAGCGGCGTTTGTATAGAGTTGACAGTGCTAACAGAAAGGCAACTCTAAGTGAAATAACGGTAGAAATCAATGTGGGACGTTGTTGCTGTTGTGGTCTTCAGTCCTGAGACTGGTTTGATGCAGCTCTCCATGCTACCCTATCCTGTGCAAGCTTCTCCATCTCCCAGTACTTACTGCAACCCACATTCTTCTGAATCTGCCTAGTGTATTCATATCTTGGTCTCCCTCTACGATTTTTACCCTCCACGCTGCCCTCCAATGCTAAATTTGTGATCCCTTGATGCCTCAGAACATGTCCTACCAACCGGTCCCTTCTTCTCGTCAAATAGTGCCACAAACTCCTCTTCTCCCCAATTCTATTCAATACCTCCTAATTAGTTATGTGATCTACCCATCTAATCTTCAGCATTCTTCTGTAGCATCACATTTCGAAAGCTTCTATTCTCTTCTTGTCCAAACTATTTATCGTCCATGTTTCACTTCCATACATGGCTACACTCCATACAAATACGTTCAGAATCGACATCCTGACACTTTAATCTATACTCCATCTTAACAAATTTCTCTTCTTCAGAAACGCTTTCCTTGCCATTGCCAGTCTACATTTTATATCTTCTCTACTTCGACCATCGTCAGTTATTTTGCTCCCCAAATAGCAAAACTCCTTTACTACTTTAAGTGTCTCATTTCCTAATCTAACTCCCTCAGCATCGGCCGACTTAATTCGACTACATTCCATTATCCGCGTTTTGCTTTTGTTGATGTTCATCTTATATCCTCCTTTCAAGACACTGTCCATTCCGTTCAACAGCTCTTCCAAGTCCTTTGCTGTCTCTGACAGAATTACAATGTCATCGGCGAATATCAAAGTTTTTATTTCTTCTCCATGGATTTTAATACCTACTCCGAATTTTTCTTTTGTTTCCTTTACTGCTTGCTCAATATACAGATTGAATAACATCGGGGAGAGGCTACAACCCTCTCTCACTCCCTTCCCAACCACTGCTTCCCTTTCATGTCCCTCGACTCTTATAACTGCCATCTGGTTCCTGTACAAATTGTAAATAGCCTTTCGCTCCCTGTATTTTAGCCCTGCCACTTTTAGAATTTGAAAGAAAGTATTCCAGTCAACATTATCAAAAGCTTTCTCTAAGTCAACAAATGCTAGAAACGTAGGTTTGCCTTTCCTTAATCTAGCTTCTAAGATAAGTCGTGGGGTCAGTATTGCCTCACGTGTTCCAACATTTCTGCGGAATCCAAACTGATCATCTCCGAGGTCGGCTTCTACCAGCTCTTCCATTCGTCTGTAAAGAATTCGCGTTAGTATTTTGCAGCTGTGACTTATTAAAGTGATAGTTCGGTAATTTTCACATCTGTCAACACCTGCTTTCTTTGGGATTGGAATTATTATATTCTTCTTGAAGTCTGAGGGTATTTCGCCTGTCTCATACATCCTGCTCACCAGGTGGTAGAGTTTAGTCAGGACTGGCTCTCCCAAGGCCGTCAGTAGTTCTAATGGAATGTTGTCTGCTCCCGGGGCTTTGTTTCGACTCAGGTCTTTCGGTGCTCTGTCAAACTCTTCACGCAGTATCCTATCTCCCATTTCATCTTCATCTACGTCCTCTTCCATTTCCATAATATTGTCCTCAAGTACATTGCCCTTGTATAGACCCTCTATATACTCCTTCCACCTTTCTGCTTTGCCTTCTTTGGTTAGAACTGGGTTTCCATCTGAGCTCTTGATATTCATACAAGTGGTTCTCTTTTCTCCAAAGGTCTCTTTAATTTTCCTGTAGGCAGTATCTATCTTACCCCTAGTGAGATAAGGCTCTACATTCTTACATTTGTCCTCTAGCCATCCCTGCTTAGCCATTTTGCACTTCCTGTCGATCTCATTTTTGAGACGTCTGTATTCCTTTTTGCCTGCGTCATTTACTGCGTTTTTATATTTTCTCCTTTCATCAATTAAGTTCAATATTTCATCTGTTACCCAAGGAGTTCTACTAGCCCTCGTCTTTTTACCTACTTAATCCTCTGCTGCCTTCACTACTTCATCCCTCAAAGCTACCTATTCTTCTTCTACTGTACTTCTTTCCCCCATTCCTGTCAATTGTTCCCTTATACTCTCCCCGAAACTCTGTACAACGTCTGGTTCCTTCAGTTTATCCAGGTCCCATCTCCTTAAATTCCCACCTTTTTGCAGTTTCTTCAGTTTTAATCTACAGGTCATAACCAATAGATTGTGGTCAGAGTCCACATCTGCCCCTGGAAATGTCTTACAATTTGAAACCTGGTTCCTAAAACTCTGTCTTACCATTATATAATCTATCTGATACCTTCTAGTATTCCAGGATTCTTCCGTGTATACAACCTTCTTTCATGATTCTTGAACCAAGTGTTAGCTATGATTAAGCTATGCTCTGTGCAAAACTCTACCAGGCGACTTCCTCTTTCATTTCTTAGCCCCAATCCATATTCACCTACTATGTTTCCTTCTCTCCCTTTTCCTACTCTCGTATTCCAGTCACCCATTACTATTAAATTTTCGTCTCCCTTCACTACCTGAATAATTTCTTTTATCTCATCATACATTTCTTCAATTTCTTCATAATCTGCAGAGCTAGTTGGCATATAAACTTGTACTACTGTAGTAGGCGTGTGCTTCGTGTCTATCTTGGCCACAATAATGCGTTCACTATGCTGTTTGTAGTAGCTTACCCGCTCTCCTACTTTTTATTCATTATTAAACCTACTCCTGCATTACCCCTATTTGATTTTGTGTTTATAACCCTGTATTCACCTGACCAGAAGTCTTGTTCCTCCTGCCACCGAACTTCACTAATTCCCACTATATCTAACTTTAACCTATCCATTTCCCTTTTTAAATTTTCTGATCTACCTGCCCGGTTAAGGGATGTGACGTTCCACGCTCCGATCCGTAGAAGGCCAGTTTTCTTTTTCCTGATACCGACGTCCTCTTGAGTAGTCCCCACCGGGAGATCCGAATGGGGGACTATTTTACCTCCGGAATATTTTACCCAAGAGGACGCCATCATCATTTATCCATACAGTAAAGCTGAATGCCCTCGGGAAAAATTACGGCCGTGGTTTCCCCTTGCTTTCAGGGACGTACAGTGAACGAATCCGTTAGGACAGCGAGGCGAAATATGGCAGCAGACAACCGACGCTAGTGCATTTCCTACCAGCATGATATCGCCTGCAGCGCTTCTCCAGAGACTCGTGGCTACATCGGTTTAACCCCAGGCGACTGGAAAACCGTGGCCTGGTCAGATGAGACCAGATTTCAGTTGGTAAGAGCTGATGGTAAGGTTCGAGTGTGGCACAGACCCTACGAAGCCGTGGTTCCAACAAGACACTGTGCAAGCTGGTGGTGACTCCATAATGGTGTGATCTGCGTTTAAATGTAACGGACTGGGTTCTCTGGTCCAACTGAACCTGTCACTGAATGGAAATGGTTATATTTGGCTATTTGGAGATTTGTAGCCATTCATGGACTTCGTGTTCCCAAACAATGATGAAATTGTAATGGATTACAGTGCTCCATGTCACCGAGTCACAGTTGTTCACGACTGGTTTGAAGAACGCTCTGTACTGTTCGAGCGAGTGATTTGTCCACCCATCGAACATTCATGGTAAATAATCGAGAGGTTAGTTCGCACATAAAATCCTTCACTGGCAACACTTTCGCAACTATGGACGGCTGTAGGGGCAGCATGGCTCAATATTTCTGCAGGAGACTTCCAACGACTCGTTGAGTCCACGCCACCTCGGGCTGCTCTACTACGCCAGGCAGAAGGAAATCAGACAGGATATTAGGGAGTATCCCATGACTACTTTCTCTCACCTCACTCCATTACTGCAGCCAGTATTCTCACCCTCTAAAAAATTTTTTTCACTTCCGTGTGTAATTTTGTTTATGTGAACAAATGTTGAATGTAAATATAATAAATGATGAATCGTAATAATATTTACTATAAATAACGATAAATATAATAATTAATCAGTAATAGTAATTACACTACTGGCCATTAAAATTGCTATACCACGAAGATGACGTGCTACAGACGCGAAATTTAACCGAGAGGAAGAAGATGCTGTGATATGCAAAAGATTAGCTTTTCAGAGCATTCACTCTAGGTTAGCGGCAGTGGCGACACCTACAACGTGCTGACATGAGGAAAGTTTCCAACCGATTTCTCATACACAAACAGCAGTTGAACGGCGTTGCCTGGTGAAACGTTGTTGTGATGCCTCGTGTAAGGAGGAGAAATGCGTACCATCACGTTTCCGACTTTGATAGAGGTTGGATTGTAGCCAATCGCGATAGCGGTTTATCGTATCGCGACAATGCTGCTCGCGTTGGTCGATATCCAATGACTGTTAGCAGAATATGGAATCAGTGGGTTCAGGACGGTAATACGGAACGCCGTGCTGGATCCCAACGGCCTCGTATCACTTGCAGTCGAGATGACAGGCGTCTTATCCGCACGGCTGTAACGGATCGTGCAGCGACGTCTCGATCCCAGATTCAACAGATGGGGACATTTGCAAGACAACAACCATCTGGACGGACAGTTCGATGACGTTTGCAGCAGCATGGGTCAAATGGTTCTGAGCACTATGGGACTTCTGAGGTCATCAGTCCCCTAGAACTTAGAACTACTTAAACCTAACTAACCTAAGGACATCACACACATCCATGCCCGAGGCAGGATTCGAACCTGCGACCGTAGCGGTCGCGCGGTTCCAGACTGTAGCTCCTAGAACCGCTCGGCCACCCCGGCCGGCTTGCAGCAGCATGACCTATCAGCTCGGAGACCATGGCTGCGGTTACCCTTGACGCTGCATCACAGACAGGAGCGCCTGCGATGATGTACTCAACGACGAACCTGGGTGCACGAATGGCAAAACATTTTTTGGGATGAATCCAGGTTCTGTTTACAGCATCATGATGGTCGCATCCGTGTTTGGCGACATCGCGGTGAACGCACATTAGAAGCGTGTATTCGTCGTCGCCATACTGGCGTATCACCTGGCGTGATGGTATGGGGTGCCAATGGTTACACGTCTCGGTCACCTCTTGTTCGCATTGACGGCACTTTGAACAGTGGACGTTACATTTCAGATGTGCTACGACCCGTGACTCTACACCTCATTCGATCCCTGCGAAACCCTACATTTCAGCAGGATAATTCACGACCGCATGTTGCAGGTCCTGTACGGGCCTTCTGGATACAGAAAATGTTCGACTGCTGCCCTGGCCAGCACATTCTCCAGATCTCTCACCAATTGGAAACGTCTGGTCAATGGTGGCTGAGCAACTGGCTTGTCACAATACGCCAGTCACTACTCTTGATGAACTGTGGTATCGTGTTGAAGCTGCATGGGCAGCTGTACCTGTACGCACCATCCAAGCTCTGTTTGACTCAATGCCCAGGCGTATCAAGGCCGTTATTACGGCCAGAGGTGGTTGGTCTGGGTACTGATTTCTCAGGATGTATGCACCCAAATTGCATGAAAATGTAATCAGATGTCAGTTCTAGTATAATATATTTGTCCGATGAATACCCGTTTATCATCTGCATTTCTTCTTGGCGTAGCAAGTTTAATGGCCAGTAGTGTAGTAATTATTAAATACTAAAAATAATTTATTTTTTCCATACAGCTATGATGTATACATACAAGAACTAAGAAGACAGGCTATCATGGGACCCCTGCGACAGGCAGAGAGCATACAGGCAGTGGAGGACGACACGGATTTTTTTTCCTTTCTCTTTTACCGTCTACAGCTCCCTGATGTCTTAACGGATGCTGTATCCTTCTGTCCCTTATTCTTTTTAGTTTCTTTCACGTATTCCTTCCTTCGCCTATTCTGTGGAGAACCTCCTCAATCGTTATTCTATATTTCCATCAAATTTCAAATTTTCAATATTCTTCTGTAGTAACACACCTCACGATCCTCTTCTGTTCCGGTTTTCCCATAGCCCATGAGTTGCTACCTTACGGAACAGTGAAGTAAACGTAAATTACTGGAAAAGTCTTCCTCAAATTACGGCCTGTGCCTGATATAAGAAGACTGTTCTCGGCCAGGAATGCCCTCTTTGTTTGTGCTAGTCTGCTTTTTACGTCCTCCTTGCTTCGTACGTCATGGGTTATTTTGGTTCCAAGGTCACGGAATTCCGTAACTTCGTCTACATCGTGATCATCACTTTTGACGTTAACTTTCTCACCATTCTCATTCCAGCAGTTTCTCATTACTTTGTCTTCCTTCGGCTACTCTCAACGCATGTTCTGCAATCATTAGACTGCTCATTTCATTCAACAAGCTCTTGTGATTCTTCTACATCTTCACTAAGAGTAGCAATGTCATTAGCGAATCTTCTTATTGATATATTGTGAATCTAAATTTTAACCCCCCTCCTGAACCTATGTTTTACTTTCGGCGCAGCTTCTTCGATACATAGATTGAATAATAGAAGAGGAGAGACTGCATCCCTGTCTTATGCCATTTTTAATCCGAGCACTTCATTCTTAGTCTTCCATTCAGCCGCGAGGGGTAGCCCGTGCGGTCTAAGGGCGCCTTGTCACGGTTCGCGCGGCTCCCCCTATCAGAGTTTCGAGTCCTCCCTCGGGCATGGGTGTATGTGTTGTCGTTAGTGTAAGTTGGTTTAAGTTAGATTAAGTAGTGTGTAAGCTTAGGGACCGATGACCCCAGCAGTTTGGTCCCGTAAGATCTTACCACAAATTTCCAAATTCTTCCATTCATGTACTTTTCTCCTGGTTCTTGTATGTATCGTATATCACATACTTTCCCCCTGTCACTTACTCCTATATTTGCATCATTTTACTTTGTCATACGCTTTTCTTAGATCGACAAATGCTATCAGCGTCTATTCATTATTCTAGTCTTGCTTCCATTATCATGCGCAACGTCAAGACTGCCCGTCGGTTCCTTTACTTTCCTAGAGCCAAACTGACTATCGTCTAAGTGACCCTCAATTTTCTTTTCCATTCTTCTGAACTTTACACTCTAAATAAAAAATAAATAAATGAAAAACAAAAAAGAACGCACCATTGAAAGCATTATCCCAATACGGCGGAAATCGGTAGATGTGATCTACATGGAAAGAGAAACAAACGATAAGAATTTCAGAAAAATGGAATGATTTTTTCAAGAGAAAAGCTTAACAAATTGGGCAAGTCAGCGTCGTGTTGGTCCACTTCTGGCCCTTAAGTAAGCAGTTATTGGACTTGACAGAATTGTTTGACGTTCTCCTGAGGGATATGTTGCCAAATTCTGTCCAGCTGACGCGTTGGACCGTCAGTATCCCGAGATAGTTGGAGGGCTCTGGCCATAATGCTCCAAACCCTTGTTGGCCAAGGGACGGTTTGGCAAGCGTGAATACAAGCAGTAGAAAATCTCGCGGTGTGTGCATGGACATTATCTTACTGAATGCTCGGGATGGGTTGCCATGAAGGACAAGAAAACGGGGCGTAGAATGCTGCCGACGTACTGCGGTGCTGTAAGGATGCCGCGGATGAGAACCAAAGGGGGCTGCAGTGAAAAGTAATGGCACCCAGGTCGTCTCTTCAGGCTGTCGGGCATTATGGCGGTCGACCATCAAGTTTGTATCCCACTGTTGCATGGGGCCTCTCCAGACACATCTTCACAGGTGATCGGGGCTCAATTTGATGCGCGACTAATCACTGGAGACTGCTCCAGTCCATGATTCGAGGCCAAAGACGTGCCTGGAGAAACCCCAGACCGTGATTACATACCAACCCGAGTGTCAATCGACGTATGGCCGGAAAAGCAGGAGTGTCATTTCATTTCACAACAAGGCCCCTTCGGTTGTCATCTGCAGCACCCTTACAGCAACACGGGACGTCAACGATATTCTACGCTCCGTTTTGTTGCCCTTCATGGCAAGTTATTCTTCTCTTCGCAATTTAGGTGATGCATGGTCGCACGCGGTTAGAGTTTCTACCGATTTCCTTCGTGCTTGCCAAACCCCACCTAGGCTAGCAAAGTCGCCAGATCGTTCCCCTTTTTGAGAACATTAGGAGCATTATGGGCAGGGTCCTTCAACCATCTCGGGTACATATACATCGCATCTACCGATTTCCGTCCCATTCGTATAAATACTTCGTTTTTTTTTCTTACAAGGAACCCCTTGAGTACGAGGTTACAAGTTTAATCTTTAGTAGAACTCATTTGAAGGTGTTGTATTAACAATTTTTGATGGAAAAATATTAGCTGCTAATGACTCACCTCGTGCATCAGGAGGGCGCAGAAAAGAATGTCCGGGAGGTGCAGATATTAACCTTCTGTGGGATGGATGTGTTACACTTCACAATATCGACATTGCTGACGTTCAAGAAATGTTCAAAACAAACCATTAACTTGCGCCATGGACACTGAATGAGCGGTTATAGGCGCTACAGTCTGGAACCGCGCGACCGCTACGGTCGCAGGTACGAATCCTGCCTCGGGCATGGATGTGTGTGATGTCCTTAGATTAGTTACGTTTAAGTAGTTCTAAGTTCTAGGGGACTGATGACCTCAGCAATTAAGTCCCATAGTGCTCAGAGCCATTTTAACCATTTTGAAAAATGGCGCTCCACAGAGATCACCAATTTTCGCATCATCAAGATCGAAGGCGAACTCCTCGGGAGTTAAAAAAAAAGGTTCAAATGATGGCTCTGAGCACTATGGGACTTAACATCTGTGGTCATCAGTCCCCTAGAACTTAGAACTACTTAAACCTAACTAACCTAAGGACATCACACACATCCATGCCCGAGGCAGGATTCGAACCTGCGACCGTAGCGGTCACGCGGTTCCAGACTGAAGCGCCTAGAACCGGCCGGCTCCCCGTAGGACGTTGAGCTCGGTATCCACTCTTAAAGAATGCGTATAATCACATTAGGGTAACGGGGTTACGAGAAGTGATGGATGTGATGGCATGCAACCGAATACGAAACAGGCTGTCGTAGAGCTAATCGTGAAACTAGCTACCCTTTAGGAGTAGCTGTATACAGTGCGATAATATGTTTTCTAAGCACGGAAAAACATCCAGAAGCTGGATTTGTCCATTGGTTCCAGGTGGTAAGAATTGCAAAGTCACACACTTCTCAGGAGACATAGCTTGCTCCAAAGTCGCATGATGTTTGTACGTAGATCAGGAATCAAGCAAAAGCAAGTTATTTTGACCAGACACTCGCCAAAAGCAGTACTCGTACCATAGTTGTAATTCTCTTACGCCCATTTTCCAACTCTTCCTTGCTGTGACGTATATATTCCCTACTGCCCTTGCAAGATCACGAACACTAGGAAGAATCTTAGGAGGCAGATCACCTCCAACTCCTCGCAGCATAATAAATAATTTTTCATCCAATTTACCACCCAGATTAAAAGTCAGCATAATTGTATAAGAATGTGTTAAGGTGTTGATGTTAGTTGATCTTGATACAAGTGTCTTGGTACCAATAATTTCAAGGGTTCCTTCCATATGCATTTACTCTTCAAATCCTGTCTCGTCGGAGTTGAAAACAAAGTCATTACTGAACGATGGGGTAAATTTGTTTATCTCATCTATAAATTTTCGGGCCGATTCTGCAGTTTGTTGTGCGTCGTCAAGTTGACGCTTTGTTTGAAAGTTTATCTTACGTCTTCCAATTCTGTAACACAGTTTGAATCTATGCAGCCATCCACTGCTTCCCTTAAAATCACTGTAATCTATGTCGTGCGCAATTTGATGTGATTGACATAGTAAGTCACTGTCATGCACATTCTGTCAACTGTATCCAGAAGCCGGCCGCGGTGGCCGTGCGGTTCTAGACGCTCAGTCCGGAACCGCGTCGCTGCTACGGTCGCAGGTTCGAATCCTGCCTCGGGCATGGATGTGTGTGATGTCGTTAGGTTAGTTAGGTTTAAGTAGTTCTAAGTTCTAGGGGACTGATGACCACAGATGTTAAGTCCCATAGTGCTCAGAGCCATTTGAACCATTTTTGTATCCAGAATCACTGAAACGCACAAACACCAGTTTTTGTAACAAGTGCGTGGTATTCTCCCTTGAAAATTCGTAGTTTTTCTTATGCGCTACACGGTGATATTGCTGCGAACTTACACGATATTGTTCAAAATTGTTTTTTAATATGCTACGGATGATCTTCCATGTACGTAATCATATTTAGTTCTTGTTCCTTGGACAACAATTGTCCTTTACTACGTTTCACTGGAGACGGGTTTGTGCTAGACACCTGTTTCAATATCACTTTCACTTGTTAAGAACGTGTCATCGTCACTGAAATCCTCATGTACTTTGTCCGCACAGTCAACCATATACGATACCACACATTCCACTGACACATCTTGCAGAAACGCTAATGTTTCATCTCGCACATCTTTCTCACTCTGTGAAACTCCTTGGGTTCCTCTCTGGCGACAGTCAACTACAGAAAATGTTGTTGTATATATAATGCAATGTTTGTTTCGTTTATCGTTGACATTGCTCTTCTTTGTATCAACTCCACTAGCAATGTAGCACTGTTGTGAATTACCCGTCGACTAAGCACTTCACCAACGCTGCGTAGCCTCACTCTATGCCCACCACTGGATATCTTCAGTTCCGCCCCCTGCTGTCATTAGCAGCCAATATTGTGGTTGAGTGGTAGACAATATGTGGGGCGTCGAGTGCCGTAAACATCATTGGCATTTGTGATCCCACAGTCAAGGGGTTCCTTGTTGGAGTGTATTCTTGTCAGCAACTTAGATCCATGAGCTGTTAAGGAGATTATGTGATAGTTCTCGCACTTATCTGCAATTGCTGTCTTCGGAACTGTGTGGATGATATTTTTCCGAAAGTCTGATGGTATGTTCCCACTTTCATAGATTCTACACACCAACCGGAACGCTCACTTGGTTGTGACCACCTATCGAGTCCAAGAAATACGTTGAAGAGGAAAGTTCTGAAGAGAAATCATAGAGTTGCTGACAACAAGAAGACATCTGGAGGGTTTGAGTACGTTTCTATCTCAAAACTAGCAAAGGAAACTTAAGACCATCGCCTGTTGTTGGAGAAAAGACTTTTCGGCATGACAGTTTAGGAAGTGTGATACACACTATTTGAACTAGCCGAGAGGAATAATATTCATAATTTTAGTAACCAGACCAGAATGGCTTGACAAGAATGGATGGCTGGTTTCCGCAAAAGGTTTGTAACACAGCTCTTGCCATGTTCCTCCACGAACAGTGCACTGCTGCTGGCGAAGATGGAAATGACTATTAATACGAAAATAGTGCCTAGAAATTTTGTGGATTACTTTTCTTATCGTCTAATGATTAAATTTTCTTGAAAAAATTATTATAATATTATGTAGTTAATATTTTACGCTGAAAATGTAATTTTTACTACGAATAAGTTATTTTTTCTCTGAATATACATTTTTAAAGTTTAAACTGGTTTTCCAAATTTAAATAACCCTTTCCAGCTATGGAGCCATTATGCCCCTTCTCGTTGAGTGCAATGGCGACTAGAGTATTTTTAGATTTATTGATTATTTAAAAACTTTGCTTTTGTCCAATGAAAATGGAAAAAAAAATCAGATATGTCGGACGATAGTGTGACTGTACACACTGTTATTTTGGAGTTTCTAGATCAATTTAAACCTAGGTTAAAACTCCCCAAAACTTGAGCTGTCCGTTACGCCCACCCTTCGCCTTTATTGGAAACCGATTTCCATGCGTTACTGGTAACTGCTGATCATCCAGAATATTATGATCAGCCAGATAATACATCAGCTAAATGCTAAAGCAACAGAAACTTACAAGTCCGAAAGCAATTTAAGTAGGAAAGAGCAGTCGCATAAAAGAGAAAATGTCTGGACTTAAGCTTTATTTAATTAATTAAATTTAAATCAAAGTACAATTTTGGAACGAGACAGGATTTCTTAACAGCCATTAGTATCAAAAACAACCAGACAGGAAAAGGATGTGATGCACGGTCCGTGTAACAACAGTCGTTGAAGCAACTGACCTCGAGGATGACATGTTGAGTGGTGGACCACAGCCTACCTGACCGGTGTACTCTGTTCTTCTGTCATTAGCAAGATCTTCGAGAATTTTCTCACTATAAATCTACGGAACGAACAATTTATGTGAGCTATTCTAATGTGTTATTTCCGAAATATTAGTAGGAACTGTACAAACGATTCCGCATCAATATACAGTCGTTCAAACACTTTTTACACATTTGAAACAATGAACTCTCCAAAGACTTCTCATTGGTCGATCCTAATGTGGAATCTGGAAGCGTTAAAAGAATGTCACCACAGACTGACTTTCTGAGGCAGTCCTTTTGGCATGGTCAACAAGCTTGTTTGAAATAACGCTACCTGCGACCGAGTTTAGAGTTCCTGTTTGGAACAAAACTTTGCAGGAGAATTGTATCTCAGTGCATCCACAACTGAAAGGTAGCTGTGAATGATAGATTCCATTCAGAAGTTATCAGGTTGCTTCAGATATCTCCTCGTTTCGAAAGTCAACTGATACGTGCTAAAGAAAGAATGAATGAAATAATGACCTTGGCTACAAGGTTATCAAATAATTACTGTTTTAATATGAAACTTCTTGTTCAAATGGAAAAACCCGAGTGTGATAAAGAGCTTTGCGCAACTCGATCCTAGAGAGCCAAGACATTAGTTGCAAAAGTGTACTTGGCGCCAAGTGACAAAATTTCGCAACTTTCGTGCACTTGCCGCCAGGACAGAGACTGACTAAAGTGTGCCCTATTAAGACGTACCGAACTCTATCGCCAAAATTTCGGTTGTTATTGAAGCACATTTTCTGGGTATTTTGACGTAAGGAACGTACGGCATCCGTGGCTATTACAGAGCAATTGTATTTCTTTTCATTTCTTACCCTAATTTATCTTGATATTTGTACTGCCCTCAAAATACGTGATCCAGTCACATTAATGTGACCACCTATCAGAAGCATGAATAACAGCCTCTTGCAGTGCGAGACGTTCAGGAAGAGAGTCATTGAGGCTGTGGAAGGTACCGACTGGGATGTGATGCCACGCCGACTCCAGTGCAGTGGCCAGCTGCGCTAGGTTTCGTGTCTGAAGATATATAGGTCGAACAGCCCGATTGAGGTGGTCTGGCAGATTCTCGAATGGGTTAAAATTCGGTGAGTTTGGTGGCCAGAGAAACATAGTAGATTCACCCTGGTGCTCTTCGAACCACGCACGTTCAGTGAGAGCTGTGTGACATGTTGCATTGTCCTGCTGGTAGAGGTCATCGTGCCAAAGGAAAACAAACTGCATGTAGGAGTGGACATGCCCCCAAGGATAGGTACGTATTTGTGTAGATACACTGTGTCTTCCAAAATGACGAAATCACCCGGGGAATGTCCGCCTCCGTAGCGCAGCGGTAACGTTTGCGCCTACCACGCAGGGGGCCCGGGTTCGATTTCCGGCAGGGCACTGGGTGTTGTGTGATTTTCATCACCATTGACCCGCAAGTCGCCGAAGTGACGTCAACTAAAAGGGACTTACAATGCGGCGGCCGAACCTGCATGGGGCCTCCCGGCCAACAATGCCATACGATCATTATTTTTGACCCAGGGAATGCCACGAAAACATTGCCCAGACCACAACGCTCCCTCCTGTTTGCAGGTTGTTTGCTTTCACACATTTCACGCCGTACACGCCAACGTCTGCGCAATTGGTTCCTCAACAGTTGCACGATTATTTGCCCGTACGTATCTCCGCAGCTGTCGTTAACCCGTGTCATCTATGGCCCCGTGGTGCACCACAACTACCTCGGCGCCGACTGTGGATAGAGCCATTCTGTCGTGCACAGTATCCTTTAACCGCTTTAACCCCGGCGGCACGCGATCAGCTTACGAACTGTCATTTCGGAAATGCTTCCACCCTTGGCCCGAAACCGGATGATCACGCTTTTTGGGACCTAAGACAAATCGCTCTGTTCCCGCATTATGACAATGCATTGTTTTCCGCGTCCCCTAGACACTCTCCATATGCCATCCTCTGCTAGTGCTACCACCTGCCGACTGTGAGTGATTACTGTCCGTTGACGTCGAATGTAGGAGGTGTCCACATCAGTGTGACTGGACAGCGTATCTGCAAACGGGTGAAATTGTCGACGGCACACGCTGGTATCTTGTTTGGAAACGAACTTGTTCGATTCTCTCACGGTGTTCGCTGCTGACAATTGTAATACCCACTTCATCATTCGCCCACAAGCCTACCTTCATTACTGCTCGGTTATATGTCACGTTTGTTATTCCGACAGTATTAGTTGTATGTTAACAGTGATAAACGGCTGTATGGGTCGGTTTACCAGTAAAGAATCGATCGATATACACCTCTTGTATGGGTCCAGTAAATGCAACGTCGCTATGGCAGAGCTGTTCTCACAGCGACGACTATCTCTTCATATTACTTTTATACGAGCCGCGCGGAGTGGTTGTTTTTAGCATAAGTTAGTTTAAGTAGTGTGTAAGTCTAGAGACCGATGACCTAAGCAGTTTGGTCCCTTAAGAATTCACACATATTTGAACCTTTCTACGTAGGGGCCTACTTATATCAGATTCTTTCGTGTTATTGAAATACAGCCGTTTTTACTGTCATGGAGATGTTATTACAGATGCGAAGGTGATTGGGGTGCAAATCATTAATTGGTTAATGAGCTGGCAGGGACCAACTGTCCATAACGCCAAAATGATCTACCTCTGAACAATCTCCGAAATTTTGTCCATGGGGTTCGGGTTCACCCTGCATAATCTTATTTTTTTTGTCAGACAACAGCAACAGAGGTATGACAAATACGTGATGGGCGTTAATACAACATAGCAACATGTGTCGTCTAGTACTGAAAATTTATTGACTTTTCTTCGTTGATGAAATAAGCAACCCCGTTAGAATCAGATGGATAAACTACATATTTTCCCGGGATTTCCGAAATGGCTCTGAGCACTATGGGACTTAACATCTGTGGTCATCAGTCCCCTAGAACTTAGAACTACTTAAACCTAACTAACCTAAGGACATCACACACATCCATGCCCGAGGCAGGATTCGAACCTGCGACCGTAGCAGTCGCGCGGTTCCGGACTGAGCGCCTTAACCGCGAGACCACCGCGGCCGGCGGGATTTCCGATACTGTTCTCATCTGGAAGTAGTAAAACATTCTGTACAAGCTTTTTATTCTTGTACATATGCATTTCTGTATTTGGTTATTCAATTATGTATACATTGTCACTATGTGTTGCCGATGGCTAAGTTGAGTACACACTAAAAAAAACCTGTCTACTTTCGACATCATTGTTGTTAGGACGTTACTGGGCGGATCCCGTTCATAGCCTTTCCCTAACCTTCCAGCTTATGTAAAGTTTATTCGTGCATTTGCAACCACTTCTTGTTCTACACAAACTCCTTCCCCTCATATGATGCGAATTATTTAACCTTTATGGCTCTGTGTCACCCAAAAACAATGGAACATGCTGTACAACCATTTACTTTCTTGTAAACGAATATAAACAATTATTTCGTAACCTAATGGATATATTAATTTATTATGAAAATAACAGTCAGTTGGTTAAGTATTCCTCAACATTCAAAAAATAATGAAAGCTTAAGAACATTCCCTACGAATCACGTACCAACACGAAGAGCCGCATTTTCGTGAGCTAGATCTACATCTACATCTACATTTATACTCCGCAAGCCACCCAACGGTGTGTGGCGGAGGGCACTTTACGTGCCACTGGCATTACCTCCCTTTCCTGTTCCAGTCGCGTATGGTTCGCGGGAAGAACGACTGTCTGAAAGCCTCCGTGCGCGCTCTAATCTCTCTAATTTTACATTCGTGATCTCCTCGGGAGGTATAAGTAGGGGGAAGCAATATATTCGATACCTCATCCAGAAACGCACCCTCTCGAAACCTGGCGAGCAAGCTACACCGCGATGCAGAGCGCCTCTCTTGCAGAGTCTGCCACTTGAGTTTATTAAACATCTCCGTAACGCTATCACGGTTACCAAACAACCCTGTGACGAAACGCGCCGCTCTTCTTTGGATCTTCTCTATCTCCTCCGTCAGACCTATCTGGTACGGATCCCACACTGATGAGCAATACTCAAGTATGGGTCGAACGAGTGTTTTGTAAGCCACCTCCTTTGTTGATGGACTACATTTTCTAAGCACTCTCCCAATGAATCTCAACCTGGTACCCGCCTTACCAACAATTAATTTTATATGATCATTCCACTTCAAATCGTTCCGCACTCATACTCCCAGATATTTTACAGAAGTAACTGCTACCAGTGTTTGTTCCGCTATCATATAATCATACAATAAAGGATCCTTCTTTCTATGTATTCGCAATACATTACATTTGTCTATGTTAAGGGTCAGTTGCCACTCCCTGCACCAAGTGCCTATCCGCTGCAGATCTTCCTGCATTTCGCTACAATTTTCTAATGCTGCAACTTCTCTGTATACTACAGCATCATCCGCGAAAAGCCGCATGGAACTTTCGACACTATCTACGAGGTCATTTATATATATTGTGAAAAGCAATGGTCCGATAACACTCCCCCGTGGCGCGCCAGAGGTTACTTTAACGTCTGTAGACGTCTCTCCATTGATAACAACATGCTGTGTTCTGTTTGCTAAAAACTCTTCAATCCAGCCACACACCTGGTCTGATATTCCGTAGGCTCTTACTTTGTTGATCAGGCGACAGTGCGGAACTGTATCGAACGCCTTCCGGAAGTCAAGAAAAATAACATCTACCTGGGAGCCTGTATGAAAATGGAGATGCCTGTCAACATAGGTTGGAACTGACTGCTTTCTTCTGAAATGACTTGAGCCTGCGTAAACAGGCCAGATTCTTTTTGGGCCTCTGTGAAGAACTGAGCCTGAAATCAACAAAACGAAAAATAAATCATCTCTTTAAAAAGTGCTGCGAACTTCATTTTCGATGTAAGTTTGTCGACCAGGGCAAGAGATCAGGTTTCCGCGTATGCTGTATGAGTCACTTGTTAAAAGGATCACGTCGTCTGGTGTTGTTACATCACCACAAGGCAAGGGCAGATGACACCACGTTTGGTGTTGCAATGGGGTTGTATTCATGTGACAATAGTGATTTTCGTACAAAGATCTTACGTTAATCACATTTATTGAATGCCAGTTTCAAATTAAAACACAAGTGACACTTTCACATCTAATAAAATTTATGCAACACTATGCGACATTACCACTTCTTAGGTTGATAACACAACAACTATCTCTTGAAATACACTGAACTGGAACGCAACAAAACTATGGCCTACAGCTTACATCGTCTGGAGGAATTGGTTGCATCTGACTGGTTCAACTCACAAGGGCACCTCCCCATCGCACCCCCCTCAGATTTAGTTATAAGTTGGCACAGTGGATAGACCTTGAAAAACTGAACACAAATCAACCGAGGAAACAGGAAGAAGTTATGTGGAACTATGAAAAAAATAAGAAAATATACAAACTTAGTAGTCCATGTGTAAGATAGGCAACATCAATGAGAACATAAGCTCAGGAGCGCCGTGGTCTCGTGGTTTGCGTGAGCAACTGTGGAACTAGATGTCCTTGGTTTAAGTCTTCCCTCGAGTGAAAATTTTAATTTTTTATTTTCAGACGATTATTATCTGACAAACTCTTATGTTTTCATCGCTTTTTTGGGAGTGATTATCACATCCACAAGAAAACCTAAATCGGGAAAGGTAGAAGAATCTTTTTACCCATTCGCCAAGTGTACAAGTTAGGTGGGTCGACAACATATTCCTGTCATGTGACGCACATGCCGTCACCAGTGTCGTATAGGATATATCAGACGTGTTTTACTGTGAAGGAATCGGTTGACCTATGACCTGGCGATCAAATGTTTTCGGTTCCCATTGGAAAGGCACGTCCTTTCGTCTACTAATCGCTCGGTTTTGCGGTGCGGTCGCAAAACAGAGACACTAAACTTATTACAGTGAACAGAGACGTCAATGAACGAACGGACATATCATAACTTTGCGAAAATAAAAAAAGTAAACTTTTCACACGAGGGAAGACTTGAACTAAGGACCTCTCATTCCGCAGCTGCTCACGCTAACCACGGGACCACGGCCCTCCTAGGCTCACATTCCCCTTGATGTTGCTGATCTTGCTCATGGACTACTCAGTTTGTATATTTTCTTATTTTTTTCATAGTTCCACACAACTTCATCCTGTTTTCTCGATTGATCTGTGTTCAGTTTTTCAAGGCCTATCCACTGCGCCAACTTACAACTAAATCTGAGGGGGGTGCGATGGGGAGGTTCCCTTGTCAGTAAGTAAAATAACGGCATCAGACTTCCCGAAAGTTCAAAATAAATGAATGCTAGGCTAATGAAATTACAAGTTACTACAAATTACTGCAGCCGAGAGGAAACGTTTGTACGCGGGGCGTACGATAAGTGAAACAGCACATCTTTTTTTCTAAAGCGGGTTGATTTTATTGCGGATTCCGATCCAACATATTATTTCCCACTCTTTTTGCTACAAAAAACAATTTCTCAACAAAATCTCTGTTCAATGCGACGGCATTATGCGCCTTACTGTATGCCCTCATGGTACCACTGTACTGATCGTCGTCGGAGCCAAGATCTTGCGGCACCCTCCTCTTCATCCACACACTGCTTCCCGCGGCAGACAGATATAAGTCGGAATGTGCGAGATCCGGGCTGTTGGGTGGATGACGTAGAACAGTCCATTAAAGATTCGTTATTTGCTCTCGGGTGCGCAGACGTGGTTGAGGCTCTGCTTTGTCATGGAGAGGGAGAAGTTGGTTTGCATTTTTGTGGTGACGCGCGCGCTGGAGTCTTTCCTTCAGTTTCCTCATTGTGCAACGAATGACTCAGAAGTGTATTGTGCTATCCTCAGGTAAGCACAATACACTTCTGAGTTGATCGTTGCACCGTGAGGGAGGACATCGACGGCTGAGGGCGCTGTTTTGAGGTGTTTCTTCGAAGGAGAGGTGGCGTGGCCGGCAGCCTAGCCCGACGACTCACCGTGACTTTGTTCACTGCCAGGTCTCTGTAGACATTCTGCAAGCGCCTACGAATATGTGCGATTCTCTGGTTCTCAAAAGAATCTCAATGACAACTCTTTTCTTGGAATCACCTCCTTGTGGACGCCATTTTGAACGTTACGTGTGGCGCCGCCACCTATCAAAATTTCATTTAGATATAGGGGCTCTAACATTCTGCGTGGTGTCTGTTTGTTCTATATCGTGTCTCCCTACCACTTTCGCGCAACGACGCTCTGAGAGTGTTTTTTAGGGGATTGACTAGTTTGAACCTGGGACCTGTTGCTGGTAAGGAGACGCCAGACCACACATGACATGTAGAATTCAGAAGAGTTCAGTGAGCGATGATATAACCAAATACTTAATGATTTCAGCGTCAGCTCCACTGCACTCCCTGTAAAAGAATCTTAATACTAACTAAATTTAGTGGAAGGGGTTCAAGGCTTTCCTATTTTTAGTTAGCTGGTAAAATAAAGTCGAAAAAGCAGTTAAGTTTAACATTGGAAATTTTATTCTACTCACAAAACATTGTTTATAAATTGCACTATTGATAAAAGGAAATGTTTTAATACAGGATGGTAAAAAACAACTGCGTTCAACAAAAATGTGAACGAATATTCCCTGAGTGGGTTTCCAAGTTCTACAATGGATCGAAGGATGACCTATGCCATATCACATCTATAATCTAGGTTTAAATTAAGTTTCACAAAAGAGAAAACCATCAAAATGGTCTACAGTGACCCTCAATTATCTTTAATTACTTATCTAACTTGTCGTAAATTACAGTGGCTGATGTGGCTTCTCAATAACTATGTAACAGAAAAATCATCACGTTTCATATTTTTACTTCAAGTGGCAAATGTGAACACCATGAGCTTTAATTGACGATCGACACTAGTATTACACAAAAAGGAGGTGTAACAGATGAGACTTCTGCAGTTCTGAGTGAAGCTTTATGTGCTGTTATGCAGCATCGTGTGCGTTCATTACCTTGTCGGTGTTCGTCAGGGGGCGGCGGACAGCACAGCTCCGCTTACCTCGCCGTCTCGGAAGCAACTCTCCTCTCTTCTCCTTACTGCAATTTACCGAAGTTGGTTTAAAAAAACTATCTGGCTGTGTTTTCATCTGACCAATCAGGGTCTCAATGTTAACCTTAAGCTCCGCCTACAAAAATTCTGTCTATCCAATGAGAAACGTTATACTTTTCGTGGTGGGACAATGTTTTTAAAGTTTGCAACGTAACAGAGACGCGAAAAAGTCTCACGGTAAAACTTGCAGCTGGTGTGGTGCTTTTAGTGTTATCGTAAGATCTATATTGTTCTTCTGGAGGGCTCTATCTTTTAACATGGGCTGGGGGGTGGTCCTGACGTAACAGAGACGCGAAAAAGTCTCACGCTAAAACTTGCAGCTGGTGTGGTGCTTTTAGTGTTATCGTAAGATCTATTCTGTTCTTCTGGAGGGCTCTATCTTTTAACATGGGCTGGGGGTGGTCCTGACGTAACAGAGACGTGAAAAAGTCTCACGCTAAAACTTGCGGGTGGTGTGGCCCTTTTTATGTTATCGTAAGATCTATACTGTTCTTCTGGAGGGCTCTAGCTTTTCACATGGGCGGTGGTGGTCCTAGCAGTTAGCTGGCGATGTGGGCGTCCGTCCCTTATCGTAGGGCCTTCAGATTAACACGGTTCTGCTCTCGGCTTCTGTTCTCGTTTCTCCCCTCAGAACTGCGTCTGTCTGATGGTGGGAAGGTATGACATGCATTTAGGCATTCTTGTGTTAGTCTGTGGTATTCCATTTGCTCACTCGTTACTCGTATTATTTTGGTTAACTTAATGTCACGATTTATTCAAAGCTATGTGGCATACTACTGGATTTGCTTATCATGTCAGGGTTTTCATGGAAGGTGTTGGATTTGCCTGACACCTTACATATCACCACCCCTCGAACTTAATTTTTGCACTGAATTTTTGGCAATGATTGAATCGTTGTCTAAATCAGTCAATATTATTCCTTTATCTAAATTTTGTTGCCTACTGTTCAGCGACGTTATTCTGGTTCTAAGCTAGTTTGTATTACTAATTTATATTTTTATATTCTTCCACATTATTCTCAAAAATGACAAGAGAAGAATATCTTTATGCCATTATTAATTTTTAATTATTTTCTTTCTTTATTTAAGTGTGAAGTTTGTTTTTTAAGAAGTTTGTTATCGAAAGTGAGGAGTCTTTCACATCGATTTTCTTAGAAATATACTTTTTTTATAAATGTAGTAATTAAGTAAAATCTATTCCTAACACATTTTCTAAATATCATGTACAAGTAAAATGTTTTTGTTTCTAGACACTCATTTCAACATTGTTACACTAACAAATAAGAATTATTTCCAAGAATTGCTTTGACAAAGAAATATACATACACAAGTATTGAGATATTATCCTAACAAATGGTACAAATGTTAATAAAAGGGAAAACATCCAACAAGATAATTTTTTATTCTTTGTTTTTTTAAGGAGAAAATGAGTAAAATATAGTTATTCTTTTATTTTTATGAGGAGAAAATAAGTGGCATATAGTTTTAGTGTTTATTATGGCTTACTTTTGCTCTTTATATACTGTCCATTTCAGAACTAACGACTTATTTTTATCGATAGTCTATTTTTTACTTAAGTCCATAGTCAATGACTATTATTTTGTAGTTTATTAGCTGTCTGGTGTGCTTAACTTATTTAGTTTTTCACATGTTTCTTTTGCACAATTCCTACATCACATAATTTGATTTCACACATTCACACAATCCTATGAATGTTTAAGCATGAGGTTGGTGAATGTTTTTTGCACGAAGGTGATGGACTTGAGTGAGATGGATGTGGGCAAGTATTTGATGTACAGCTTCGTTCGTCGTTCCTTGTTGGCTTTGCAAGTGTGTGTTGCTGTTGTGGAGGTCCCATAATGGAATGGAGCTGTGAGTGCAGAATCTCGTGGTTTACTGGCTTTGTATGCGTGAAAGTCATCGTTATGTGTCTCTGAAAGCAGTCGTTTTTCGTTGTAATACTTCGCAGACGACTAGTTTACAATAGGATAGGGATTTGGGAAGGTAGGTCGTCTATTCTTCACCCATCTTCTTTCTTGGTCTCAATCTTGCGAATCTTCAACTTCTGTTCTTCCTGCTTTTTCTCTGCTTCTTACTTGTTTCTTGGTTCTTCTCTGGGCAGGATATGGGAATATTTATTGATATCTAGTCGCTTTGAAGTTCTCCTCTTAGTAATAGTTTGATAAATTGTTTGGACATGTCATTTCTACTTTGTGGACGTTTTCTTCAGTTTCGTGCATCAGCGTGCTGTTTAATAGCGGTAGTGTGACTTTTACCCACTTTTTTTTTTTTTTGCCAGTGTTGGATTACCCAAGCCGTCTTCTCGTCAGGTCGTTTTTTGCTCGCTCCGCTGAGTCGGGGCGCTCGGAGATCCTGCCGGCGTTCGGCGTCCCATCGCGTCTCTGCAGGGCTCCGCCACTGTGCGGCTCCGTGTTCCGTCCCAGCAGGGTTCCGCCTAGCGGGCAGATTTATTGCCCACTTTCGATACAAGGGCCTTCTGTTGGTCTCGCTGTCCTTTGCTTTCTCTCGACGCTTCTGCCTTGTAGGAATCGTGTCTTGCTAATTACGTCCTTTTCTTTCTTGATACTTCTCTCATTTTAACTTGTGGGTCGTTGCATCTGGTCTTTGCTGGAGTTTTTACAATGGTTCTTACAAAAAGTTTTACTTATAATCATCTAACATATGTCTAGTACCTACATTGTTTTACACCTTTTTAAAAAGCTTTACAATTTTCGGCATCCTTTCCATGTTACACTTCTAATATATTTTGAGTCTTAATTTCAAGAATCCTCAAATTGGTTTTTTTTTATTTTTGTGTAGTGTCATGGTGTATAGCATTTTAGTATTTCATACTGTTAGACTATCTACGTTTTATCCCTTCACCTTAATCTATGGTACTATTGGTGTTATTTTTGTTTTTATTGAAACTACTTTCTTTTTCCCACCTTCCTCTCTCTTCATTCTTCTTTCTCCTGACGATCTTATCTGCAACATAATCTTGAAATATTGTGCTGATTATTTACCAGTAATGAAATAAATCTTCAAACTTTTTGATATGGCTCACATGGTGAAGTCCTAAGGTTTTGCCTGTTTTTGGGTTCATTAGTTCCACAGCATTATCATGAGCAATTCAGCTAATTATGACAGGTCCTTTGTATGCAGCGTAAAACTTACGTATTTTGAGTTTCTGTTTGCTGGAGAGATGGTGTGATTTTACAAATACTTTCTGGCCTACTGAGAATGTTCTTTTAATTGCTGTTCAATCTCCTCTTTCTTTTCTTTTAATGGCTGCCTTTCTGATGTTGGAGAGTGCTGTTGCTATGACTTGTTTGTGCTGTCTACGTGGTACAATAGGAAAGCTAACATTTTCTCTTATTTTGTTTGGGGGTTCAATATTTTTAAGTACAGTAACTGGAGGTAGTAGTGTAGTGCTATGTGGCATTTCATTTATTACTTCTTGAAAATCTTTAAGGTATATATCCCAAGTGTTGTGTCTTTTGTCTGGATATAATCGGCATAAAGTGCCTATGTCCTTCATAGATCATTCTGCTGGATTTACGCTAGGTTTCTACTTAGATATGTAGATGGGTTTTATTTTGTGTTGTTTTAACGTGTTCTGACATTGCACTGATTTGTATTGTGGGCCATTATCTGAAATTATTCGTTCCACTCGACCTACTTGTCTGAGAAAATCTTGTCTAAATGCTTTACTTATAGTAAGACCTGTTGCCTGTTTTAATGGTGTCAAGGTAACATATTTAGAAGTAAGTTCAAAAACGACAAATATGAAAATATATCCATTTTTTGTGTGTGGGAGGGGCCCCATCAAATCTGTTGCAGCTATTTGTTTTAATCTTTTAGGGATTATTGGAAACATAGGTGGTTTGGTTTGGAAAGTGACGTGCTTAGCCCTCATACATTTTTTGCATTTGTCTAATACTGTTCTAATTTGTCTTTCCATATTAGGAAAATGGCTTGTTTGTTTTATTTTTAAAAAGCATTTCTTTGGTCCAAAGTGGCCATTACTTAAATGTGTATATCATATGTACTTATTAATTAGTTCATCTGGGATATAAATTAACCATTCATTCGTTGCAACATTTCGTCTAAAAAAGAAAACATTGTTTTTTACGAGTTAGTGCTGTCGAATGTCTGGAAAATCTTACTTCTCCACTTGTGTTTGATTCCTAGTATTTCGGGATCCTTGTCCTGTTCTTTGCCTATGTTTTACAATGGTGTCGTAATGTAGTTTTCGAAAGGTACTTGTTTCATATAGTACATTGTAAACTGGTCTTCTGCTGCTTCCAAACCTATGTTATTGGATGCACCCTGTGGACATCGTGATAAAGCATCTGCTAATACATTCGCTGGTCCTGGTATGTGTGTAATAGTGAAGTCAAATTCTTGTAGTACTAACATCCATCTGGCTAACCTCCCATGAGTTAGTTTGGCGGGTAACAGAAATTCTAATGCTTTGTGGTCAGTGTATACTTTTGTTTTTCTTCCGAATAGGAAGTATCGAAAACGTTGGAAGCCCCATACAATGGCCAATGCTTCCAGCTCCGTGACTGAATAGTTTTTATTGCTTTTTGTGAGTACCCGACTGGCAAATGCAATTGTTCTATATGATCTTAGCCCTGCCTGTTCGTATTCTTGGAATAAAACAACTCCTAAACCTGTTTTCACGCTATCGGTGACCATACAAAAATTTTGTGTTAGATCAGGATGTGCTAAAATCGGTGCTGTTGTTAGTGCGTTTTTCACTTTTAAAAATTCTTCATTGGCTTGTTGATCCTATACCCATGGAGTGTTTTTTCCAGTCAATGCACATAGGCGTGGTGTTGCGAGAGAGTTGATCCGAATAAATTTTTTATAGAAACCGGTGAGACCTAGAAATCCTCTGAGAGTTTTCTTATTATATGGAGTACAGAATTCTTTGATTGCCATTAGTTTTTCTGGGTCGGGCATAACCCCTTTCTCGGAAATTATGTGTCCTAGAAATTTGACCTCTCGCCTTCCAAATTTGGATTTTGTTATATTTACTGTGACCCCATGCTCTTTCATGATCTGTAAAAACTGATTTAATGTGTCGTTGTGATGTTCCCAAGAGGGTTCTGCTATAATCACATCATCAACATAACAAGTACTTTTTTGTAAAATTTCGGGAGTGGGTATAGTATTAAATCCCCTAATAAACGCTGCTGATGATATGTTTAAACCAAATGGCAATCGTTTAAACTGGTAACATCTACCGAATACGATAAATGCTGTAAATTTACTACATTCTGGGGCCAATTCTATTTGCCAGAAACTACTCCATAAATCAATTGATGAAAATATCTTAGCACCGTGGAAGTTTTGTATCAATTCCTCTAATTTTTCTGGGCGATCTGTCTCAGTGATTATGATTGTGTTGATCTATATGGAATCAAGCACTAACTTGATACTCCCATCTCGTTTTTGTACAATATGGAGCGGGCTGTTATATGTGGAGGTAGCTGGTTCAATAATATCGTCATCTAACATTTTAGATATCTCCTGGAATACTTTATTCCTGTAGCTTAATGGGATTGTATAGGGTGGCACTCTAAATGGTTTGTGCTGTTTTACTTCAAACTTGTACTGAAAGTGCTTAATACTGCCAGTCTTAGGTAAAAATTCCTCTGCTTTATCTTGTAAAATACCCTCTAATTGTCTTTTACTGTGTTCTGAAGTACCTTGAACTTCTTGCAATTTTTAGTCGATTTCTTTATGAACTTCTAACATGAGTTGAGGCGATTCCCCCTTTTGTGCATACCATTATAATTCTTCATCCTCTTTATCTCGCGTCATTCTTAATTGTTTGTTTATAACTGGTATTTTTTCTAATTTTAGCTTTTGCTCAAAGAGAAGTGTGACATTCCCGAATGTTACGCTACCTTTCCCCATATTTATTATCGCTCGTCTCTCATTTAAAAATCTGCACCTATAATCAAATCTACAGTTAGTTTAGGTATAATCACGAAGTTGGCTTCGATCTTTTGACCTTGACACGAAAGAGTTAACTTTGTTTGTCTCGTAACTTCCGCAGCATTGTTTCTAATAGGACCTCTTACTTTAATCATACGTGTTTTCGGAACTGGCAATTCCTCATTGGCATTACACTGCATGAATAAATTTTCTGAGATCGCAGTCAGTTCACTTCCGCTATCAATTACAATATTGACTGGGATATGCTTTACCATGGCCTTCACAGCTGGTTGAATTTGAAAGGGTTGGTTCTGTTCTTCTTCTTCTTGCATCAACGAATCCTCCACTGAATCATACATGAGTCTTTTTAGGAATTTCCGTTGTGAATTCGAACTTTCTGTAGGATAAGCTTCGACTGCTACTTCTCTCTCTTTTATTTCCTCTTCTCTATTTCTCCCTTCATTTACGCTTTCTTCAACATCCTTTACTTTTTTTTCATCCTTGTCTATCTTCTCCTACTTCGTCGCTACTTCCACATAATCGCATCTAAATGCTCTAATTATCGCTTCATAACTTCCTTTATTATATACATTGGGTTGTGTGCCCACTAGTAACTTACTTTCAACTTCTGTCGACTGCGCATTATCCTCTTTGAATTCGCTTTCCCTGGTTTCCATCTCAAATAGCTCTGCAATACTCATTACTTCGTCCTTTCCTCCTACATTCGTTTTGTATGCCTCTGGTAATTCATCTTCCTCGTCAGTATTCTCCCAATTAATTTCTTCCCAACACGATATTGTTATTTTCTTGTCTTCGTTTTCATCTGGTACCTGCGGATTTGTTTCTTCCTTCTTCTCTTCTCGTGATAAGATTTTTGCTTCTCTGTTCAAGGTGCTGCAATTGTCCTGGGTCGATGTGTCATTCTCTTTGGCATGGGCGCTTAGCTGTCAATTCGAACGTTTATCGGGCTTTGGTGGTCTTACCTCCAACTCTTCTATCTGTATTCTCTTTTCTTGTTCAGCTTGTTGACAGTGGTTTCTTTGTTGGTAATTTGTCGGTCTATTGGTTTTCCAGTACCCGTTCCTGTTGTCGTTATTCCCTCTGTAATAGTTGTTGCCGTTCCTGGGTGAATTATAGTTATTGCAATACTCTCTTCTAAATCCATAACCGGTTGTTTGTTGAAATCTATTGTCGTTTCTTGGTGCGAAGTTATCACATGGTTCGTAATTATTGTTTCTTCGTACTGTGTCTTGTGGATTCCACTGCTTTTTGCTTTCGTTTTCATGTGCGCTTCGTCCTTTTCTTGCGTCATCTTCCGAAAATATGAACTCTAGTTCCCTTAGAATGCCTTTAAATGCTTCGACGTCATTGCCTCCGCGACCTACTAATGATTGCTAGTATTTCAACGGTAGCTTCATCGCGCATAATTTAATCAACTCTCCGTCACTGTATGGTACATCTAAGCATTGATTTTTCTTTGCCATTAATTCGAAAAATTTCACGGGACTCTTCTCTCCTGAATTTTCAAAATATAGGTTCTGTAATAATTCGTACTTCACTCTATTCTGTGCTTCGCTGGACCAATATCGTGAGAGAAACTTCTCTATGAAATCTTCGTACGATCGGCATGTCGCTGCAACATTCTGCATGGTTTCTGCGACTGTTCCTGACATGTGTGCACATATAAAGTCTAATTGTGTGCTAGCGTCCAGTGTTCTGGTAATCCTACTCGGAATTGATCAATAAAAGTTCGTGCATGTAATGAGTTTCCTTCTCGAAAGTGTTGAAATTTTCTGACTGTGAGGAAATGATCGTTGTCGTACTTCGTCATAGTTCCATATGAAATTCGCGATTCTTCACCACTTTTGTTTCTGATCATTTCTCCCCTCGTTCTTTCCGGTTGTGGTAGATCCATTGGATATTGTCCACTGTAACTTTCGCCTACCCTTGCGTAGTATCGTTGGAGTGGTACGCAATAATTTTCTTCCATCGGTTGTGAACGTGTAGCTGAATGCATTGCACTGTATTCTTCGCGACCTGGCTTTCCATTGTATTGGGTATCTTGTCTGGCCAACCTCGCTGCTTCATTGCACGATCCAAACTGTCTTGAAACATACATTTGTGGTTCCGCATGTGTTTGTGATGACGTTTGTTCATCACGAATTTCGAAACGTGTTTGTTGCTGTGCAGGCTGTCTGATTTCACGTATGTTACTTTCCGCCTGTGATTGGAATCGCAAATGCGTAATATCTTCGTTAATTGCTTGTTTTTCCGGTGCTGTTACAGATACGGATGTGGTTGCAGACTCTGTGCTTGTGCGATCCTGTTCACTACGCTCTTCAATGGTTTGCAACAACTCTGTTCGCAATTTCTGAAATTGTCTCTTCGTTTGCGCTTCTATTTTGACTATGCGGTTATCATATCTTTTCAGCGCTGCTTTTGTGATACGTTTGTGTAGCACACTGTTTTCAACAATTTTACGCGCTGTACCTGCTGCTTGTCTAGTAATTACGTTTATCTGTTTCTCTAGTTTCTTGACTTCTCTCTGGGTGTTGTTACGTAATGTTTTGATCTCGTCCTGAGTGTCATTACGCAGTGTTTGTACGTCCGCTTTTACCTTGTCAATGTCTGTTCTCAATTGATTGTGACCTGTTATTAAGTTTCCTATCACTTCTCGAGATTCTTTTGCCTCGTCTTCAATACGACTTAGGTGTAACTGAATTTTTTTGTTTTGTTCTTTAATTTCACGCATTTGTCTCGTGGTTTCTGCATTCTGAATTTGAATTTGGTTCGCTATGTCTTTATTTTGCCTTGTCATGGTTTCCGTTATTTGTTGTAATAATTCTGCCAGATTGGTAGGTCCTATTGCGTTTTCTTCTGACGTCCTACGCTCTCTGTTTTCGCCCAAGTGTTGGTTCGCAACCGATTGCATTGAACTGTGCTGTGACACGTTTCTGCTCGCATTCCTTGTACTTTGTGGTGAGGGAGCTCTGATTACTTCTACTACGGGTTCTACATATTCAAGACGCAAATTAGAATCCTCATCGGCTGTCTCTCTACTTTCCTGCTCCTCTGTTGTACGCTGACCTAGGTTTTCTATGCCTTGACGTACATTATCCTCGTTATGGTGCATTATATGTCCTATTTCTCGCGATACTGCATCGTCTGTTGTACTGTCCTCTATTCTCTGTCCATCTTCATGCTGGGTCTCTACCTCATTTCGGTCAAGGTCTCGATCTGCCATTGCTAATCTTTCCGAATCCCTTATTTTCTGTTTTAAAAGCAATTCACGCGCCCTACTTCGAGTCAACATGCGCTCATACGATCTCACGCGTTTCATAAACTTTTTGTTCACACGACTTGACAAACCATTCACTTACTTGTTGGGTCAGAACCAACTTGTCAACGATGTATCCGCCACCTGTGCGCTTGCATTGGAGAGAAAACTTAATTCTAAAAATATTAAAATTCATAACTTAATTATGCTATTGTCTCTGCCAGAATGTCTCACTTTTATTGAATACTTTCTTCCTATCTCTCGCTGCAGCTACTGTTTTCGACTATTTATAACGTTCAAAAAAAATTTTTTTATTACGAAAATTTTTCAACAGGATATTTTTCTGACCTAGTTAGGCATGTGGTCGACCTTCAATCATGGCATTTTACCATCCTGGCAGGGTCACCATTTTCTAACATTCTGCATGGTGTCTGTTCTATAACGTGTCTCCATACCACTTTTGCGCAACAACGCTCTGAGCGTATTTTTTAGGGAATTGACTAGTTTCAATCTGGGACCTGTTGCTGGTAAGGAGACGCCAGACCACACATGACATGTAGAATTCAGAAGAGTTCAGTGAGACTAGCGATGATATAACCGAATACTTAATGATTTCAGCGTCAGCTCCACTGCACTCCCTGTAAAAGAATCTTAATACTAACTAAATTTAGTGGAAGGGGTTCAAGGCTTTCCTGTTTTTAGTTAAACGTCGAAAAAGCGGTTAAGTTTACCATTGGAAATTTTATTCTACTCACAAAACTTTGTTTATAAATTGCACTATTGATAAAAGGAAATGTTTTAATACAGGATGGTGAAAAACAACTGCGTTCAACAAAAATGTGAACGAATATTCCCTGAGTGGGTTTCCAAGTTCTACAATGGATCGAAGGATGACCTATGCCATATCACATCTATAATCTAGGTTTAAATTAAGTTTCACAGAAGAGAAAAATATCAAAATGGTCTACAGAGACCCTCAATTATTTTTAATTACGTATCTAACTTGTCGTAAATTACAGTGGCTGATGTGGCTTCTCAATAGCTATGTAACAGAAAAATCATCACGTTTCAGATTTTTACTTCAAGTGGCAAATGTGAACACCATGAGCTTTAATTGACGATCGTCACTAGTATTACGCAAAAAGGGGGTGTAACAGATGAAACTTCTGCAGTTCTGAGTGAAGCTTTATGTGCTGTTATGTGGCATCACGTGCCTTCATTACCTTGTCGGTGTTCGTCAGGGGGCGGCGGGCAGCACAGCTCCGCTCACCTCGCCGTCTCGGAAGCAACTCTCCTCTCTTCTCCTTACTACAATTTACCGAAGTTGGTTTAAAAAAACTATCTGGCTGTGTTTTCATCTGACCAATCAGGGTCTCAATGTTAACCTTAAGCTCCACCAACAAAAATTCTGTCTATCCAATGAGAAACGTTATACTTTTCGTGGTGGGACAATGTTTTTAAAGTTTGCAATGTAACATAGACGCGAAAAAGTCTCACGCTAAAACTTGCAGCTGGTGTGGTGCTTTTAGTGTTATCTATACTGTTCTTCTGGAGGGCTCTATCTTTTAACATGGGTTGGGGGGGTCCTGACGTAACAGAGACGTGAAAAAGTCTCACGCTAAAACTTGCAGGTGGTGTGGCCCTTTTTGTGTTATCGTAAGATCTATACTGTTCTTCTGGAGGGCTCTAGCTTTTAACATGGACTGGGGGTGGTCCTAGCGGTTAGTTGGCGACTTGGATGTCCGTCCCTTATCGTAAGGCGTAGAGCTTAACACGGTTCTGCTCTCGGCTTCTGTTCTCGTTTCTCCTCTCGGAACTGCGTCTGTCTTACGGTGGGAAGGTATGACATGCATTTAGGCATTCTTGTGTTAGTCTGTGGTATTCCATTTGCTCACTCGTTACTCGTATAATTTTGGTTAATTTAATGTCACGATTTATTCGGACCTATGTGACATACTACTGGATTTGCTTATCATGTCAGGGTTTTCATGGAAGGTGTTGGATTTGCCTGACACCTTACAGGGCTGAAGGTAAACTAAAGGGGCTGAAGCGGGAATATTCCACGATGTTCCGCAACAAACTCTGCATTTTTTCACCCGAAATTAGTCGAGAAAAAAATGAGTTGCATTATTTATTGAAGGCCCCATGTATTAAAACAACTAAAAGTTAATTTAAACTTCATGAACACTGTACACTGCGGCCCACAGTGATACCTAGATATTACTAACAGTTAGGTCCTGTACCAAGTGTCCTTAAAACAAAAAATTAAAGTCTATAGAGTAACGCATAAGCACGTATACATCGTAGAAAACACACTAAAATTTCTAGGTTTTTAGTGTCGATGCTCAAAATGAATCATTGTTCGGAAGACAGAGAATACCCGTTGCTTGTTGTACCGCAAACGTAAAGCATCCATCCATCTGTTTAAACCTTGCCACCAGTGAAATGTTTCACGCATACTTTCTACAACCTTTCCCATGTTTCCTCTCTGCAACTAGTGTTATTGACGGTTATGTACGAACTTATGCCTGTACAAGAGGTGTTCATTTCACCCTACAAGACGACAACACTCGATCACAGAGAGATCGTCTGTTGGACGAATATCTTTGCTAAAGGCTGGGATGTACATGAGAGTTTTTGCTCTCAGGCAGTTTGGTACTTGCAGATAGTACCCGAAGAACTGATTGCACTAGGGGCAAATTTTCTATGATAGTTACTATCTGACAGTTCCCTGCGAGTACTTTTTCTAAGTGTCTGAGATTATTGCGAGAGCAGATGTCGGAAGCTTTTACACACGGCTGGATGAGAGTGTCTTTGAGAGCTGAGAGATCAATCTCTGTCGTACTTCTGTACGTGAAGGAAGAGGTAGCAATGGAAGAGCGTTGGGCTGCAGCTGCACGTCTAATACTTTTACTGACAAATGAAGAAGAATCCTAAGGAAATGCAATCCGAAAACAAAGGAAGTAGGTTACAGTACGCTTGTTCGCCCACTGCTTGAATACTGCTCAGCAGTGTGGGATCCGTACCAGATAGGGTTGATAGAAGAGATAGAGAAAATCCAACGGAGAGCAGCGCGCTTCGGTACAGGATCATTTAGTAATCGCGAAAGCGATACGGAGGTGATAGATAAACTCCAGTGGAAGACTCTGCAGGAGAGACGCTCAGTAGCTCGGTACGGGCTTTTGTTGAAGTTTCGAGAACATACCTTCACCGAGGAGTCAAGCAGTATACTGGTCCCTCCTACATATATCTCGCGAAGAGACCATGAGGATAAAATCAGAGAGATTGAGGCTCACACAGAGGCATACCGACAATCCTTCTTTCCACGATCAATACGAGACTGAAATAGAAGGGAGAACCGATAGAGGTACTCAAGGTACCCTCCGCCACACACCGTCAGGTGGCTTGCGGAGTATGGATGTAGATGTATATGTAGATGCAGACGTAGATCCTATGTTTTCTGATACACATTAATATTCACTAGTAAGAGAAAGTTGGAAGACGTAACTGATTGCATAGTGTACTTTATTCAAAGCGTTTTTTGCTTACATGTATGTAGAGAAGGACACATAATTCAATACACTTGCAAAGTAGGCAAGCTAATTAGACTCCAGCATTCTCATAAATCCAGTAGCGCAAAGGGAAAATATAGGTGTAGATGCCAGGATAACCGGGTAGTCCACACCCGCTGCTCGCGGAGACGATTCCAACCTGCGTTGAACCGGACATCAGAGGACTGCCCTCGTCGCCCACGCAAACGTCCTTGCCGCCTTCACTCACTCCGGCACAGATCATGTGTCTGGTGAGATTGCCGTAGGTGGCATTGCACACGGCGGTGTCTATGATTTCGATATTGATGGCCCGGAGTTCAGAGGGGAGGCTGCCGTCAGAAGAGGAGGCGCCCCAGCCGGCGACCGTGGCGGGGCTCCCTACTGCTGTCTCGTTCCAGCTGACGGATATGACCTGCACTCCGGGACCGAAGACGAAGTGCTCTAACACGCTCAGCACGCCGATGTCGTAGTCGTGGCCATTGTAGTAGTCGTGCCGTCTGGCCAATTTGACGGTGTGCACGTAGCCGCCGCTGCCCCGGCTCGAACTGCCTGCTCGGAGTCGCATATTCTGGACGGCGCCGTCGACGATGCAACGGGCGGTAGTCAGCGCCCAGTAGCTGCTCAAGATGGACGCTCCACAGTCGCTGCTGCCGCCTCTGAAACACAAAAGAACGCCTACACTCGTTTCCATAAAAGAAGTCAAATATAAAAGTGACGATAGCTCAGGATGTTATGCTCTGAGAGTTACTGACATGAAAATACGGTTCATAAAACGAATTGACACTATCTGATCAAATGTATCTGAACACATATTAGTGGACATTAATATGGGAAACATTTTCCAATTCATGACGGGGCGGACACAGCAGCCAGTATGTACGGGGTGACAATTATTGAACTACAATAGAGCGTCGATTATCCGAAGTAATTGGGGGACATGGGTGTTCGGAAAACTGGTTTGTTCGGATAAACGAACTGTACATGTTTATTTGCCAAAAAGAAGCACTGTACAGTAAATTTATTCATAAAAACAGCCATATCTTTTAGTATTACAAAGTAACATACAAAGGCAACTTCAGTAGGAATATATAGTATGTGGCACAGTTTATTAAACAAAAATATATACATATAACATGCGTATTTTGCATGAACAATACACACAGTAAACAAAATTAACGTTTAAAAAATCCTTTATTTTGCTCTGTCTAAGCAAGCCTACACGCTTACGAGCAGCTAAGTCACGTACTTTTTTCATTACAGATATCTGAAACTGGTCGCTTTCATCTTGGGCAGCACACAAGTGGTCGTAACAGAGAACAGAAGGTGACTGTTTGCACCATGAGAAGCTCTTCTTGGGGGCGCGCAATCCTTCAAACTGGCGCAGCTGTTGCTGTGAACAGCTTTGATACTGCCGCTACTTCTGCTGCCAGTGCCAAGCCGACAGAAGTGTGCTGATTGTTGAAACACAGCGACTGGCGGCTTGGCGGGTCAGCAGCGCCTTGTGAAGGCCCCATTAGAAGAAATGTTCCGCCAGCGGTGGCCCAGTGCGGCGATTACTGTGGGAAACTTGGTTTGGGGGTGAGGGGGATGATGGACGGTAGGGTGGGAGAGCAACAGGTGCGAGCGAGTACACAGTTCGGTTAAGCGGTCGTTCGGTTGACCGACGTTCGGATAATCGACGCTCTTGTATATGAAAAAAAAAAAAAACGTAAATTAGTTACAACCCACGGCGTGAACACACTTTATTCAACATGTAAACATCACCAGAGATATTCGGATTTAGGTTATGACGTGTTCGATATGCCTGCCACCTGTGCATGTTAGGATGTGCCTGGGGTGGAAGTGGGGTCTAAAAAAGAACAAGTGGTAATGTTTCAACTCCGGTCGGGAAACTGCCTCCCGTTTATTGAGAAAATATTTACTGATTGACCTAGCCGGGGTACATTATGTGAGTTTAGCGGCCCTAAGGCGCAAACAGATTGAGCCGGGGCTGGAAAAAGTGCATGGAGGCAACCGGCCAATGCGTCTGATCTCGTCGGGGGCCTGTCAGTAAAAGAGGGCGATCCACACGCCTCGTCCGCGCAGCTCGGCGCGGTGGGCGCTCACACGTGGTCTCCTGGACCTTTCTGATTGGCTGCTGTAGGAGCTCTGCCTAGGCAAGCGACGCTTCCCTAAGTGTCACCCCGTCTGCAGAAAGGTTGTTCGTTCGTCGAGCACGCGAACAAGCCCTGGGATAGCGGCACATACTGGAAAAATCTGATGTGTCGCCAACCCAGGGCCCGTGCACGGCTTTGTGAAGATCCATTGCCATCCACAGATCACGCATTTAAAAAAAATATCCCTTTTCTTTTATTGAAAATAAAGGACTCCCGTACTCAATCTGTCAGCACCTGTACACACCATTGGCAACGATGCAGGCAGACGAATAGCGAAATTCTGCATGACCCGCTGAAGTGTCGGAACATCGATGCTGTCGACAATCTCCTGAATGGTTGTTTTCATTTCAGTAATGGTTTTGGGGTTATTGCTGTACACCTTGTCTTTAATATAGCCTCACAAAACGGAGCCGCATGTGTTCGGATCCGGAGAATATGGCGACCAATGGAATCCCACACCAGTGGCCTCTGGGTACCCCAGAGTCAGGATGCCGTCCCCAAAGTGCTCCTCCGGGACATCAAAACTCTCCTGCTTCGATGGGGTCGAGCTTCGCCTTGTATGAACCACATCTTGTCGAAATCAGGGTCACTTTGAATAATGGGGATGAAATCATCTTCCAAAACCTTCATGCGCAATTCGGTAATCCCCGTGTGTATGATGTGTAGGTATGAGGTGCTTTTTAGTGATTTACATAAGGTTTTTTAGTTGTTTGCAGTTTAACATTGTATGATGTTAAACTGCAAACAACTAAAAACACATGTAAATCACTAAAAAGCACCTGAAAATGTTCCTCCAGGACTCGAAATGCATAGTGCAGTAAATAAACGCAACTTGTGACTGAAGGCAGTTTGTTCTTCATTTTACGGAAGTAAAACAGTTGCGGACGAAACACTGAAAAACAATGGATAAAATTAAGTTACATTTTTTTTGTATTTTTTTAATCTTATGGGACTTAACAGTCCCTAAGCTTACACACCACTTAGCCTAAATTATCCTAAGGACAAACACACACACCTATGCCCGAGGGAGGACTCGAACCTCCGCTGGGACGAGCCACACAGGTATACATTTTTTAAATAAGTATAAATGTAGATGTTGGTTCCTTCTAAATGTCAAATCTCCGGAAGTTCTCCGTGGATTGCTCTGAAATTTTGACACAACATTGCACACCATCTGGTATATATGTAATATATAAGTGGAAACGTTATAAATATGTAAATGTTGGTTTGTTCAAAATCGTTAACCTCCAAAAGTTCTTGATTGATTGTTTTGAAGTTTTGACACAAAGTTAAATTCTAATAAGGATGTGTTTTAGGTAACCAATTTCTTAATATATATACTTCTTATTATATAAACACAAGAAAATAATTAATGTAGAGTACTGAAATTTCGGGAATATTTTTGTGTAGGAAACATATGTATCTGATTAACATTGCAAGGTCACAGATTAATGTACGTGTGAGAGAAGTCATTGAAATTGTGAAATGTTGGTTCATTAATAACCGGTGTAACCGCCAGAATGTTGAACGGAAACATGTAAAAGCGCATGCATTGTGTTGTACAGAGACCGGGTGTCAGTTTGTGAGATGGAGGTCCCATGCCTTCTGCATTTGGCGCTCAATACAGGACCGGTTAATGCTGTTTACGGATGAAGCTGGAGTTTTCATCAGATGATGTCCCAGATGTACTCGACTGGCCCAGATCTGGTGACCGAACAGGCCAGCGCAACATGTCGACACTCTGTAGAGCACGTTGGTTTGCATCAACTGTATGTGCGCGAGCGTGATCCTGTTGGAAAACATCCCCTGGAATGTTGTTCATGAACGGAGCGCAACAGGTGGAGTCATCAGACTGATGTACAAATTTGCAGTCAGGGTGCATGGGATAACCACGACAGTGCTCCTGCTGTCTTATGAAATCTCACCCCAGAACATATCTCCAGCTGTAGGTCCTGTGTGTCTAGCGAGCTAACGGATTAGTTGTAGGCCCTCAACTGGCCATCGCTGACAACCCTGACAGAACCAGCTTTCATCTAAAACACAGAGGACCTTCACCCTGCCCTCCAATGAAGTCTCGCTTGACATCATAGAAATCGAAAATGGCGATGGTTTGGAGTGAGTGGAATGCGTGCTACAGGTCATCTAACTCGTGGCTGTCCTCGAAGTAGCTGGTTTGTAACAGTTCGTTGTGTCACTGCGTACAATGCACCAGAGCCATACGCCAAATACGAAGTTCTTTTCTCTCGTTGGCGCAACGTTGCCGTCCGGAGCCCAGTCTTCTCGAGACCGTACATTCTCGTGACCACCGCTGCCATTAACCATGTACATTGGTTACATTCCTGCCGAGTCGTTCTGCAGTATCGTAGAAGGAATATCCAGCTTCTTGTAGTCCAATTACACGTCCTTGTTCAAACACAAGTGAGATGTTCGTAATGGTGTCTTTGTCGCCTCAAAGGCATTCTTGACTAACAAAAATCTCAGAATGACCCTTCCAGATTAGCTTCAAAGTTTTACAGGTTACTGTAATAATAGTTTTGACACAAACAGACTATATACTTTTTAATATATAAATATATCAGTTAAATATTCAATAGTGAAACGTTGTTAGCAAACTGGAAAATTGTATTTAGGGTGACTGGTTTGTGATTACAATACCACTCCAAGATATGAATTTACACTCCTGGAAATGGAAAAAAGAACACATTGACACCGGTGTGTCAGACCCACCATACTTGCTCCGGACACTGCGAGAGGGCTGTACAAGCAATGATCACACGCACGGCACAGCGGACACACCAGGAACCGCGGTGTTGGCCGTCGAATGGCGCTAGCTGCGCAGCATTTGTGCACCGCCGCCGTCAGTGTCAGCCAGTTTGCCGTGCCATACGGAGCTCCATCGCAGTCTTTAACACTGGTAGCATGCCGCGACAGCGTGGACGTGAACCGTATGTGCAGTTGACGGACTTTGAGCGAGGGCGTATAGTGGGCATGCGGGAGGCCGGGTGGACGTACCGCCGAATTGCTCAACACGTGGGGCGTGAGGTCTCCACAGTACATCGATGTTGTCGCCAGTGGTCGGCGGAAGGTGCACGTGCCCGTCGACCTGGGACCGGACCGCAGCGACGCACGGATGCACGCCAAGACCGTAGGATCCTACGCAGTGCCGTAGGGGACCGCACCGCCACTTCCCAGAAAATTAGGGACACTGTTGCTCCTGGGGTATCGGCGAGGACCATTCGCAACCGTCTCCATGAAGCTGGGCTACGGTCCCGCACACCGTTAGGCCGTCTTTCGCTCACGCCCCAACATCGTGCAGCCCGCCTCCAGTGGTGTCGCGACAGGCGTGAATGGAGGGACGAATGGAGACGTGTCGTCTTCAGCGATGAGAGTCGCTTCTGCCTTGGTGCCAATGATGGTCGTATGCGTGTTTGGCGCCGTGCAGGTGAGCGCCACAATCAGGACTGCATACGACCGAGGCACACAGGGCCAACACCCGGCATCATGGTGTGGGGAGCGATCTCCTACACTGGCCGTACACCACTGGTGATCGTCGAGGGGACACTGAATAGTGCACGGTACATCCAAACCGTCATCGAACCCATCGTTCTACCATTCCTAGACCGGCAAGGGAACTTGCTGTTCCAACAGGACAATGCACGTCCACATGTATCCCGTGCCACCCAACGTGCTCTAGAAGGTGTAAGTCAACTACCCTGGCCAGCAAGATCTCCGGATCTGTCCCCCACTGAGCATGTTTGGGACTGGATGAAGCGTCGTCTCATGCGGTCTGCACGTCCAGCACGAACGCTGGTCCAACTGAGGCGCCAGGTGGAAATGGCATGGCAAGCCGTTCCACAGGACTACATCCAGTATCTCTACGATCGTCTCCATGGGAGAATAGCAGCCTGCATTGCTGCGAAAGGTGGATATACACTGTACTAGTGCCGACATTGTGCATGCTCTGTTGCCTGTGTCTATGTGCCTGTGGTTCTGTCAGTGTGATCATGTGATGTATCTGACCCCAGGAATGTGTCAATAAAGTTTCTCCTTCCTGGGACAATGAATTCACGGTGTTCTTATTTCAATTTCCGGGAGTGTATAATAGTAATAAGCAAAGCTTGAGGTTAGACGGAGGGAGGAATACGAGACAGAAAGTGGAGTGGGACGAAATGAACACTGAAAACGGGAAGGAGGAGATGGATGGAGAGAGGGGGCAGGAGGAGATAGAGAGAGAAGGGGAGACGAGAAGATGAACAAGAAAGGAGAAGAAGGTGATAGGTTGAGAGGAGGGTGAGAGAGGGGGCAAGAGGTGTTTGGGAGAGGATGAGGAAGGAGAAGCTGAACAGAGAGAGCAGGAGAAGATGATGAACAGAGAATGGGGGCAGGTGGAAGAGACTGTAAGGGTACAATACCCTCACGCAGTATCGTTTATGCACCATGGTTTATTTTTTGATCACATTCATTCAGTTAGGCCTATGTTTCTATTCACTCAATACAGTGACTATCTGATCATTAGTATTTAATTCATTACAAAAAAAAATATTCATGAACAAGCTAATAGACACTTGTTATTCGTGCATCACAGTTAGCCATACTATTTATTTGGGACGTTGCAGCATTGTGTTTCATGTTGCTATGTTAATTCAATGACATTACGCAGTGTGCACAAGCATTTGCGATTAACCTGACTTATCTTGTTGTTAATTGGTGAATGATTTAATGATATAATTTGATTAATGTACTGTGATTAAGTGATACTTGAATTTCTTAAACACCATTTTCCTTACACAAATGAGAATTATTCTCAATGACTTGAGGTTCTCTATTAATAAGCAAATAGTTTTGACTAAATAATGTAATTTTATATTTTTTTAATTTCTTTGTCTTTCTATATATTTTTCTACTTTAATATTCAAATCTAATATCACTATTACATTTTTCCATAATAGAGCATTATTTTAGTGGAGATATGTAAGGGTACAGTACCCTTACGTAGTATCGATTATGCACCATGCAGTGATCATACATGGTTTAAGCAAAGACTGCAGTGCAGTCAATAATGTGCGAGTGGGTAAGCAGGAGTCGAGTGTTGGAGACTGTGGGTGGAAGTTGGGTGTGAGGCTAGAGAGAGAGAGATTGCTCAGTAGTGAGGCCGGAGATGAGTGGGAGAATGGCACACAGTGTTTGGTGTTCATAAATGTTTATAAATTGAGTCATTTAATAAATAAATTTCAGCATTTAAGAAAGGAGATGTTATCATTTAGTAGTTTTCACAATAACGGAAATGGACAACAATGAGTCTCATGACAAGGAGGAAAGATACATATTATGCTAAAATAATTAAAATATAACTTTACCTACAGTGTATGCGAATAATATAGTTCGGTGCGAAACTGGGGGGAGGTTACAAGGTGGACAAAGAAAGCAGAAGGTAATCCTCCACAATATTGAGAGTGGTAATGATGTTCAGTCCCAATGGGGCACTGTTAAATGGGGCGTTCCCCAAGGGTCGGTGCTGGGGCCACTGCTGTTTCTTATTTATATAAATGATATGCCTTCTAGTATTTCAGGTGATTCAAAAATATTTCTGTTTGCTGATGACACCACCTTGGTAGTGAAGGATCTTGTGTGTAATATTGAAACATTATCAAATAATGTAGTTCATGATATAAGTTCGTGGCTTGTGGAAAATAATTTGATGCTAAATCACAGTAAGACTCAGTTTTTACAGTTTCTAACTCACAATTCAACAAGAACTGACATTTTAATCGGACAGAATGGGCATGTTATAAGCGAGACAGAACAGTTCAAGTTCCTAGGCGTACGGATAGATAGTAAGCTGTTGTGGAAAGCCCATGTTCAGGATCTTGTTCAGAAACTAAATGCCGCTTTATTTACCATTAGAACAGTATCTGAAATAAGTGACATTTCAACACGAAAAGTAGTATACTTCGCATATTTTCATACACTTATGTCATATGGTATTATTTTTTGGGGTAATTCTTCTGATTCAAAAAGGGTATTTTTGGCTCAAAAACGGGCTGTTCGAGCTATGTATGGTGTAAGTTCGAAAACCTCTTGTCGACCCCTATTCAATAGTCTGGGAATTTTGACATTGCCCTCACAGTATGTATTTTCTTTAATGTCGTTTGTTGTTAGCAATATTAGCTTATTCCCAAGAGTTAGCAGCTTTCCCTCAGTTAATACTAGGCAGAAATCAAATCTGCATGTGGAATGCACTTCCTTGACTCTTGTGCAGAAAGGAGTACAGTATTCTGCTGCATTCATTTTCAATAAGCTACCACAAGAACTCAAAAATCCTAGCAGTAGCCCAAACTCTTTTAAGTCTAAACTGAAGAGTTTCCTCATGGCTCACTCCTTCTATTCTGTCGAGGAGCTCCTGGAAGAGCTAAAAAATTAAGCAAATTCCAGTGTTACATTCTTGATTTTCTTTATTTAAACTAACGACTTGTCGCCTGAATATGTTTCTAATGTTTCATTTTATCTGTTTCTACAATCGTGTTATAATTTCATGTATTGACTCGTTCCATGACCATGGAGACTTCTCCTAAATGTGGTCCCACGGAACAATAAATAAATAAATAAATAAATAAATGAACAGGGACAGGGGAGAAAAGGAGAGTAGGATATATATCCAGTTCCCATACAAATTACAAACGTTTTCTTTCTGTTTTCTTTTTTTATTTAAGCAGACTGAGCCACAGCAAAGCAAGAGTGAGTACAGCAAATCCTCAATAAAAAAACTGAAGAAGCAAGCCCTATTCCTATTGTACAGAACTACAGACTCAGACCGAAAAGGAAAAGGCACAGCTTAACTTTTGCGGATAAAATTTCAATTAGGATAAGCAAAATTTTAAAAGAAAACGGTTTATATGTGCACTCTTCAATTCAAAAAATAAACATCCAGAAATCGTGAAAAGTGGGGCCTTCAAGACTACCGAGAGTGTCAGTCTTGCTATACTGAACAGACTGTACTAGGTTCAGAGAACGCCACAGAACTTGGAGATCCTTTGCCGAAACTGCATAAACGACAAATAAAAATACATAATAGATGTAAAAGTCCTTCACATAGAGGGAAAGGGTCCACAGTTCTATGTATGTGTAGTCATAGTTATTGTGTATCCTGTCACAATGAATTTTTCAAATCCATTTGTAATTTGTTAGAATTGTCAACATAGATAGCTTTTAAAGTTTATCTTTGTGTGGTTCCCATCTTCGACATCAGTTACCTACTGGAACCTCCCCATGGGTTATCACCTTAACGTTGCTGGGTTGGTTTGTGTGTGATAATAAACTCTCTAGAATAAAAGTTCACATGGAATTGATGGCATTTCCAGCAGGATAATAAAAGCCTGTTCCCAAGAAATAATTGGGATTCTTGGCCACATGTGTAACAGCTCTCTGAAGCAGGGTATTTTCCCAGATAGACTGAAGTATGCCATTGTTAAACCACTGCATGAAAAAGGGGATACGTCTGATATCAACAACTACTGCCCAATCTCTCTTCTGACTGCCTTATCCAAAATTCTAGAAAAAGCAATGTATTGTAGAGTAGCTTCACACCTTTGTAAAAATAAAGTTTTAACAAAATGTCAGTTTGGTTCCCAGAAAGGTTTTTCAACGGAAAATGCTATATATACTTTCACTAATGAAATATTAAATGCTCTGAGTAACCAGAAGTCACCTGTTGAGATTTTTTGTGATCTCTCAAAGGCTTTTGATTGTGTCAGTCATGGAATACTTCTAGATAAGCTCAAGTACTGTGGTATGAATGGGACAGCGCTCAAATGGTTTAAATCATACCTAACTGGAAGAGTGCAGAAAGTTGAAATTAGCAGTTTTCGTAACATGCAAAAAACTGGTGATTTCTCAAACTGGGGAACAATCAAGAATTGGATGCCGCAAGGTTCGTTGTTGGGTCCTCTGCTGTTCTTTATATGTATATATTAATGACTTGCCATTCTATATTCACGAAGATGCAAAGCTGGTACTTTTTACCGATGATACAAGTATAGCAATCACACCCAACAAACAAGAATTATCTGGTGAAATTGTAAACGATGTTTTTCAGAAAATCATTAAGTGGTTTTCTGCAAATGGGCTCTCATTAAACTTTGACAAAACACAGTACATACAGTTCCACACAGTAAATGGAATAACAACATTAATAACTATAGACTCAGATCAGAAATCGGTAGCTAAGGTAGAACATTCAAAATTTCTAGGTGTACGCATTGATGAGGGGTTGAACTGGAAAAAAAAAACACACTGAGGATCTGCCGATGCGTTTGAGTTCAGCTACTTACGCTATTAGGGTCATTGCAAATTTTGGCGATATACATCTCAGTAAATTAGCTTACCACACCTATTTTCATTCTCTGCTTTCGTATGGCATCATATTCTGGGGTAACTCATCATTGAGTAAAAGAGTGTTTATTGCACAAAAGCGTGTAATCAGAATAATTGCTGTAGCTCATCCAAGATCATCCTGCAGACACTTATTTAAAGAGCTAGAGATCTTCACTGTAGCCTCACAATATATATATTCACTTATAAAATTTGTTATTAACAATCCGAATGAATTCAAAAGTAATAGAAGTGTACATGGCTACAACACTAGGAGAAAGGATGATCTTCACTACTCAAGGTTAAATCTAACTTTGGCTCAGAAGGGGGTAAATTATGTTGCCACAAAAGTCTTTGGTCATTTAAAAGGAAATTAAAAGAATTTCTCAATGGCAACTCCTTCTACAAATTAAATGAATTTATGGATATAGTAAGTGAGTAATTTCCTCAATCATCACAAAAAATTAAAAATATTAAGTGTCATGTAATATTTAGGGGTGATGTAATATCTTGTATTGACACCTTTTATTACCCTGACACATTCCACATAATTATGAAGTGTGTATTCATGCTCTATGGAACAAGTACTAATCTAATCTAATCTAATCTTTTTGGTCCATTGAACTATGCAAACGGGAGCTATGCTCTCGGCAGGGTCACCCACTCTAGAATGGTCAGTTGGTGAGAGACCAGACAAAGAGTAGTCCCCCGATGGGGCTTCCTTCTTGGGAGTACGTGGGTGGCAACCACATGGACCCTTAGCTAAGTATGACATTAATTCCACTTCCTTGCGTGGGGCTTCTTGTGTTTTCCTTTCTATCATTCTCCGTTGGCCAACTCTTGTTTTTTCGACCCCAAAGACATTAAGGTGCGAGGCCTGAGGGTGTCTTTCACTTTCCTTTCATATCTATAGCGTCGGAGGCGGCGGAGAAGATGGACTTCAGTACGGCGCTAAAGATGCTACATTGCTCCATTGTTAGAGAAGGTGTGGGATAATAGACGTACATGGGGGAAAGGAGAAAGTGATGGATATAGTGTGAAAGAGGTGATGCACCAAGGAGAGGGGAGGAGGAGAGGGATAGGGAGAGGTGGAACAAGGAGGTAATGACGTAGATCCAATTCCCGTACATATTTAGCAATTGAAAAGCATTGTCGGTTTCCTTAGTTTTACATAATTATAGATTAGGTTCATTATGATAGTTAGTCGTAGATATTTTGATGATGACATGTTAATATTAGCGTAACATGGTGAAACTGTAACTCATTTTTATATGTACTGTTATCTGTTTGTGTCGGTAGAGCAGTAGGCTAGTAGCTCCTAACACACACACACACACACACACACACACACACACATCGAAAACATTACGAACCATCCAGTTACATAAGGCGAATTTTATCAGTAAGGTCAACATGTATTCTAGTTTTATCACTCATGATTACACGGCCAACTTATACGCTTTTATTACTTTCAGGTATCCAAATTGCAGAACGATGGTAGTGCTATATTCATCGTATATATGATTTATACTCGAAATCATTAATAGGGAATAGTGTAAGCCTGGGCCACGCATTGGTTCCTTTAAGGATTAACCATCCTTATACAGAATTTTTCGATTTGTGATATATTACTGTAATAAGTACGATTATCTTAACACCTTTAGAATAGCAAGATTCTGGCTGTTGCTGTTGTGGTCTTCAGACCAAAGACTGGTTTGATGCAGTTCTCCCTGCACCCCTATCCTGTGCAAGCCTCTTTATCTCAGAGTGAATAATGTAACCTACATCATTCTGAATCTGATTACTTTACTGACCTCTTTGTCTCCATCTACGATTTTAACCCCTCCCCCCCCCCTCTAGTATTAAATTAGTGATCTCTTGATGTCTCAGAATGTACCATACCAATCGATCCCTATTTTTAGTCAGGCTGAGCTACGAATTTCTTTTTTCCCAAATTCTATTCAGTACCTCCCCATTAGTTACGTGATCTACCCATCTAATCTTCAGCGTTCTTCTGTAGCTCTATATATCAAAAGCTTCTATTCTTCTCTCGTCTAAATTGTTTACCGTCCATGTTTCACTCCCATACAAGGCTACACTCCATACAAATTCGCCCAGAAAAGACTTCCTGACACTTAAGTCTATCTCGATGTTAACAAATTTCTCTTCTTCAGAAACGTTTTTCTTGCCAGTGTCGGTTTACATTATGTGCTTTGCACTTCGATCATCATCAGTTATTTCGATGCTCCAGTACCAAAACTGATCTACTACTTACAGTGTCTCATTTCTTAATCTAATTCCCTCAGCATCACTTGATTTAATCGGACTACTTTCCATTATCTTCGTTCTGCTTTTGTTGATGTTCATCTTTTATCCTCCTTTCAGGACACCGTCCATTCCATTCAACCGCTCTTCCAAATCCTTTGCTGTCTCTGACAGGATTACAATGTCATCGCCAAACATCAAAGTTTTTATTTCTTCTCCTTTGAAATATAATTCCTACTCCAAATTTTTCTTTTGTTTCCTTTACTGCTTGCTCAGTGGTCGAATTACATCGCGACAGTCGACAACCGTGTCTCACTCCCTTCTCAACACTGCTTCCCCTTCTTGCCTCTCGACTCTTATAATTGCCATCTGGTTTATGAAAATATTGTAAATTGCCTTTCGTACCTGTATATTACCCCTGCCACCTTTAGAATTTCAAAGAGAGTATCCCAGTCCACAAATGCTATAAACGTAGGTTTGCCTTTCCCTAACCTGTTTCCCATGAGAAGTCGTATGATCACTATTGCCTCACCCGTTCCTACATTTCTCTGGGATCCAAATTGATCTTCCCCGAGGTCGGTTTCCACCAGTTTTTGCATTCTTCTGTAAGAAATTTGTGTTAGTATTTTGCAACCATGACTTGTTAAACTGTTAGCGCGGTAATTTTCAGACCTGTCAGCGCCAGATTTCTTTGAAATTAGAATTACTATATTCTTCTTGAAGTCTGAGGGTATTTCTCATGTCTCATATATCCTGCTCACCAGACGGAAGAGATTTGTCATGGCTAGCTGTCTCAAGGCTATCAGTAATTCTAATGGAATATTATCTACTCCAGGGGCCTTGTGTTGACTTAGGTCTTTCAGTGGTCTGGCAAATTCTTCACGCAGTATCATCTCATCTTTATCTACATCCTCTTCCATTTCCATAATATTGCCCTCAAGTACATCTCTCTTGCATAGACCGTCTGTATATCCCTTCCACATTTCTGGTTTCCCTTCTTTGCTTAGGACTGGTTTTCCGTAGGAGCTCTTGATATTCATACAGGTGGTTCTCTTTTCTCCAAATGCCTCATTAATTTTACTGTAGGCATCAGCTGTCTGTCCCCCTGGTGATATATGCTTCTAAATCCTTACATTTGTTCTCTAGTCATTCCTACTTAGCCATTTTGCATTTCCTGCGTCAGTCTCAGTTTTTTGACGTTTGTATTCCTTTTCGTCTGCTTCATTAAGAGCACTTTTACATTTTCTCGCTTTCTTTTGGTACGTCTTTCATACATCCGTGGATCGTTAACTTGTCTGTGTACCATATTAGTTATCCATCCGATTCTCTTACAACTGATTCGCACCGTAGCTTAGAGCAGCAGTTCCCAACCATTCTTAGACCATCATCCCTGAGCGCAATCAGACACTAGCTACTGCCCAATCCCCCCCCCCCCCCCACCACCACCTCACTATTGCCGTCTGTTGGCCTTCACCCTTATTAACACCAACTTTAGCACCTAACTAAACTACAGAATGAAAGACTTTTCTAGGAACACTTCTATTTTTAAAATGAAGTGTGTGTGTGTGTGTGTAGGATGAATATTTTTAAAATGAAGTGTGTGTGTGTGTGTGTGTGTGTAGGATGAATGACGGGGGGATTCGTGGTGCTTTGTTACAAAGCATGCTTCCCCTGCATTACTCCTCTCCATCGCTGCACCTGCTTGATCTGCACACTACAACCCCATTTAAAATCAGACAAATTCAGATGTGTGCACTGTATTTACTGTTTGTAAATTACTTCTGAACTGACAGAAATTGGATGACTTCAGGCTGTTAATGCTTTGTGTCTAACCACTCTGGTAATGATAATAATAATAAAACTGTCTACAGCACTATAGTATCCCTTATGTAGTTAGGCTGTGTCGTGCTGTCAGTTCATTTATCTGTTTCGAAGCGAGTAATGAAATGATTTCTGGACTACTGCATGTACTATCTACAGCTTGGAGAATACACTTCCCTGAGATATTTGTAAATTGTTTACGCGTTTGTCTCACTTTTACCATCAGCAACGTACAGAACAAAGCACAACATATGTGTGTAGTGGTGGGCTATGTTAGGAACCTGTAACCTCCATCGCACTAATGCTGCTGACTGAAAAAAAGTAATTATTGATAGCTGATATCATCGGTATTAAACTCTTGCAAAACTGTGTTAACAGTAATAATCTTTGGAAAATAATTTAGCTTCGTGACTGAAACAGAATAGAATCTTTTAGTTTTTACCCCTCAGAAAATTTCATTCTACGCTTCAGCGGGTAATTACCCCCACGTTGGGAAGCACTGGTCTAGATGATGTGGACTGTGGAACATGTTTTTTATTTCATTTTAATTCTTGTGCTCATGCATGTTGAGAATCTTGCATGAATGGGACGTTGTAAGCTGCACGCTGCACTGCAGTTTTTCTCCCCAGGTCTTGCTGCACGAGGCTTGGTAGGGTTTTCTTTACCTCTTACTGGACGATGCTAGGATGGCCCCACTAAAACAATGGTCTGCAAGAACACCTGCACATACATGAGTGGCCCATGTGACACGCGGAGTATACAAGATCGGATATGTGAGGTTTTCCGACGATTTTTTGGGCGAGTCATTTGATTGGATCTTCTAGGTTCGCCGTGGAAGCTTTTTCTATGTTAAAGAACATTTTTCCGCTGTTACCGAAGGCGGCAAGAACGTTTTCCTGTCGCACTTTTTCGCAGTCTCCGATTGTGTCAGTGCTTCACGCCTAAGAGAGTGGATCCGATTGGTCGGATAAAACCCTCCAAAAACGCAGATGCCGAATTGTGCTTGAGAAGTTAGATGGCAGCTGGTAGAAGGACAGTGAGAATGGAGCAGTCGTTAGGTAGACGGGCAGTAAGCCGCCAGCAGAGAGGAGAAGAAGACGCCGGACGTAGCGAACGCTCGGAGTTGTCGCTGCTGCTAGCTGAGTGTGTAAGTCGGAATGTAACTGCAAGTTGGTCTTAGCAGGAGGGTAATACGTGAAGGAACCTGATAACATCAGAGCTTTTAGGAATAAAGATTGTTCGTATCCGTCCAAATAAGTATTCATTATGAGAAGACAGTCATAGCGAGTCAATTATGACGCCATGATTATAGTCAGGGAATGTGGGCTGGATACAGATGTGGAAAAGTACAGGCTTACAGTAACACATCCCGTTGCCGTAAATCAGTGCCTCAGCTCAACCTTGCTCCTCCAGTTAAAATTTATGCTCGACTGATAGAACTTTGCGTTAATGCACCCTCACGTGCAACCACATCCCTTTCCACCGCAGAACAGTGCATGCTAAGTATCCGCTCGGTTAATAATCCATCCAATGTTAGATTCCAATTCATTCAGTCTCAATGGGTGTTATGCTGATCACATTGCAAGTTATATTCATTTCTCACAAAAATTTCGTATGGGGCAGTAGCATTTAACCAACCATTACGATTTTTTCGTTAATTGAATGTTATACATTCAGTTAATGTCAATAAATTGTTAGTTTGAGATCCACTTTTTCAGCACCAGATTATCTCATCTTGAACACTATCCTATTCTCATATTACCATTGGAAATCGAAAATATGGAAGGTGAGAAAATGTTTTTGAAAACAAGGTGTCGTCTCCATAATGCTGCAATGAGTCGAGCATATTACTTAGGCAGTGTTAACCTGACACAAGATTCTTTTATTTTCAGGGCTTAAAATTATTTAAAAATTATTTAGAACTACGTATGGATATGCCACTTGCGGTGAATGACAAATTAAACATACAAAGAGAGAGGATATTTGATAGAAACATTTTTGCTGTGTTGTTTAGGGAAGGAAGTAGTAAGAGATACTAGCGTCGTATCGCTTTTGATTTCGCCAATCACAGTCCTCAGTCTCTCCACCAGTCAGGGGTAAAACAACACAAACAGCACCATTCATTCATGGTGATCCTGCCAGGATAGTGCTTCGTGGCATCTTGTGTTTTCTGTAGTCAGACAAGATAAAGAAATAGAAATATAACTTAGGTGTACTAATATAATTAATGTGTTTTGCTTTAAGCATGTGTAAGGCAATTCTACATTATCTACGCATTAAAATATTCAGCGTTGTACAATATTGTTGTTCAGAACATGGAGTCTGCCTCTGGTATAATATTAAAAAGATGTTTAAAAGTTTTATCAAAATCAATTATTTCCTTGAAAGTAAAATATATTTGCCTAAAATTATATCAAGTTGAATTATTTCTGTGAACGTAAAAGATAATTGCATATGTCTGTATTTAATCATCGTTAGAATGATACGTAAAAATGGTGCTGTATTGAAAAAGTGCCGCACGGGATTAGCCGGGCGGTCTAAGGCGTTGCAGTCATGGACTGTGCGGCTGATCCCGGCAGAGGTTCAAGTCCTCCCTCGGGCATGGGTGTGTGTGTGTTTGTCCTCGGGATCATTCCGGTTAAGTAGTGTGTAAGCTTAGGGACTGATGAACTTAGCAGTTAAGTCCCATAAGATTTCACACACATTTGAACATTTTTTTAAAAAAGTGATTGTTTATGAACAATAGCATAAATTTCTTGCCTCTGAATTGTGTACACACAAATCTCTGTATTTCATAGATCAAATACTCTACTCCTAATACATATAAGGTAATAATTTCTTCTCTCTCTCAGTCTCTCTCTTCCCCCCCTCCCCTCTCTCTCTCTCTCTCTCTCTCTTTCTCTCTCTCTCTCTCTCTTCTCTCTCTCTCTCTCTCTCTCTCTCTCTCTCTCTCTCTCTCTCTCTCACACACACACACACACACACACACACACACACACACAGAGAGAGAGAGAGAGAGAGAGAGAGAGAGAGAGAGAGAGAGAGAGAGAGAGAGAAGAAATTATTACCTTATATGTATTAGGAGTAGAGTATTTGATCTGGCAAGTTGTAATTGGCAAGTTGTAAATGGCAGATAGTAAACAGTAAATGATAAATGGTAGATGGCAAATGGTGGATGGTAAAGTGTGAAGTATAAACAGTGAATGGTAAACAGCAAACAGATAGCAAATGGTAAGCTGAAAATGGTAAATGGTGAACATTAAACAGTGAACTGTAAACAAAGAACAATAAATGGTTAGGTAAAAAGGTGCACAGTAAATAGAAAACAGTACACCTCAAATGGTAAATGGCAAACAGTAAAAGGTGAACAGTAAGTGGGAAACAGTGAGCAATGTATGCTAAATGACGAACTATAAACGGTAAAGGGTAAATGATGAATGGTAAAAGGCGCACAGTGAACAGTAATTAGAAAATTTTAAATCTCAAATGGTAAAGCTCAAATGGTAAATGGTGAATGGCAAATGGTGAACAGTAAATGGTGAATAGTTAATGGTGAATAGTTAATGGTAATTGGAAAATGATGAAGAGTAAACAGTGAATGGTAAATGGAACATAGTGAAAAACGAGCGGTAAATGGCAAACTGAATGTTGAATGGTGAACAGTGAACAGTAAATGGTTTACAGTAAACAGCAAACAGCAAATGGTGAGTGGTAAACAGTGAAGGGCAAATTGCGATTGGTGAATGGCAAATGGCAAGTAGTGAACAGAAAATAATAAACTGCAAATAGTAAATGGTGAACAGAAAAATGTGAATGGTAAGCACTGAGTTGCAAATGATAAATGGTAAAAGGTGCATAGTGGAGAGTAAGCTGCAAATGAAACCCCGAACACTAAATGGCAAATGGTTAATGATAAATTGCGAATGGTAAACTTTGGATTGAAAATGGTGAATGGTAAACAATGAACAGTAATGGTAAGTGGTAAACAATGATTGGTACATGCTGATCAGTAAACAGAGAATGGTAAATGGTGCACATTAAATGGGGAATGGCAAGCACTAAATGGAAAATGGTAAATGTGAGAGGTTCCATGCCCTCTTTTGCATGTCACCTCTCATTTTTATCAGTTTTATTAATGTTTTATGTCACTGAACGGTGGTAACAGACCGAATAAAATTATTGTAATGAGAGTATTTGTACTGAGATCTCAAAATACTTTTCACTTGGTTCCTATGCATGCTGGGTTACTTCCCATGGTGGCCTGTGCGAGGCAAGCACCGGACGATGAGGCACACTGCGTTTCCGGTTGGGGACTGTACTTCTGCGAATACTGAGAGTGTTGTTGTACATCAATGGGCTTAAGCGCCTGGCGGAACGACTGACATCGGTCGAATTTCGCCTATTGTATGCAGGACGAAACAACCTGCGAGGCGTCTGAGTGTCGCCACAGTTTATGTGTTTACTGTTCCAGCGCGTCCGAAACAAAGACAGCTGGCACTGCCTGACTGCATTGCCTTGTGATTCTGCTGGGCGGGACTGTCTGGCGCCGGATGGCCGACGGTCTAGGCATGTTGTTTTCGTAGCTGGTCAAATGGCAGGTTCAGTGCCCTCAGCTGAATAGCAGAGGCATGATTGGTCAACTTAAACTGACGGTAGTTGACGTCATAAAGCCGTGCTCGAAATTAGAGGGAACGGTCGCTATTGGCGCGAATGATGTGCTGAGACAGTGTGGGATAATTTTGGAATCAGCACTGAATGCTGATTCGCGGATTTCGAGGATAGTAGGGACTTGAGCAATGTTGGCTTCGCTCTTGCGTTGCGCGGAGCATTCGGGCTCTGATCTTCATCGGAGTCGTACGGTCTTGCGACTCAGTCGCACTTTTTTGGCAAAACTTAGAATACTCGGACAGACTTCGAGGCGAAGGGGTTGTAACAGAGTTGCTGAAGAGCATAAGTCGGCACCTACATCATGAGAAAGATGCCTACCGACGACCTGCTACAGATTTCAGGACTGGTAAAGTATTTTGCCGCTCAAGCATTGTAGGACATATCAATTTTATACAGAAGTCCTCAACAGCACGAGCGCTCGCTTTGCTACAAGTCCACCTTGGTTGTTTCTCTATGTGATCCCATTTGCGCGCTCACTACTAATCGCGATACTGCAGTATAGTCGGCAGAGTAATATTTGATTCATTAGGACCTCCAGTTATTATCATCAATCCATTGCATAACAGAGAGTAGGAGACTCTTGTTCTCGAGCCAACTCTTATTCTCAGTTCAGTACACCCTGTCCTTTAACCTACTGTTTGTTTCGGTAGTCAAATGCCTTTAGGTTCTGCTGTATAATAAATGTCATTGTAATATTTAATCCTCATATCATTTCGTAGACATATATGCAGAATCCCATTTCTTGTTGTTTATTATGATAAAGTTTTTTTTTCTCTGAGTAGATTACGATTTTTATTACATTATTGTGAGTTTGCACTCTTTATTTTGCCTATTTGCAGGGTCCACCATCATTTCCTTTCGTTACAGTTGTGCACATAATTAATTAAGTGGTAGCTAAGGAGGGAGTCGAGTGCATGTTTAGTTCTCATGCAAAATTCGTCAGAATTAAAGTGGTACGAACTCTTCTCCACCCCCGCAACTCGCAAATGCTGAATGGTAAACAGTTAAATGAAGAATGGAGCAATATGGTCAATGTAAAGAATGATGGGCAGCTGAGAATGATGGTCAGTCAGTGTGAGATGATGATCAGCAGAATTGTAATAACAGTCCCAAAATACCTGTTGTATTAACTCAACCATCAACATTGTGAGCTGCTGTATGACCTACTCCCAGATCTCTCTGCCCTGTTCTACTAAATTCCGGCCCCCCTAATACACGAAAATCCGTGGATGCACTGGGAATCAAATCTGGTCCTTCTGCACTGATGGCAGTGGCACTAACCGTTCGCCAGTTTTTTGTATATGTAAAATATGGTGATAATGATGATGATAATGAACGATGGTCAATGGGGGATGTAGATCAATGGAGAATGGCGGTCAGTTGTCAGTGCACAATATTGGAGAATGAGTATCAGTAAAATTTTGGAAAACTCCCGCCCCTCCCTCCACCTCCCCAGAAACTGTAACAAATTGTACCCAAACCTTAACAAATTCCCCAAAATTGTTACAAATTATCTCAGAGTCGTAACAAATATTCCTGAAATTGTAACAGATTTGCCCAATACTGTGAAAGTTTTCACAAAATTTTAGTAAATTTCCTTGAAATCGTGACAAATTTCCCCAGACTGTAATAAATTTCCTTCGGATTTTAACAGTTTCCTGTAAATTGCTCCTAAAAGCGTAAGAAAATGCCTGAGAACTGAAACAAATTGTCCGTAGGTGATATAACAAATTGCCCTCTACAGTGTCTCATCATTTAAAATTTATGTCACATTTGTGTGTGAACAAAATCTTTCACATCTTTACACCACCACTTGATCATTAATCCCACAACATTAAAATAAAGTTCTTTTGTGTCATTTTCAGAAAAGATGTAAATACTTGAGCTCTATAGTATTTTTGTCAATGATACGCGCGTGCGCGCCCACACAGGCACACACACACACACACACACACACACACACACACACACACACACACACACACACATGCATGACTACAACACAGATGGTTTGGTTATCAGTGTAGGCTCACTTGGTGAGAGACAGAGAACCCAGTGTAGTGTGGAGAGTAATCTCTGCACGTCTTGGCTGTCCTGATGAGACACGCAATGCAGCCAGTTCTATTACAAGAGAGAGAAGACGAAAACTCAAAACAATAGAAAATACTCAAGACATAATTTTTTTAAAATTTTTTTTCGTACAATGATTCTACATACAATGTATTGTCATTCAATGTTTTTAAATCCAACTTTTTTCACTAATTGAACAATTACAGTGGATCACTAAATTTCCATTCATGTAATGAGAACGTGAGTTTAATCAGAGTGGTGGCATTCACTGAAAGTTACAATTTACATTTTGCAAGTATTCACATTATTTAAGGTATTAACAATATTTACAATTTTAGATGTATTTACATTATTTACAAATATTCTCACAGTTCTTACCCTAAGCCGCAGTATTGATCTTACCAGGCAGTATCAAATGTTTATCGTCTTGTGCAGATAAAGTATGTAATAATCGAAACAATAACTTTGTTGGACTGAATTGTGTGCTACACAGTCTTTTTTTCAATATCATTCAACAAACATTCCTAATAATCATAAATGGTAATTTATATTGCCCATGAGCATTTCAAGCCTTTTGCTCCAAGCACTGTGCGTTGGGTTTCATTTTTGAGAGCGTTCAGTTTTGCTCTCAACCCTATGAATCCAGTGCTAATTTCTCCTCACAACTAATCATTCATTAAACCCACTTTGCTTTTGTGGACATGTGGGACATTGTAAATGCTGTATAATGTGGAATGTCAAACCGCCTAAGCAAATCGATTTTTAAAAAGTTGTAAATGTCTGCTGTGGTTACATGATATGTTGGCCTATCTGTGTCTGCATAACACAATTTAAGAGTCTTTAGCTCAAATTTCTTCAACATACAGACATGGTGAAGACCTAGAAGCAGCGTCATGGAAATATCTAAAGTAGCCATTCTTGCATAGGCTTATCGAAAGTCATGTTAAGTCTGCTCAGTTCAACCAAATTTTCGTTAAATAGAATGCTTCTCATGAAATTCAGTTTTGTGATCAGAGTGGCAGCTCCGTATCCCATTTTAAATTCTTTACTAGCTTCAGATCACTCATTTCTCGCACATTTTGCCTAGTTCTACCGAAAACACTGTAATTCATGAGTCTGAAGAATCTTTTTCGAAATCGTTCTTTGCATCGTGAATTTTTTAGCATTTATATCTTTATACATCTTGATCCAGGCTAACTGAGGCAGTGGATTTTACGCAGAATAAGATTTTTCCAGAGACAAAGCTTTAAATTTCTGTAGCATGATGCGTAAACTAGCTTCTCCGGAACGCCTGGCTTTGTGTTGCTAAGTGGTGACACAGTTTTCTCCGGGCATAATGGCAGATGAGACTGAAACTCATATAAATTTTCTCGGTACTCAAGAGATACTTCTAAAATATAGCTTACGTTTGAATTGTCAAGTATGCTCATGACATCAAAACCCTCGACAGACATCCACGCAAAATCAGAGAATGCTGGGCATCAAATAACGGCTTAGCCATACAGACTGTTAACTTCTAGGAATGTAATACAAGAATCATCCTTATTTTGATCGTAGCCATGAACCTACTGTTTGCAGCTCTGTGTCTATGTAAGCAGTGAACAAAATCATCTCAGGTGCCATGCTCAACCAATCGTATTTGCTCACTACCGGTAATAGGTTGCAATTTTTCTTGAGAGGTTTCTCGTAATGTGGCCCATGCCAAGCCAAGTGAGGTCACATAACAGGGCGAATCTAGTTCGTATATTTTGAGATGGAGTGTGTGGACGTTTTCAAACACATTGTCCAGAAGCAAGTTGTCAGTTTTCGAATATAGGTCAGAGTAATCCCCCAAAGTCTTGCATTGAAATAAACTTCACAGTTAGCACTCATGTTCCTTGAACGTTGTTCACGGCTCAGCAAATTTCTGAGCCCTCAATCGACGATTACTGTTCCTCCAACAAAACGGATTCGCCAATTTGATACTCTTAGGGACACAAGACTTTCTTGTCGATCTCCACAGGGAAAATACCCTCCTGTTATTTTGAACTCTTAGGGGTTTAAATACGAGAGACATTTTTCCAGAGAGCGCACCAAAAACATGAAGGATCTTCATGTCACTACAATATTCCACTGCAATAAATTTAGTATAAGTTTTACGACTGTATTTTTCTACATCTGATGCAATTACAGAAACATGGTCTGGATTTGATTTAGCTGTTTCTTCCACTCGTTCACAGATGTTCATAATTAGTACGTGTGCATTATAATTCGTTAGACTGTGAAACACAACAGTCGGTGTAAAATTAGGTCTCTAATTTAAATTATAACTATCACGAGTAGCTCCACGTGTGCATTATAATTCGTTAGACTGTGAAACACAACAGTCGGTGTAAAATTAGGTCTCTAATTTAAATTACAGCTATCACGAGTAGCTCCACGAAAAATGGCAATGATCCGAGCGTTGCATATCTATTTGCTTGAAGCGATGCATGCAATCTGCACACCCCTACAACTGACACAGAATCTTCGTCATATAACTGCAATGAAAGTAGAACTCTATACTGCTGCATATGGCGTGCATGAATGTCGTTACTAACACCTGGTTTCAGCAAGTGTTCAGTGTTCGTGTAAACGGCAAACGCTAACTTTAATTGTTTGTTAACAAGTCAGGATGAATGAACTGATTCTCTGCTTGGGGAATGGTACTTTTGAGTGTGAACAATCAAGTTAATATGCAGCCAACTTCTCTTTACAATAGAAATAACGTAAACATGTTTCACAAATTACAACTGAACAGTAACGAACAGTAATGCTGCTTCGAGATAGTCTCGAAAGGTTTTTAACTTAACAGAAATGGTAAATTTCTATATTCGCAACAGGTAGCATTAAGAAATTCAAATGCTTCACGTGTTTATAATGTTTCGTCACATGCATTTTCCTTTGTGTTCCTCTTCTGTTCATCCTATAACCACCCACTCCTGCTCAAAGTACTGTATTTTGTACACATTAACATATAGATTAATATTGTTTATCTCAGTTATTCATATATGATACAGTGAAGTAGGAAATGACGTATTCACTAAGGTTAATAATAAGAATACAATTAGACAGGTAGTGTCTATTATTATTATTTGCTGGGTATGAACGAGATATAACTGACAACTAGAAGCTGAGTGTGACTGAAAATTTATGAAAGCCTTTTTGTCTGTAACAACTTTTGGCAGTTTTGTGTGTGTTTCCACGTGAAATATATTTATTCATATCTACGCTGATGCAAAGTTTCATCCTTTCCTTTAACACCCACCAGAAGTTGTGAACTTGAACAGATTCCAGAATTTTTTAGAAGTCGGTTTGTGAAAATGGCTAAATACAGTCCACTGATGTCATCAGACACGATAGGGCCACATTCTTAGTGTTCATATACATTTCCCTAGCTTCACCTGACTTGGACAATTGGACTTACGGACTAGTGAGGCATAAAAAAAAAAACGACGCCCGACGACGAAATTATCCACATGGTACAGAAATCGGTAGATATGATACACACGCACAGACAACCAACTGATTATATTTTCAGAAAAATTGGACGTTTTATTCAAGAGGAAGAGCTTTACAAACTGAGCAACTCAGTAACGCATTGATCCCCCTCTGGTCCTTATGCAAGCAGTTATTCAGCAAGAATTGATTGACAGAGTTCCTGAATGTCTTCCTGAGCGATATCGCGGCAAATTCTATCCAACTATCGCCTTACAACACCAACTCCCAAGCTGGTTGGAGGGCCCTCCCCATAATGCTCAAAAGTTCTCAATTGGAAAGAGATCCGGCGACATTACTGGCCAAGGTAGGGTTTTGCAAGCACAAAGACAAATAGTAGAAACTCTCGCCTTGCGTGGGTAGCCATTGTCTCGCTGTAATGAAAGCCCAGAATGTTTTACCATGAAGGGCAACTAAACGGGGCGTAGAATATCGTAGACGTACCGCTGTACTGTAAGTGTGCCTCGGATGACAACCAAAGAGGTCCTGTTATGAAATGAAATGGCAACCCAGGCCATCAGTCCTGTTTCTCGGACCATGTAGCGAGTGACAAGACGGCTTGGTACCCCACCGCTGTCCAGGGCGTCTCCAGATCCATCTTTGGCCTAAAATCTCATTGACTGGAATAAAATTGTCTTCAGTGATGAGTCCTACTCAGAATTGAGCACTGACGACCAGTGAATACGTGTGTGGAGACGCCCCAGAAAGCGGTGGGATACTATGAGCCAAAACATTACGACCGCCTGCTTGGTAGCATGCTTGTCCGTCTCTGGAACGATATACATAATCGATTCTGCGTGTCAGGGATCCGACAGTTTGCTGATATGTTTATGGAAATAGGTGGCGGCAGATGTCTACGCACAGGTCGTGTAATTCGCGTAAATAGCTGGCCATTGTTTTGCGTACGCGCTGATGGCGCCAGATGGCTGTCTTCCATAGGATTTACATCAGGCGAGTTTGATGGCCGTGACCTCAACGTGAGTTCACTATAATGCTCATTAAACCACTGCAGCACTGTTCTGGCTTCGAGATAGGACAATTATACTGTTGATAGGACCTCGCCATCGGGGAATGCAGGCGGTTCGCAGCTGTCAGCCTGTCGTCGATAATTACCAGAGGTACCATGCAAGCGCAAGACAACGGCTCCCATGGCTTATGCTAATACTGCCCCCATAAGCCTGGGTTCGTGGCGCGCTGCACGTATCGAGCCGCCATTCACCTCGATGACGGCGTCTGTGAAGACGACCATTGACCAGGTACAGCAAAAATGTAATTCACTCGAAGAGCCGACACGTTTCCATTGATCGACGGTCGAATTCCGTTGGTCCCGTGCCAACTGCTATCGTAACTGACAATGTCGTTGTGTCAACATTTGAGCATCTAGGAGTGGTCTGCTGCGGAGCTCCATGTTCAACGAAGTACGATGAACGGTGGACTCCGAAACACTTGTATGTGCACCAGCATTTTGCTCTTTCGGCAGAAATGCTACAGACCACCATCTATCCTACTTTACAGATCAGACAGGCCTCTGAACCCTACGTTCTGCGAAGAGTTGTGCGCTTCCAACCATTTAGCGCCATTTAGCTTTTTCGGCAGAGATGTCACAGGTCACCACCTATCCTACTTTACAAGTCTCCGAACACCAGATTCTGTGAAGAGTCATAGACGTTCGACCATTTAGAGCCTGGTGTTAGTTTCACTGTCCTTCCACTTCTTTCCGACAGTAGTACGAGAAAATTCGACCAGCTTCGCCGTTTTCGAGACACCCGTTCACTGGCTTTGCATAATAATATTCTGCCATTTGTCTAAGCAGCTTATTTCGATGCATTTCCCCATCTGCAGCACATATTATCGCTAGGGTGAGCCTCGTCGGTGTCTGCTCCGATTACATACTTTTGTTACCACGTCACGTGCCCACAAAGCCATCGGGCGGCATCCAGCGTTGCGGTGGGCAGAGGTTATAATGTTTTGGCTGAGAGCATAGTGTTGTGACTTTGTAAATGAGTACTGTATTGTTACATGCGTTGTGAAGAGTAGGAAAAATTTTAATGTAAAAATTTCGGGGCAGAGGTGCAACGTCTGCTTACCTGTTCCCCGCACTATTGCAAGAGATTCAACATGCACACCCTCGACAAATTGAAGGTCTGTCTGTCGCAGCACTTTTTTTTAAATTATGTTTCGGAGGAAAAACCCTCGGAAACAATAAGGTAGGAAAATTGCTGACTATTGCTTATTTATCGCATATTTTCTTGGTAATCGCATTTTTGTTTTATGAGTCAGCACGGTGGCGTGCTATAAAAACTGTAAGACTCGTCACAGTATGCCACCACCACCTTAATCATTACAGCCGTCGTCTTTGCAAAGACATGCACTACTAGTACTAAGAGAATCTGTGTATAGGATGTATTGTATTATTAATGGTGCAAACACATACAGTTGAGAGTACACGGTACTGGAAACAAAAAAGTTTTAAACATACGCTCTAAAATTAATACCTTAATAGCTATGGGCACGTCTTCATCTTCAATACCGTGAAACTAACCTCTTACACTGCAAGCTTTAGTTTTCCACATTTTGGAAGAAAGCGGTATGGACCAAAACTAGAAAATAATGTCCAGTAAACATGGCCTCTAAAGTGCATACCGTAAGAGCTCTGAGCACTTGTTTAGGAGAATAGATGTTTTACACAGTAACTAAGATGAACAAGTGGCCATAACTCTTAAGGTGTGCATTTTAGAGCACATTTTTACTAGAATTTTTTTCCCTTTTTTTGGTTCCACATCTCTCAAAATATGGAGAGCTTGCAGTAGAGAGACTTGTTTCACAGTATCGAAGATGAAGTGCTCAGAGCACTTAAATTATGTGATTTGGAGTTCATATCTATTAAGACTTTTTTGCTTCTAACATCGTGCACTTTCAACTGTACGCGTTTACGTCATTAATTGTGATGCATCTTGTATATTTTGGTTCCCAATTAGTTCTTGTAATACATGAAAGCAGAGATTCCATGTTACAGAACTTGAAGACCCCGGGAAGCATAGTACGCACTGTAATAGTATCGATGTTACAGGAGGGATGGCACCATTCGATACTGAGCGCGAGACGCATCAACACCAGATTCGGAGTTGCAGTGCTGGTTCATCTGAAGAAGTGCAAGATACTCATATATCTGCTGTCAAGATTCGTGAGCATCGGCAGTGACGAACTTTACTTTCTCAATAGCGATAATTTGTGCATGATATATTACAGAAGAGTGAATAACATGGGCACAGTCTATTTCGAAAATATTAATATGTAAATTTTATGAAAGAAGTTATGTTTTATTCAGAAGTGTGGCGCACTGGATCCATCAGAGATATTAATATTAGATATCTAAAAGAAGACTGGTTGCTCCTTGTTTGATTCACCAACGTGCTTAGTCTCACATATTGACTCTCGTTAATAATTCTTCTTCAGAAGTGAATGAGAGAATAATAAATTTCCTTCAGAGATAGCGCTTTACAGATTCTGAACACTGTTGTTTCTGAAGTGTCTGGTGAGTATGATCGTATTTATTCCACTGAACTGTTTCCGTTGCATTAAGGATACCTTATTAATATTGTAAACAGTATGCTCATAAATTGTCATTCAATGGCGTTTAGATTTTATTAAGGCAAAACTAGGTTGTGTAGTGGAGTTGTCGCAAATACTTATTCAAATTGTAAAAAACTTCTGTCTGCAATAGATGACGCTCTAAAAAGTGTTGAGGACGAAGCAGAATGTGTATTGATATCATATATCTCCATTGCATGTGGCACCATAAATTCCCGGTTCCCTGTGAAATATTTTTATAATAAAATTATTTTTTCTGTATTCTTATTTATGTTTCTTTTTACTCCTTCACAAATATATTGTAATGAATAGGCAGGTCTGGAAGGAAAGAGAGAGATCACAAGTGTAAGGAGAGCAGTATTTGACATATGAAAGAGATGTGTGTGTGTGTGTGTGTGTGAGAGAGAGAGAGAGAGAGAGAGAGTGTATGAAAGAGAGAGAGAGAAGAGAGAGAGAGAGAGAGAGAGAGAAGGTGAGGGAGATACAGAACTTTTGAGAGAGAAAGATAGAGAAGAAATGATGGCTTTCAATGAGAGAGTTCACATACGTGTAAGGACACATAAAATATAGAGGTATATGTGTACATCCTGGACCATGACATTATTTTACTCGTGTTTTTAATATTGCTTTAATTAAATGCAGAGATGTGAACTAGTATGTATTTGACTTTCATTGTCACGATGTTTGCGCAAATATCTTTGATTTTCGGGAAAATAACGCAACTTGACACTATTTTTACACATAACTTTAATATTACACCAGAGGTATGTGTGCATACACTATTCTACATAAATACTGCAGCGTGACATTTTATGCGTAATTTTATAGGCTACTTCACTGTGAATGACTGGAGAGGAGGGGAAAGAATCATGGGATATAAAGTACAACTAAATCCTGCCATCTTGGCTTATGATAGGCTGTTTCTTTTTAATACTGGGCTGTTATTGGTTGGAGACAGAGGAGGCGTTTTTAATTTCCTATTAACAAAATTTGGTTAGAGAACTAACCCTTATTGTATTTTGATTGGCTGCTTCATTTTAAATTCTGCACTGTGATTGGCTGGCGATAGGTGGAGAGGAGAGGGAAGGAGAGTGGCTTGCTGACATCATAAGAATAATGATGTCGCTGATAAGAAGGGTGGGCGTTATAACATCATTAGTCCTCTCAGGTGTTAGAAGATTGGGAAGCGTTCCAGAATCCTCATTGCATTCCCACTTATGTGTTTACAAAACTAATGTGCTGTATTTGGTGTCTTTCATGTTTATACTATGAAACTTCATTTGGGGAACAACCTGTGTTAAAATTAACTGTGTTACAGATTCTCTCCTAAAAGTCAGTGCTGGGTCAAATGTGTACAATGCAGACCATCAACGTTTTACAACAATTTTTCGGCCTTAGCAGTGAAACATATGTTGGGGTATTCACAATTCTTTTTTTTTTTTTTTTCAAACACATCGATCATGATAGAGCGTTCACTAACCACTCTAGCCAAAATCATAATTTGTGTGACTCTGAATCCGTTCCAAAAGTTTATATGCGTAAGAAATAAAAAAGACATAACATGAAATTACTTGATGCATAATTAAACCTTGACAAAAGTGAAACTGAGATAATGTAAGTAAATGTTGACAAGGTTATTTGGTAAAGAGAAGGGATATGCTAAAGATCATCTCCCTTTCCTAATGAATTTACTGCAACTTGCGTACGCATGACTAACATTGATCGTATGGCTAGAAAGAGAAGCTGACGTTATCGGTGCAATTATGTCTGTACTGTCAAACATGATGTTCCAGATGTCCTAACATGCTAGTGCTGCAAGTTGCTCTGACCATACTCACAGAAGTAATGTAATCAGACCGCTGTTGGTATTGCTGGCTACCATCAAATGCGTACTTAGGTGTGTGCCGTTGTGAAATCGAACATTGGACTCCATCAGTCTTCGTTACTGAGGAGAGATGCCTTTGATCTTTGCTATAATTGATCCCCAAGTAAAGCCTCGAATTTAAGTCACCAAGAGCCAGAAGCGAAGTGCTTTTTAGAATTTAGAGGAAGGCCTTATGAATTTTGCTCCAAGATAATTTAGTCAAGCAATCCTTAAATAGTTGCACATTCCTCGCCAATTGTATAATTATTTTGCTGTTAAAAATTTCCCACCAGACATCTGAAAAATGTTAAATCTAAACAGCTCTGTTCTCGAAAAAATCAACTCAAACTCTAAGTCATACGGACGTAACACTGCAGCCACCAATCAATGGTATTTTTGCTGTTCACGTCTTTTTTTAAACTTAATTCCCCTGGGACAGCCTGTCAGCACTGTGCAAGCTAAAAAAAATGTTCAAATGGCTCTGAGCACTATGGGACTTAACTGCTGAGGTCATCAGTCCCCTAGAACTTAGAACTACTTAAACCTGACTAACCTAAGGACATCACACACATCCATTCCCGAGGCAGGATTCGAACCTGCGACCGTAGCGGTAACGGGGTTCCAGTCTGTAGCGCCTAGAACCGCTCGGCCACACCGGCCGGCGTGCAAGCTAAAACTCTTTAGAGTTCTGTTTGGTGTATTTTTCTACATCTAAGAGATGTTTATCTCAGACAAAGTTCTTTTGACACAGTCCAAACTGCCCCCTCCCCATCTATTTCACCATTTTATTGCAGACCCGAAGTTTTCAGTGCACCTTTCTCTTACAGGACGCAGGCCATAAAAAGCACGATTGCCAAGCTTCAATCTGAGCTCATTTCATCAGCTTTTACGTTTGATATGATAACAGATTTAGATTATTTTTTATCAGAAAGCTGTACGTTTTCACTGGACAAAAGAACACAGAAACTGCGCAGTATCTGACTTTAGCTGAGTTGTATGAATCGATATTTCACAATTTTTCCCCTTTTCCCATGATGCAATCCGTCAGCTACAGCAACAGCCGAATGAGTTGTGACTGAACCAGCTGTTTAAACTACAGTGACTGGCAGGTGTAGTTAAGGCTTCTGATGATACTGTGAGGTTTTTGGGGTGTTTTTGATGATTTGGTTCCATTCATTCATTTTACATTAAACATGAATGCGGATGTTCATTTCAACATCGCTTGGGACCAAATATCACCTTTACTTTCAAATCTTCTTGAAGTGTATACTGTGGACACTCGGGGGTCTTCTAAGATAATAACAGCCCTGTTAACTTGCATAAGTTGCTGGTTTGACGAACACTTAAAAACCGTATCTATCACATCTCAACTTGTCCTCTAAATAACTTTTGGGAACTGCAGGGAAAACTTCCCCACAATTTGTTAGCTCTACGGGATCTAATCGTCTATGAGTTGCTTAAGCTGCATATACACTACGTGATCAAAAGTATCCGGACACCATCAAAAATTTACGTTTTTCATTTAGGGGCATTGTGTTGCCACCTACTGCTAGGTACTGCATATCAGTGACCTCAGTAGTCATTAGACATCGTGTGAGAGCAAAATTGGGAGCTCCGCGGAACTCATGGACTTCGAACGTGGTCAGGTGATTGGGTGTCACTTGTGTCATACGTCTGTAAGCGAGATTTCCACACTCCTGAACATCCTTAGGTCCACTGTTTCCGATGTGATAGTGAAGTGGAAACGTGAAGGGACACGTACAGCACAAAAGTGTACAGGACAACCTCATCCGTTGACTGACAGAGCCCGCCGACAGTTGACGATGTGTAATAGGCAGACATCTATCACACAGGAATTCCAAAGTGCATCAGGATCCACTGCAAGTAGTATGACAGTTAGGCGGGGGGTGAGAATACTTGAATTTCATGGTCAAGTGGCTGCTCATAAGCCACACATCACGCCGGTAGATGCCAAACGACGCCTCACTTGATGTAAGAAGCGTAAGCATTGGACTATTGAATAGTGGAAAAACGTTGTGTGGAGTGATGAATCACGGTACACAATGTGGCGATCCGACGGCAGGGTGTGAGCATGGCGAATGCCCGGTGAACGTGATCTGCCTGCGTGTGTAGTGCCAACAGTAAAATTCGGAGGCGGTGGTGTTATGATGTGGTCGTGTTTTTCATGAAGTGGGCTTCACTCCCCTCCTCCCCTGTTGTTTTGCGTGGCACTATCACAGCACAGGCTTATATTGATGTTTTAATCACTTTTTTGCTTCCCATTGTTGAAGAGCAATTCGGGGATTTCGATTTCCTCTTTCAACACGATCGAGCACCTGTTCATAATGCACGGCCTGTGGCGGAGTGGTTACACGACAATAATATCCCTGTAATGGACTGGCCTGCACAGAGGCTTGACCTGAATCCTATGGAACACTCTTGGGATGTTTTGAAACGCCGAATTTGTGTCAGGCCTCACCGACTGTCAAGAATGGGCTGCCATTTCCCAAGAAACCTTCCAGCACCTCATTGAACGTATGCCTGCGAGAGTGGAAGCGGTCATCAAGGCTAAGAGTGGGTGAACACCATATTGAATTTCAGCATTACCGATGGAGGACGCTTCGAACTTTTTAGTCATTTTCAGTCAGGGTCCGGATACTTTTGATCACACAGTGTAGAATACCTGAAGAAACTTACCAATTCTAGGTGAGGTGTTACTCTGTATTAGCGTTATTTCTCCTAGGAGTGATTAGTTTTTTGTGGGGTGTGCTTATTATGTGCGAAAACATTGGTTTGGTGCCTAAGTTCATAGCGTTTTTCCATAAGTTTAATAAACACATGAGATACACTAACAGAGACTTTAGTCATGTATAACATACTCTCCTTCACTGTTTACAACAGTCTGGCAACGCTGGTGTAGCGTTTCGATTCTGAGACCGTAGAAATCACGTGGTTTTGAGGGGAAGAACTTGTCGAGCCATGTTGGGAGCGCATTTTCATCCGGAAAGAAAGTTCGTTGTAGGCTGTTCGGCAGACATCGGAAAAGACAAAAATTTGAAGGCGCAAGTTAAGTATGATAAATAAGATGGGTGCGGAATGTCAGCCAACTCATCTCGCCTATAATTTTTCTTGTCAGTCTAGCAGAATTCGGCAGGCGTTATCGTGGAGTAGCGTCTCTCCACGCAGTCTTCCTGGTCGTTGATCCTGGATTGCGTGAGGAAGAAATCGCAGTTGTTGACAATAAATATGAGCAGTGGTGGTTACAACTCGTGGAAGCAATTCGTAGTATACCACACCGTCGCTGTTCCACCAGGTGCATAACGTTGTCTTCTGTGGATGTGCGCAGATGTTTGTACTGGGAATTACTGCTTTGTTTGGGCTTTACCATTCCTTTCTTTTATTTATGTTAATACACAATTCCTCGTCATCAGTAACGATAAAGAATAGGAATGATCAGTGTTGTTCACGAGCCAATTGATGACAAGCAAGCAGAGTTGCAGATGGTTGTCTTCTCCGATTCTGTAGACGTAACTAACTCAGTTTCCTGGAAATCGTTGCTCGCGGGCCATGTGCCAGCCGGGATCCGGCCCTGTGTGGGCTGCAGACTATTGTGCGCGTTGATTAGCTTGTCTGCCAGGATGTTAATGACGTCGTAGTCGCCACCGAAAATGAGGGCGATCCACACGTCCATTAGTACACACAGAGAAGCGTCCTTCCAAAATCTTCGCGCTTTTGTACTGAACATTATTTTGAATTGCGGGCAATCGCAGGCAAATGTCCACATTTTTATAAGAAGGCAAAAAATTCCGCTCTGGCTATGGATAATTTCTTTTACTAAAACCACCACCCGTTTCACGCCAGTTTAGGCTCTTCCCAGATGTTGTAAACAGGGGTTAGAAAAGAAGTATTTTACAATATTTCTTTCTACACTGGCTTAGTAAATATTATTACATGAATCAGAATGGTTCTGTGTATCAGGTACTTACACAAATTGTGTCTACAACATTATTTTACATTTTTCTGAAGCCTCTCCCCGTCCTTCATGTCTCTGATAAACTAAAACCAGTTAGAAGCGAGTGGCAAACTGATAAAAAGGCGGTTTCCCTAAAACAAAATAAAACGAATATTTGGTGTGGAGAGAAGAAAATAAGCCCTACAAAGCTGCGAAAGGGGGACAATGTATATAAGCACCAATAAAGAAATACTATATTATCGGCTGGTTGCGAAGCGTGCACGACCATAAGGAACACTGAACTAAATAGGGCCCTATGCAAACAGTTATGAGGAAATCTACATGGACCGTGGTAACCAAAAACCTAGCGGGATAGCGCTAGAGAACGTCGTGCAAGTCCGCCGAAAAGCGAAGCGTGAAAGAGGGAGACGAGTTGTACATGAAAATCAATTACAGTTTAAATCAGCAGGTGGTACAAAACATGGACGATGTGTGGATAATAAACTAATACGGTAAGTCTTGTTTGATGCAGTACAGTTCGTAATTTTTATTCCACTGGTACTGATACTGATACTGATAGAAACTGATAGTTTCTATCTTGACTTACCAAGAACTTTTGTGATTTTGGCTCAGAGTATGCTGTACCCATGTACCTGATTTTTGAACCTTCCCAGTTGCATGGAAATGTCGCACTAAGGCGGAATGATCACAGTTCTAGAGTACAGTGATGTGGATCATTATGGATTAATGCGTTTAAACGATATTCAGCAAATCCTGATTGCCTTCCTGAACGTGGAGAGCCAATAATGTCAAAGCGATCCACGTTAAAACGAGAAAATCTTCCCTTGCCGTGTTCTGTCCAACAGCACTATCCCCATACACAGCGCTGATGTTTCTGGCTATCTACGCTGCTGTCACCCCTCTACTGAACTCAGGCAGAAGAATATGCCAGAAATGTTCCGATTTCTCCACTTGGCATTCCATTTCCTAGCGTTCACAGCTCCTCTTACAAACTCCAAATGACAATATGTAAACTCAAACAGTGAACTACAAATAAAAATGACAATTGATAAATGAACCCACAGTAACCGGAATATCAAAATGCTATACAAAAACGCTACGAACTTATCAACCAACGTAACAGAGTTGGCTGAGACCCGAAACCGTATCTTTACCAAGAACTTTCCAGAGCGAACATCCTACGGGAATACAGCTTGGAGACGTCCTCGACATTGCCGATATTTCAACAGGTGAAGACGTCGCCATTTGAGAGTCACAGATGCAACGAGAGAACACTGTGTTTTTCAGAACATCTGAATTTTTTCCATTCTAATTTTCGCTTCTCTATGAAGGTGGGAAAGTGTAGTTCGCCTCTCTTCCTTATTGTGTTAATCATGAGGAAGATAGACAGTGCTTTGGGACCTAACTTTTAGGATAAGCCGACTCACTTTGGTTTGTATCTTTAGGCTGATAGTTGTCTCCAACCAGTTCAGCATGGAGGCGTACTTCTTACTTTGGTTCATACGGCCTCCGTCATCTCAGATGCGGAACGTCTGTCACAATTTTTGTTGTGCTATCGACCGACCACAAAGCGAGTGAGTGATGAAAGTAAGGAGATGGCACCCGAGTCTACGACCTTTTTGATTCTCCAACAGCACTGTCCGTATTCTGCGGAAACATGGTATCATGGTGTGACGTATGTTTCTCGACGCAATCTAAGATTAGGGTTGTTTTAGTCTGTAAAGGGTGTTCTTGATTTGCATAAGGTGTGCATCCACGGTATCGATTGCATTGTGGCACGCCATACATTGATCGGACCTGCAGACAACCTTGTAGGTGGGGCAACCACAGCTATGAGTACTCATCTTGGATAGTAATAACCACTTCAGTTGCATTTAGCCCTTTATTACTGGATCACAACGGGTTTAGTGACACTAAAACACACATTTTCAGGTGAACATATGATTAAAACATCCCTGTACTATTCAGGAAAAGACGAAAGACGAGTATGAAGTTGGGTTTATAGTCTCCAAGGATATGCGTAGATCTGTTATTGCTTTCACCCCACATAATGAAAGAATTTGTACTCTGCGTATGAAAGGCAAATTTCACAATGTGAACTTAGTGAATGTATGTGCACCAACGGAAGAATTAGATGAAGATATTGTGGACATCTTCTAGGATCAACTACCGGAGGTTTGTGACAGAATACCCAGATACGGTTCCAAAATAGTTCTTGGCGACTATAATGCAAAACTGGGAAAGGAAGAGGCGTTCAGAAGTGCGTTTGGCAAGGAAAATCTGCACGATGAAACTAATAGTAATGGTATGAGGGTTGCCCAGTTTGCTTCTGCAATCAAATTGAAGGCAGTAAGTACCTGTTTTCCAAGGAAAAACATATACAAAGGGACATGGATAACACCAAGAACAAATGAAGCAAACCAAATAGGCCGTATATTGATATCAAAGAGGTGAACATCCGATATGGAAAATGTGTGCACTTTCCGAGTAGCTGAGTCTGATTATTATCTAGAAGGAGCCAAAATGGGACAGAAACTTGCCATGGGTGCCAAAGGAAGTAGTACGACAGTAAAGAAATGAAATATGGAACAACTGAATGATAGGTCTGCTGTTCAGGAGCGTCAGAACAGATTGAGAAAGGAGTTTCAAACAAAAGATGGTGGAGATGATATAGACAAAGAATGGAACTCTATTAAAGATGCCATTAGGACAACAGCACATGAAATACGGGGGGAAACAAGGAGACTTAGGAATAAGACTGGTATGCTGAAGAGTATAGACAGGCAGTGGAACAGAAAAAGGAAGGAAGGCTGAAATGCTTGCCGCAGAATATTAGATCAAATCAGGTATAATGTAATGAAAAGAGACTAGAGATAGCAATATGTAGGAGGAGAAAAAGGGAAGCCAAGAAGAGAAAGATGGAGGAGATTGAGTAGCACTACCAAATAAATGAAAGCAGAAAATTCTACAAGAAAATTAAAGAAGGAACTGAAGAATATAGACCGAAAACAACTGCTTGTAAGGACAAAGAGGGAAATCTGCTGACAGATAGACAAGGTGTTCTGGACAGATGGAGAGAATACTTCAAGCGAATTTTGGAGGGCAATCTTATCAGGAATGAGCAGCCACTCTATTATACCGCAGATCCAGAAATAGAGGAACCACCATTAGAGGAAGTCCGGAAGATAGTTTATTGTCTAAAAGTTACAAAGCATCGGGAACAGATGAAATAACTGCAAAATATTATCTGTTTATTTCCAAATTGATCACCATAACTGTTACTACATCTATCCCACTGTGAGACAAGACGGTCAATGCCTTCATGGAAGAAAGTTTCCGGTTGTCTACTGTAGTAAATCAAGACCTGAGGGAATTTCTTCCTCTGACAGAAATAAGGGACATCGCCTCTATCATAGCCATATTTGACATGGTCTTGGATGTTTATAAAATTTTCTAGTACTCAGGCGAAATTCTGCCCCATACACATTTTTCCGTTTATGTATCGGTATTTACTTACGCTACAATATTATAACATGAAAATCAGTGTTTCAGTAAAGATTAGTAAAAGCGTGTAAAACAGAATATTATCACTTCTTATTTTGTAAGGCCATTTTAAGGCATTCGAGACCACTGAATGTATTTATATTGTAACTAATCCTCATAAGCTGATCTACAAACTTATTAGTTGGTTGGTTTAAAAGAGGGAAGGGAGAGGTACCGAACTGCTAGGTCATCGTTCCGATTAAAATAATTCCACAAGGGCGGGGGGGGCGGGGGGGGGGGGAGTAAAACAAACGGGACACACAAAACAATGCTGGAAGAAAGGAAAACCACAAGAACGACGGAAGGGCACCAAAAACTAAAATAGACAAAAGTGGACAAGAAAACCACAGAGAGAGGCAAGAAACAGGTAGAAGGGATAAAAACAAGAGAGCAAATGGCCGTGGATTGCCGACCAGGAGAATAAAAAGGATAAGCCAGACGCTCTGCGACACATTAAAACATCCAGCCTAAAAGCACTAGGGCGGAGAACACAAAGGGACAAAGGACATGCTCTAAGAATTAGATCGAACGCTTCCTGTAGGGGCCGCTCAGCAACACTCAGGTGGAGCGTACAAAATGCAGAATTCCTCTGTGATAAGGTGAGACGGACGGCCCTAAAGCTGCTGCTTGGCTGTTAATAGCCACTAAAAATAGAGATACACTCAATACAGAGCTTTTCGTAAGTAAAAAAAGACGGCAACAAGGTGCTGGCGTCTGGAAAAGGCTGTTCGGATGGCAGACTCGAGAGACACAAGATCATCAGTGGTGGAGCGACCCTGGCGGAAGCCGCCCTGGCATGCAGCCAGTAGGCCACGTGACTCCAGGACCCAACCCAACCACCGACACCATACGTTCTAGTAGCTTAGAAAGAACGTTGGTGAGGCTGATGGGCCGATAGCTATCCACATCAAGAGGGGTTTTTCCGGGTTTGAGCACAGATATGATGGTGATCTCCCTCCATTGCGACAGAAAGACACCATAGCACCAGATAAGGTTGAAGATGAAGAGGAGATGTCGCTTATAGTCAGACGAGAGATGTTTAAGCATCTGTGTATCCGATCTGGTCCAGGAGCTGTGTCAGGGCAATGTTCAAGGGTACTGCGGTGCTCCCACTCTGTAAATGGGGAGTTATAGGGTTCATTGTGGCGTGTAGTAGTGTACGAAAGGACTTGCTCTTTCATCCGCCGTTTGAGTGTACGAAAGGCAGGGCAGCGGGGGGGGGGGGGGGGGGGTAATTCTGACGCAGAAGCTCGATCGTAGTGCTCAGGAAAGAGCTCGGCAGTCGCGTTGGCGTAGGTAGACAACATGCCATCGATATCGATGGTAACGCCAGGGACACCTGTTGGGGTCTGGTACCCACAAACACGTCTGATCTTCATCCCAACTTGGGAAGGTGGCGTATGGCACCCAATGGTAGAGACATACCTCTCCAAACTCTCCTGTTTCTGTCTTTTAATAAGACGGCAAACGTGGGAACGGAGCCGTATAAAGGCTATTAGGTGCTCTAGGGAAGGGTGCCGCTTATGTCGCTGTAGAGCTCGCCGACGATCTTTTATTGCCTCAGCGACTTCCGGCGACCACCAAGGTACTGACTTCCGCCGGGGGCACCCTAAAGAACGAGGGATTGCGTTTTCCGCAGCAGAAATTATCGTTGTCAAATGTTTTTTATTCCAGTCTTTGGTCACAATATCAGCGTAGCCACTTGCAATAATGACCGTGTGGACGATGTGGCCCATTCTACACCTAATTTTAGATCTATGTGACGATGCTGTGCTGATTATATTTATATGTTTTGACGATGCCGCTGTGACCTTATCACTTTAGGATATGGTGTACAAAAGATCTGAAGATGGTCATTACGGACTGAAACCTGTCATCGTCAAAAGAATTGAAATTGTGATCAAAGACTGAAATAAGAAACATTTGACAGTATTTGATCACTGTTCGTATACGCGACTATGTCGCAGCTGGTGGAATTATCGTTATAGTGACCTGCTCAACCACAACATCGATGGCATAATATGAGGGATATCCAAAGCGACAGCAGAGGTGAAGGCTTCCCAGTCAGCCTTGTTGAAAGCCCATCTGGGTAGGCATACGTGGGCATGACGCCAGGCTGAGTGACAGGAAGATGAGGAAGTGGTCACTACCACACAGGTCATCATGTGCTCTCCAGTGGGTAGGTGGGAGAAGGCCAGGACTGCAAATCGAAAAATCAATCGCCGAATACGTTCCATGTGCCACGCTGAAGTGTGTGTGTGTGAGGGGGGGGGGGGGCACCTGTATTTAAGAGGCTGAGGTCTAGTTGTTGTTGTTGTTGTTGTTGTTGTCTTCAGTCCTGAGACTGGTTTGATGCAGCTCTCCATGCTACTCTATCCTGTGCAAGCTTCTTCATCTCCCAGTACCCACTGCAACCTACATCCTTCTGAATCTGCTTTGTGTATTCATCTCTTGGTCCCCCTCTACGATTTTTACCCTCCACGCTGCCCTCCAGTACTAAATTGGTGATCCCTTGATGCCTCAAAACATGTCCTACCAACCGATCCCTTCTTCTGGTCAAGCTGTGCCACAAACTTCTCTTCTCCCCAATCCTATTCAATACTTCCTCATTAGTTATGTGATCTACCCATCTAATCTTCAGCATTCTTCTGTAGCACCACATTTCGAAAGCTTCTATTCTCTTCTTGTCCAAACTATTTATCGTCCATGTTTCACTTCCATACATGGCTACACTACATGCAAATACTTTCAGAAATGACCTCCTGACACTTAAATCTATACTCGATGTTAACAAATTTCTCTTCTTCAGAAACGCTTTCCTTGCCATTGCCAGTCTACATTTTATATCCTCTCTACTTCGACCATCATCAGTTATTTTGCTCCCCAAATAGCAAAACTCCTTTACTACTTTAAGTGTCTCATTTCCTAATCTAATTCCCTCAGCATCACCCGACTTAATTCGACTACATTCCATTATCCTCGTTTTGCTTTTGTTGATGTTCATCTTACATCCTCCTTTCAAGACGCTATCCATTCCATTCAACTGCTCTTCCAAGTCCTTTGCTGTCTCTGACAGAATTACAATGTCATCGGCGAACCTCAATGTTTTTATTTCTTTTCCATGGATTTTAATACCTACTCCGAATTTTTCTTTTGTTTCCTTTACTGCTTGCTCAATATACAGATTGAATAACATCGGGGAGAAGCTACAACCCTGTCTTACTCCCTTCCCAACAACTGCTTCCCTTTCATGTCCCTCGACTCTTATAACTGCCATCTGGTTTCTGTACAAATTGTAAATAGCCTTTCGCTCCCTGTATTTTACCCCTACCACCTTCAGAATTTGAGAGAGAGTGTTCCAGTCAACATTGTCAAAAGCTTTCTCTAAGTCTACAAATGCTAGAAATGTAGGTTTGCCTTTCCTTAATCTTTCTTCTAAGATAAGTCGTAAGGTCAGTATTGCCTCACGTGTTCCAACATTTCTACGGAATCCAAACTGATCCTCCCCGAGGTCGGCTTCTGCCAGTTTTTCCATTCGTCTGTAAAGAATTCGTGTTAGAATTTTGCAGCTGTGGCTTATTAAACTGATTGTTCGGTAATTTTCCAATCTGTCAACACCCGCTTTCTTTGGGATTGGAATTATTATATTCTTCTTGAAGTCTGAGGGTATTTCGCCTGATTCATACATCTTGCTCACCAGATGGTAGAGTTTTGTCAGGACTGGCTCTCCCAAGGCCGTCAGTAGTTCCAATGGAATGTTGTCTACTCCGGGGGCCTTGATCCGACTCAGGTCTTTCAGTGCTTTGTCAGACTCTTCACGCAGTTTCGTATCTCCCATTTCATTTTCATCTACATCCTCTTCCATTTCCATAATATTGTCCTCAAGTACATCGCCGTTGTATAGACCCTCTATATACTCCTTCCACCTTTCTGCTTTCCCTTCTTTGCTTAGAACTGGTTTTCCATCTGAGCTCTTCATATTCATACAAGTCGTTCTCTTATCTCCAAAGGTCTCTTTAATTTGACCTGTAGGCAGTATCTATCTTACCCCTAGTGAGACAAGCCTCTACATCTTTACATTTGTCCTCTAGCCATCCCTGCTTAGCCATTTTGCACTTCCTGTCGATCTCATTTTTGAGACGTTTGTATTCCTTTTTGCCTGCTTCATTTACTGCATTTTTATATGTTCTCCTTTCATCAATTAAATTCAATATTTCTTCTGTTACCCAAGGATTTCTACTAGCCCTCGTCTTTTTACCTACTTGATCCTCTGCTGCCTTCACTACTTCATCCCTCAAAGCTACCCATTCTTCTTCTACTGTATTTCTTTCCCCCATTCCTGTCAATTGTTCCCTTATGCTCTCTCTGAAACTCTGTACATCCTCTGGTTCTTTCAGTTTATCCAGGTCCCATCTCCTTAAATTCCCACCTTTTTGCAGTTTCTTCAGTTTTAATCTACAGGTCATAACCAATAGATTGTTGTCAGAGTCCACATCTGCCCCTGGAAATGTCTTACAATTTAAAACCTGGTTCCTAAATCTCTGTCTTACCATTATATAATCCACCTGATACCTTTTAATATCTCCAGGGTTCTTCCATGTATACAACATTCTTTCATGATTCTTAAACCAAGTGTTAGCTATGATTAAGTTGTGCTTGTGCAAAATTCTACCAGGCGGCTTCCTCTTTCATTTCTTAGCCCCAATCCATATTCACCTACTACGTTTCCTTCTCTCCCTTTTCCCGCTACCGAATTCCAGTCACCCATGACTATTAAATTTTCGTCACCCTTCACTATCTGAATAATTTCTTTTATTTCATCGTACATTTCTTCAATTTCTTCGTCATCTGCAGAGCTAGTTGGCATATAAACTTGTACCACTGTAGTAGGTGTGGGCTTCGTATCTATCTTGGCCACAATAATGCGTTCACTATGCTGTTTGTAGTAGCTTACCTGCATTCCTATTTTCCTATTCATTAATAAACCTACTCCTGCATTACCCCTATTTGATTTTGTGTTTATAATCCTGTAGTGACCCGACCAGAAGTCTTGTTCCTCCTGCCACCGAACTTCACCAATTCCCACTATATCTAACTTTAACCTATCCATTTCCCTTTTTAAATTTTCTAACCTACCTGCCCGATTAAGTGATCTGACATTCCACGCTCCGATCCGTAGAACCCCAGTTTTCTTTCTCCTGATAACGACATCCTCTTGAGTAGTCCCGGCCCGGAGATCCGAATGGGGGACTATTTTACCTCCGAAATATTTTACCCAAGAGGACGCCATCATCATTTAATCGTACAGTAAAGCTGCATGCCCTCGGGAAAACTTATGGCCGTAGTTTCCCCTTGCTTTCAGCCGTTCACAGTACCAGCACAGCAAGGCCGTTTTGGTTATTGTTACAAGGCCAGATCAGTCAATCATCCAGACTGTTGCCCTTGCAACTAATGAAAAGGCTGCTGCCCCTCTTCAGGAACCACAAGTTTGTCTGGTCTCTCAACAGATACCCCTCCGTTGTGGTTGCACCTTCGGTACGGCTATCTGTATCGCTGAGGCACGCAAGCCTCCCCACCAACGGCAAGGTCCATGGTTCATGGGGGGGAGGTCGAGTTGTGACAGCAAAATTTCAACATCTCTGCCACGTGTTATGGGTGTTAAAATCTCCCAAAAGTAGCAAAGGTTTAGGGAGTGGATCAATCAGTGCAGCCAGTACGTTCAGTGGTACTGCAGCATCTGGAGGGAGATATACATAGCAGACAGTTATTTCCTGCATCGTCCGTATCCTGACAGCCACATCTTCAAGAAAAGTTTGAAGGGGCAGATGTTCACTACGTACCGAGTTCAGGACACAGACACAAACTTAACCCAACACCCTCTTATGGTCACTACGGTACCTGTGATATACCTTAAAGCCACAGAGGGCAGGGTCTGCATTGCCAAGAACCAGGTTTCCTGGAGGGCAATGCAGAAAGGAGGTGTAAAGCTTAACAGTTGCTGTAACTCATCCATGATGTGGAAAAAACCGCCGCAATTTCACTGGAGGATGACGTGATCGTGAGGTTGGGAAGGCAAGGAACATTCAATGAGGCAGTTTATGCCTCAGGGTCACCTGCTGCCACCGACTTATTGCCTGAGTAGTCTATATCCATTATGTCTGAGGGTCTGGCGAGATCTAGGTCCACAGCAGACGCCAGAATCGCCACCTCATCCTCAGATGCAGAGCTTGTAGTTAATGGTAGTGTGGGTGCCACTGCAATTCCCTTTGTCTTGGGGTCTTCTTTTTGGATTTCTCTCGCTGCTCCTTGGGTTTCTCTGTCTTGGAGGGCTTCACTGATTCATTCTCTGGGACTGAGGATGAGCATGAAGCCCTACAACCAGCTGCTTTTGGGTTTAACCACTGGTGGGTGTCATCTTGCTACCAGTAGAAACCTGGGAAGGGAGTGACCTAAGGGACCACTTCCTAGCGAGAGAAGCCAAAGAAGATTTATGCTTCTCCAGCTGAGATGTGGGGAATGATATCCCCAATAGTTGGGGGAGTGTGGGGGGGGGGGGTGCTGCTTCCAAAGTAGGTGGTGTGGGAACATCAGGGGGGAAGTGGCCCCCCCCCCCTCTCCCCACCGTCAAGGGGGCTGTGAAGTCTTATGGCTCTGAGAGATGACCAGCATTGGTCCAATGGATGGGGCTGGAACAGTAGTTATAGCGGTGGAGTAAATTGTTGTCATGCACATGGGATGGAGCCTATCAAATTTCCTCTTAGGCTCAGTGTAGGTCAGTCGGTCCAGGGTCTTGTATTTCATTATCTTCCTCTCCTTCTGTAGAATCCTACAGTCCAGAGAGCAAGGGGAATGGGGCTCTCCACAGTTGACACAGATGGGAGGTCGGACACACGGAGTATTGGGATGTGAAGGATGTACACAATCTCAACATGTGAAGCTGGAAGTACTATGGGAAGACATATGCCTGAACTTCCAGCACTTAAAGCACCACATTGGGGGAGGGATATGTGGCTTGACATCACAGCAGTAGACCATCACCTTGATCTCCTCGGGTAATGTGTGACCCTCGAAAGCCAAGATGAAGGCACTGGTGGCAACCTGATTATCCCTCGGACCCTGGTGGACGCGCCCGACTAAATGGACACCTCGTCGCTTTAAGTTGGCGCTCGGCTCGTCATCGGACTGTAAAAGATGGTCCCTGTGGAAAATAATACCCTGGACCATATTTAAGACCTGGTGACAGAAACATCCCCTAGCTTGTCACAAGTGAGTGATGCCTGTGACTGACCAGATGATGCTGTTTTTATCAAGACTGACCCTGACTGCATATTGGACAAGCCCTCCACCTCCCCAAATGTGTCCTCTAAGTGCTCCACAAAAAAACTGAGGCTTCACTGACAGAAAAGATTCCCCATTAACTCTCGTACATAGGAGGTACCAGGGCGAATAAGCCTCGCTGCCATCCTTAGCCTGGCGCTCCTCCCATGGTGTGGCCAGGGAGGAGAAAGATTTGGGGTCATATTTCTTAGTACTGAAGTTAGACCTAGACCGCTTAGAGGCTGCTGGTGGTTGACTGCCAGCAAGAGATGTTGTACTACGCTTCATGGCGTTTCATCCGCCCTGATGCCACCCACTCCGACCAGGGCCCTCCCAACAGGTGCCACCCTGCTGCAGCAAAGTCCACCTGGCAGGATGGCCTTTGCTGGGAGTCCCAATGCCCCAGGGTGACAGGCATCTACTCATTGGCATATGTGGGGAGTTAACGGCGCAGGTATCAGCAGAGAGATCCCTGTGCTGTCAGGGGTTACAACGAACAGGGTACATGACAGCCCCACCACAACAGACTAGCTACCATGCTGGATGTCCGGTGCAAACGAGCTAAGAAGTCCATTATCGCCATCAGCATATAAAGCGATACTGCACAGTGGATGGAGGAAACCGCACCCAGGAGGGTGACCTCGTCCAACAGCTGGAGAATGAGCGGAAGTGCAGATCCACGTCGACGAAGGATGCGAGAGGTCTCAGCGCATGATGGACAATGTAAGGCGCCCATCCCCAATTGGCTCGCTCTTTGGGAAAATTTAGAAGGATGGAGGTCGAACGTTACAGGGGACCATCATGTAAAAGCCGAACCGTGAGAGACTCCTTTTACTCGCCTCTTATGACAGGCAGGAATACCTCAGGCCTATTCTAACCCCGCTGGCTGAAGTGGCCGTGCGGTTAAGGCGCTGCAGTCTGGAACCGCAAGACCGCTACGGTCGCAGGTTCGAATCCTGCCTCGGGCATGGATGTTTGTGATGTCCTTAGGTTAGTTAGGTTTAACTAGTTCTAAGTTCTAGGGGACTAATGACCTCAGCAGTTGAGTCCCATAGTGCTCAGAGCCATTTGAACAATTTTTATTCTAACCCCCGGACATACAGGAGGAACAAACTTATTAAGTTGTATTGGAATCAGAAAAAGAATCCCAGATGATTTGACCTTAGGTGTAATTCAGGTAATACACAAAAAAGGAGACAAGATCTGGTGTTCAAATTATAGAGGAGTTACCCTGCCCAATGTAACCTTTAAGATCTTCTCTAGTATCTTCTACAACAGGTTATCTCCACATGCAGAAGAGATTCTGGGGGTGTATGAGTGTGGATTTCGTCCTAATAGGTTAACAACAGACCAGATATTTGTGTTGAGGCAAAAACATGAAAAGGCATATGAGTATAGTATTGACCTTGATAACCTCTACATACACTCAAGCAGGCCTTTGATAGTCTCGATAGAGCATAAATGCTAAATGGTTTGCTGCTGCTTGGTATACCACCGAAGTATGTCTCACTTATTCAAGCAACATTGGCTGGTTCCAAGGACACAGTGCGAGTGAATGGTGAACTGAGCAATTGGTTTAGCATTAGTAAACAAGTCACACAATGGGACGCACTCTCTACAATGCTGTTCAATGACTCTTGAAGCAGCCATGTGGAAGCTTCAGATATCTGGTTGCATAGGCACAAAGTCGACTCACATATGCGCATACGCTGGTGATGTAGCAATTATTAGTAGAAGAAGGGTATCACTAGAAAGGACAAGAAAGAAGACACAGAACCTAGGGCCTATCTATAAACGAAACAAGGACTAAGTGCATGAATTTCACCAGGATGGAAAATAATAACTTGGATAGTCAGCAGACGGTTTCTATTGTGAACACGTGCAGAACTTGGCCTATTATCGCTCTAATATTAACAGCACTGATTCCATGTCAACTGAAATAAAACTGCACATCGTAACCCGTAATAGTTACTTCCACACGTTTAGGAAAGTGTTGGCCTCTAGGTTATTAAATAGGCAGCTGTAGGGACAACTATATAAGGTCATGATCAGGTCGGTTGTAACCCACAGACGCGAAAGATGGACGCTAGCAAGTGTTGATGAGCAGCAGTTCAGGATATTTGAACGTAGAGTGTGGCGCAAAATCTACGTGGGAGTTCAGGATAATAATGATTTCTAGAGATCTAGGACGAATACTGAGCTGCACCGCCTCATAAAAGGAGCTGACATCGTAAGAATTATAAAAAAGTATAAGAATAGCCTGGCTTGCACATGTCCTCAGGATGGATAGTGGAAGAACATCTAAAAAGATTTTTGAATGGAGGCCAGCCGGAAGAAGACAGAGAGGAAGGCCACGAAAATGGTGGATAGATGATGTGGAAGAAGAATCCGAGGATGGCGGAGAACCGGGCTGGAGAGTGCAGAATGAAGGAAACTTCTTGATGAGGCTAAAAACCACACCATCATCATCATCATCATAAACTAAAGTCTATGCCTTGTCGATTTAGCCACATCCCTCTCTCCATTGTCATCCTCTTCAATTCTTCATACGATTTTATCCCCATATCTTCTTTGATGTTATTAAAATACATTGCTCTTGGCCTGCCTCTTGGTTTTTTCCCTGAAACTTTTCCTTCAAATTCATTCTTTAGGAACTGGTTGTGTCTCATTATGTGCCCTATCATTTTTGATTTTCTTCTTCCTATATAATTTAGCAGCGTTCTGTTCTCATTGACTTCTCTTAAGACCTGTTCATTACTTTTTCTATCTACCCAGCTCGTTTTCGTCATTCTTCTCCATGTCCACATTTCCATTGTTTCCAGTCTCTTTTTCTCTGCCTTTCCCAGAGTTCACGCTTCACATCTGTATGTTAAGACACTCCAGACGAAAGTTTTGGCAAACTTTTTCCTACTTTCTAAGCTTATATGATTGTCTGTTAGTAAATTCCTTTTATTTTGGGAAGTTTGCTTTGCAAAGGAAATTCTTCTCTTTATATCTGTGATACATTTATTGTCGTCAGTGATTGTGCTCCCCAAATAACAGAAGTTCTCAACCTGCTCTAGAACATCATCTTCAAGTTTAATATTAACTTTACCATTTTCTTTTGTCGTCCCTACTACTATAGTTTTTGTTTTATTCTTATTTATTTTTAGATTAAGTTCTCTTAGGATTTTGGAAAATTTTAGCAACATATACTCCATTTCCTTTACTGAGTCAGCATGTACTACTATATCATCTGCAAAACGGATACAGTGTATTCGTTCCCCGTTAATTTTAATTCCTTTGGTTATTATTTTGATTTTTTCAATGGTTTTTTCAATTAATAAGTTGAACAAATAAATACCACACAGGGTTGTAATACCGTGAGAAGAAAAAGAGTCTTGTAAACTGAGATGGAGGTTTTTGCTTAAATTATTTTTGGAATCCTGGTCTCTCTTTGGTCAAACAACAGAGCGGCGGAGGTAATAGCTCACGTGCTACTAACTAAATTTCACTACCGGTAACTTCTGGCGCTAATCATCTTTGGTTGTGTGGCGGGCGCTAGTTTTTTACTGTGTGTGTGTTTTGTATTTTGAACTTAGCAGAGCACTCACGTGATAAAGTAGAGCTGCCAGGGGAACTGCGAGATGTTGGCGGGCGCCCCGCCGACTATCCTTCCGCTGAGCCGCGGCCTCGAAGGGATGGCGAGGTTCCTGACGGCCGCGTAAGCGCCGGCGGCGCTCAGCGCAAGAGCCAAGAGCACCAGCTGTCCTAGTCGAGACATCTCTGCAGGAAGTCTGTCGCTGCTTTGTATTGCCCACTCTTTATATGTGCTGATATGGTAATTTCCACCTGGCAACTTAAACAACTTGATTATAGAATAATCTCACAGACGATGTACTTGATCGCTCTTTGTTATCGAAATTTGAATTTGCGGTGCTTAGACTCGCTTGATAACTACGACGAATAAACAATTTAGTGATCATCAAATACATGTTGTCTCTGTGTCTAAGGACAGTATGAAAAGCTGTCGCTTTGGGACCCAAAGTTTTTATGGAATTTTAACCAATTGTATTCACCTTTTCATTTACGAGGGCCGTTCACTAAGTAGTGCAAACAATTTTATTGTGAAAGCAGGTTGGCTTTATTCAGGATTCCAATATACCATACTATTCTCCACACTTTTGGCTACAAGACATTGTTTTTCCTCATAATCTCCGCTGAATGTGACGGCCTTACGCCAGCTTAGTTTGAGGGCCTGTATGTCCGCATGGTTCTACTCTCCTGGCTGATGTCGTAGCCAATGTCTTGCTGCACCAATAACAGCCCCATCATTCACGTTCTGTTTCCCGCGGAGTGCATCCTTCATTTGGCCAAACAGATGGAAGTCGGAAGGTGTGAGATCAGCAATGAAGGGTGGGTGATGAAGAAAATTCCAATGAAATTTTGTGAGGTCCTCTCCGGTGCGCAGGTTTATGTGAGGCCTTGCGTCGTCATGGAGAAAGAGAAGTTCGTTCCCATTTTTATGGCGACGAACACGCTGAAATTGTTTCTTCAATTTCCTTGTGTTAGCACAGTACACCTCAGAGTTGACCGCTGCACACCGTGAGGGAAGAATTCAAGCAGAATAACTCCTTCAGAATCCCAGAAGATCGACGCGATGATTTTACCGGCTGAGGCTGCTGCTTTGAACTTTTTCTCCGGGGGATTCAAATGGTTCAATTGGCTTTAACCACTATGGGACTTAACATATGAGGTCATCAGTCCCCTAGACTTAGATCAATGCTGTTTGCAGATAGAGCTCACAGCGGAATGGTTCCGCTGGCATGCACTGTCCGCTTATATACAGAGCAAGTGACCTTGGTTACGTAACGCACTGATAAGGGACTTAGACTCTGCAGGCAACAGCCGGAGTGTGTTATCCCGGACGCGCGCTGTAGGTGTTTTAGCAGCGCGCCCCGCTGGTGCGTCCGCCGACCTGGTGCCGAGCCAAGTCGGGCGGGTTGCGTCACCGACTCGCTAGGCGCTCAGCGGGCAGTGCGGCACTATGCTTTGTTAACTGTTTCAAACTGTTGCATCCTTGAGCCCCCGGTGCGCGATGTACGCTCACCGGTCCTCGGCTGACGCTACAGATCATACTTTATTAATAATTATAATACAGGGTTACATCACCAGTTATAGTTACTTTCTCAGCAAGTACACCAAGTCCTTTCATCCATACATGTATTTTTTCATCATTACTAACTTTACGACAGGAGCGGGTATACAATGTAAAAGGCATATTACTATATACATAACTAGGTCTAGACTGGGACTTAGCATCTATTCCACAATGCCAGGTCTTGTAAGCGATGACATCTCGGTCGGCGAATAATTCGAGTCCAGGTAGAGAGGCATTCTCACATCGGACAATAGCTAGTGTAAACCATCCACTTCCAGTACTCCCTGTGCCAGCATCAAGGCTGAAATTAACTCTAAATCCACGGAGACTTAGAACTACTTAAACCTAACTAACGAGGCAGGATTCGAACCTGTGATCGTAGCAATAGCACGGTTCCGGACTGAAGCGCCTAGAACCGCTCGGCCACAGTGGCCGGCTCTTCGGGAGGGGGGGGGGAGGGGGGGAGGGGGGGAGAGATAGGGTAGAGCCACTCCATGGATTGCCGTTTTGTTTCCGGTTCGAAGAGGTGAACCCATGTTTCATCGCCTGGGAGATGTTTGACAAAAACCTGTCACGATCGGCATCGTAACGCGCAAGCAAGCAGATGGCCCTTCGTTGTCTTTACGGTGATCTGTTAGGCAGCGAGGGGTCTAAGGCGCTGCAGTCATGGACTGTGCGGCTGGTCCCAGCGGAGGTTCGAGCCATCCCTCGGGCGTGGGTGTGAGTGTTTGTCCTTAGGATAATTTAGGTTAAGTAGTGTGTGAGCTTAGGGACTGATGACCTTAGCAGTTAAGTCCCATAAGATTTCACACATATTTGAACATTTTTTTTAGGCAGCGAGGAACCCGGCGAGCGCACAGCTTTCAGTACCAACTGGCGCATGAGTATCTCAGCACTACCAATAGAGTCGTCCGGTTGTGCAGCCAAGTGCTTCATTGTCATCCGTCAAGCGTCCACATATTCGAACATTGCAGGAGTCACTACTGCATGCGGCCGGCCGGCACACGGGAGATTGGACAGGTCTACTCGACCCTGTCCCTCCGTTAGAGATGCCATTTTGAAGGCTACGTATAGCACCACCATATATCGCAACTTCATGAAATTATAGCTTCTGAAGCGTGAATCTTCGACGATGTCCCAGAAAAAATTCAACGTTTTTCAACGGAAACTAGCCGAAGCAGAAACTGTTGTATTATTTATAGAACTCCCGTCGTACGTTTAGAGTGGTCGTTGACGAAAATGACACGTAAAACGTATTTACATAGGAAAACAATGATAGCTTTCGAGGATTATTCATGAACTGTAGGTGTAAATTTAATAAAAACGGTTGGTGTTTGGTACTGGAGATTCTACTGAAGACAGCCTTTTATTTATTTTGCGGAAGATGTTTATAAGTTTTTATGAAGTGAGAATGAAATAATAGCTTATGTTTTCTAAACGTTTATTAGAAATCTCATATTTAAGGTTAAATAACGAGTAAACTGTTTTGGTCTGCAAGAGTGGAACAACCGTTTATCAGAAATTTTGTCCAATTTTTTCGTATCAGAACCCTTGATTCTGACAGCTCTGGATTGAATACACACCCTGTGTGCTTCTATGTCCATCGCCTGCGCCATCCTACTATAACAGGAAGTATACCAACACCATGATGGGAGTTACAGCTCTCTGACTCAGGGAAGTGTCTTCCAGAAAGAGCCGCCACTGCTCTACCAGCTATTTGTTTATATTTAATGTGTAGCTTACAGTATTCTGTGGCATTTACTGCTGCGCTCGTAACGGTGAGACGTGGCGCCTTTATGTCACTCCTATGTGGCAGATTGTCTGAAGCGAGTTCAGTCAAGTACATAGTTCTAATTTTCATCCACCAGAGTACAGTAGCGGACAGAGAAATTCAAGAAACAGGTCAAGAGAATGTTTTTGTGAATTGTTCTGTTTATTTCTTGAAAGCTCTTTTGTTTATTTATGTTTGTACAGTTTTGTATAAGCTTTTAGTAGTGTGAATGATGCGTGAATGTGGTCTAAAGTAAATATATAGGTCATTGTTATATTGACAAACGCTGTACGAACTAGCGTGAGAAATTTTTAAACAGTGTGAATACAGCCGACGGGGGATTTTGTATTATAGTATGTTAAGTAAGTTTATGGTAAAAGGAAAGTAATTCGAGTGCAAATGAAAATAGTTAATAACTTAAAGTATAAATAAATTATCAGAATGTTAAATATTTATTTCGAGAAAAAATACAGTTCGTAAGTGTGTTATTTTTTGATTAGTTAGTCATGAAAAGTGCGGACTGATGCTGGAGAATAATATTTTTTTATTGGTCTTAAAGAAAACTGACCAAATAGAGCAGAGTATTCTTCGGGCGTCTTTTCTCTTGGCGATAGAGATTGCTTACAGCAGTCTAAAGTAGTCTGAGCCCAGGCTTTCAATGGTACGGTCGTGGGTAGTACAAGCTCCGAAGGAAGTTATAGTCTGTCGGTTTTAGCTCTGCTACATGCCTCAAAAGTGCTTTCAAGTGAAGGCACATTTACTCCGGTGTATGGATTCTATAAGTAATTTTGTATGAGAAAAGAAAGTAATGCCTCATGGCATGTTAAGCGGATCGGTGACTAAAAACTTGAGTGCATTAGACACAGATAAACTTAATAGTATGACGAGCATTTTCATTTAGGTACAATCCGTGCTTAGTAGCTGTTCATATTTCGGGAAGTACGTTACCATAAACTTGCTAACGTGAGCGAAAGGGTTTGTGCATGATTGTGTTAGGATTAGCAAGGGCTTGGCAGTGAACGTGTAACTCTTGACTTCAAATTATACCGGAGTTCTGCCAGTATTTCCACCTTTCATTCGAAATTAAGACGTTTTTCCGATTTTTGGAATAGTTACGTTTTATGCAGGCTGGTGCGGGTTGCAGTACGGTAGATTTCTGCTCGGCTTTCCTACTGGCGATCTGCTGCCACGAGTTCACAGGTGGGTACTGGTTTAAACCCAGAAAGGAACTCACACTTTATTTCTGTGCTAATTCTTTACGTCTTCTGATATGGTATTTTCCTCCTGGCAACATAAATAACTTGATTAGAGAATAATTTCTCAGCCTGTTTACTTGATCGCTCTCTGTTATCAAAAACTGAACTTGTGAAACTTTGTCGCACATGATAACTTTGACGGAAAAACGAGTAAGTGGCCACTCTGGCCTAAGCGCTACTATTCGTGTGGAAAGCTGTCGCTTTAGGAGCCAGAATTTTTTGGAATTGTTGTCAGTTGTAATCACCTTGCCGGCCGTTGTGGCCGAGCGGTTCTAGGCGCTTCAGTACGGAACCACCCTGCTGCTACGGTCGCAGGTTCGATCCTGCCTTGGGTATGGATATGTTTGATGTCCTTAGGTTAGTTACGTTAAGTAGTTCTAAGTCTAGGGGACTGATGACCTCAGATATTAAGTTCCATAGTGCTTAGAGCCATTCGAACCATTGTATTCACCTTGTCATCTACATTTAGGATGATTGTTGATGAAAATGAAACGCACAATATGTTTCTATAGGAAATTTTATACACTCCTGGAAATGGAAAAAAGAACACATTGACACCGGTGTGTCAGACCCACCATACTTGCTCCGGACACTGCGGGAGGGCTGTACAAGCAATGATCACACGCACGGCACAGCGGACACACCAGGAACCGCGGTGTTGGCCGTCGAATGGCGCTAGCTGCGCAGCATTTGTGCACCGCCGCCGTCAGTGTCAGCCAGTTTGCCGTGGCATACGGAGCTCCATCGCAGTCTTTAACACTGGTAGCATGCCGCGACAGCGTGGACGTGAACCGTATGTGCAGTTGACGGACTTTGAGCGAGGGCGTATAGTGGGCATGCGGGAGGCCGGGTGGACGTACCGCCGAATTGCTCAACACGTGGGGCGTGGGGTCTCCACAGTACATCGATGTTGTCGCCAGTGGTCGGCGGAAGGTGCACGTGCCCGTCGACCAGGGACCGGACCGCAGCGACGCACGGATGCACGCCAAGACCGTAGGATCCTACGCAGTGCCGTAGGGGACCGCACCGCCACTTCCCAGCAAATTAGGGACACTGTTGCTCCTGGGGTATCGGCGAGGACCATTCGCAACCGTCTCCATGAAGCTGGGCTACGGTCCCGCACACCGTTAGGCCGTCTTCCGCTCACGCCCCAACATCGTGCAGCCCGCCTCCAGTGGTGTCGCGACAGGCGTGAATGGAGGGACGAATGGAGACGTGTCGTCTTCAGCGATGAGAGTCGCTTCTGCCTTGGTGCCAATGATGGTCGTATGCGTGTTTGGCGCCGTGCAGGTGAGCGCCACAATCAGGACTGCATACGACCGAGGCACACAGGGCCAACACCCGGCATCATGGTGTGGGGAGCAATCTCCTACACTGGCCGTACACCACTGGTGATCGTCGAGGGGACACTGAATAGTGCACGGTACATCCAAACCGTCATCGAACCCATCGTTCTACCATTCCTAGACCGGCAAGGGAACTTGCTGTTCCAACAGGGCAATGCACGTCCGCATGTATCCCGTGCCACCCAACGTGCTCTAGAAGGTGTAAGTCAACTACCCTGGCCAGCAAGATCTCCGGATCTGTCCCCCATTGAGCATGTTTGGGACTGGATGAAGCGTCGTCTCACGCGGTCTGCACGTCCAGCACGAACGCTGGTCCAACTGAGGCGCCAGGTGGAAATGGCATGGCAAGCCGTTCCACAGGACTACATCCAGCATCTCTACGATCGTCTCCATGGGAGAATAGCAGCCTGCATTGCTGCGAAAGGTGGATATTCACTGTACTAGTGCCGCCATTGTGCATGCTCTGTTGCCTGTGTCTATGTGCCTGTGGTTCTGTCAGTGTGATCATGTGATGTATCTGACCCCAGGAATGTGTCAATAAAGTTTCCCCTTCCTGGGACAATGAATTCACGGTGTTCTTATTTCAATTTCCAGGAGTGTATTTCAGTTCTCTTCTGAGAAACCTTAAATTCTACTGAATAGGACCACTGGCCACGTGCATCGAAGCCTATCCGTCTCAGAGATGGCGTATGAGTGGATTTCTGAACTCTTTTGACTGCGTGTAGACTGTGCATCATTCGTATTGAATCTGTTTCGGGCCTACAGCACCTCAGCGGCGTTTTGCAGGCAGCGGGTGAAATATTTGCTGGCACGTGAGTGATCCTCCTCTGCACTTTATTTGCTATGTTTGGGATTTCTGTAGATGATTCTTTGCTGTGTTTCCACTGGTAATCAGGAAATAGTCCATCACCAGTCGAATAAACAGTTTGTAATGGTGATGCCGCAGTTGTCTGACAGTGTGGAAGTTCAACGGCTCTGTATTTCATTTTCCAGAATACTTGCATTTGTATTTATCCAACATCGCTGCTGTCATGCTGATGTAGCTAAGTTAATAAACACTTTGGTTCAAGTGATCGGTCTCGTACTCCACTGTGTTCACGACTCGTCAGCAACAATTTCTGTTGCCGAAGCCCAGGAAGGGAAGCTTGTGGCCTACTATTGATGACACACTGTTACCTTCTCGTAGCTAACGGAAGATGGTGCTACTGCAGCACTACAAAAGGTATGATGCGCAATTGCATACATGGAAGATTATTACCGCGGCCCATTACTCTTTCAGCTAAGAAGGCAACTACTGCGGCCCGCAACTCCCACTGTAGCCGTTGGAGAAACATTAGAAAGTGCTTTGCATGAATTAAAATGATCACATAATTGTGTGAATTTAATTTAAAAAATTGCTCGTCAATTGTCGCACGCTGTAGGGCCAAACATCTCTCGCTGTCAGCGAGACACTTTGGGATAACACTCATCTCGCAAGACTTTCTGCAAACGTGATGTCATTTTGACGTCGCACACTGTATCGAATATCGATGCGGCAGGCGTCATATTCATTTTGTCATAATTAGATGTTTGTATTGTAACTTGCACTATGCCGTTTCAGAGGAAGGGCGTAAAGAAAATTTATCACAAACACGTCACTATTCCGTTAAATGTCTGTTAATAACACACCAGCAACATAAGCCTTTAAGAGATAGTACACGGTAAGGAAAGAGTCTGGATACACTCCTATGTAAGGAATCATAATGGCATCTAGTATGAGGTCTCTTTAGGTGGGAGCGCAACTTACAGGAGCTATGGCGACAGCAGCGGCCATCTTGAAATCCACCATCTTTGATTTGGGTTACGTGTTTCAAATGGGAAGAGGATCACATGGCACATTATTTTGAACTGCCTGTTTCTCAGGAATACGCATGTGAAATCCATTTTAAGATATCTTTATTTCTGTAGGAGTTATGAGTTATGACCTGTTAAAATTTAGGACACTTACTAGAATCGACGTTATAGCATATGCTCAATGTGACCTGCATTGCACTGGGCACACAATCAGAGTCTGCTTTGTGAGTCCTGCTGCACACGCCGCGGGATCTGTGGGTCAACAGAGACACACGTCTCCTCAACACACCGCAAATATGAGCTACGTTATTGAGTTTTACCTCATACACAGTTGATTTCAAATGTCCCCGCAGGTAAAAGTCAAGAGATGTAAGATCAGGGGAGTGTGGTGGCCATTCGACAGAACGCCTTCTGCCTATCCAGTTACCACTAAACTGTTCATCTAGAAACTTCTGACTTCAGCAGCATAGTAGGGTGGCACCCCGTCTTGTTGGGAAAAGTATAGCAAATCAAGCTACAGATCCAGCAGTGTTGGAAGCACTTAACCAGGGAGCATGTTAAGATTCCTACCCCCATTTAAGATTCCATCAATAAACACTGGACCCACGATTCTTGTGTCCCATATCCCACAAAAAACCATCCTTTTTTCAGCACCAGCACCTTTGCAGGGATCTGGCCACGAGGGTTTTGCATCTGACCACTAACTATGAGTCTGTTTGTTAACTTCTCCTTGCACATAAAAAATTAGTCGTCACTGAACAACACCTACGTTACGAAGTTGGGATTCCCCTTACACTGATCCAGAGCTCATTCTGAAAATTGCACTCGCTGATCAGAGTCATCCTCTGAGAGATGATGATGCAACTGCAGCTTCTACAGGCGCCATTTTTGTGTGTGCATCACATGCGGGATTGAATGCTGACATACTAGATATTACTGACAACTGGCGCGTACTGCGATGTTTTACTGACAACTGGCGCGTACTGCGATGTGCCACAATTTCTGCTTTATTGAATGTCCACTGCGTAGCTTGTCCACCACACAACCTGTTGCACGAAATTCGTCCAATAATGTTGATACTGTCATTTCTCTCAGGCTGCCGGGCATTGAAGTCAGCAGCAACCACTCTGGTACTTCGTCCACCATTCATTAACACAATTGCAGCGCGTTCCTGCTGTGTAAGTGCTATTGTGGATCAGCTGCAACAACAAATAGAATTCATCACCACCTTGTAATTTCAAACTTTAATAGGCCATAACTCCCACCCAAATAAAGATAACATAGATTTCACATGTGTCTTCCTGAGAAAGGGTGAGCTAAAAACGATGTTCCACATAACCCCCTTCCCATTTGATACACCTAACCTAAATCCAAAGTGACAGATTTAAAGATGGCCATAGCTGTCGCCATAGCTCCTGTACGTTGCGCCCCCACCTACGGACACCCCACACTAGATGCCATTATGACTCATCACACCGTTCGACTTTTATAGAGCTGTGTCCAGGCTTTTGCCGCACACTCTAGAGTAACCAAGAAAGGAAACAAATATCACATGAGTTAGCGCTAGCATAGTGAATAATGTCGTGGTCTACAGAGTCGAAAGACGTAGGTTTGTATCCTACTTCATGCTAACTTTTTCTCATCTTAGCGTTGTTGTCACATTATGGGACTTCATTCTGAAAGTAATACAAGTATGTTCTGCAATTGCTATGTTATTTATATTTCCGACTGTTTACAGAACTTGGAATGAGATATACAGGGTGACAATTATTGAACTATATGAAAAAGATGTAAGTTAGTTACAAAGTATAGCGTGTACACACTTTATTCAACATGTAAACATCACTGCAGATATTTGGATTTAGGTTATGAAACGTTCTATATGCTTGATATCATTGGCGCAGACGAAGAGTGAAATTCTGTGTGACCCGCTAAAGTGTTGGAACATCGATACTGTCGATAATCTCCTGAATGGTTGTTTTCAGCTCAGCAATGTTTTTGGGGTTATTGCTGTATACCTTGTCTTTAATCCAGCCCCACAAAAAGGAGTCGCATGTGTTCAGATCAGGAGAATATGGCGCCCAATCTAGGCCCATGCCAGTGGTCTCTGGGCACTCCAGAGACAGAATGCGGTCTCCAAAGTGCTCCCCCATGACATCAAACACTCTCCTACTTCTATGGGATCGAGCTCCATCTTGCATGATCCGCATAATGTCGAAATCATGGTCAGTTTGGATAAAGGGGATGAAATCATCTTCCAAAACCTTCATGTACCGTTTGGTAGTCACCGTGCCATCATGGAATATCGCACGGATTATTCCATGATTGGTCATTGCACACCACACAGTCGCCCGTTGAGGTTGACGAGACTTCTCGATCGCGAAATGCGGATTTTTAGTCTCCCAAAAGCGTCACTGTAGCTTATCGACGAACCCATCGAAATGAAAGTGGGCTTCATCGCTAAACCAAACCATACTAATTCCCATCATGCCCCGCAGCCAACCGTGCAGTTTGAACGCAAACCGTTAAGAAATTATGACGATTTTGTTTCATATGGTTCAATAATTGTCGCCTTGTGTATTTGGCAATTTCCGAGTGTGTGGTTAGGGAGATACCTAAGAGGACAGTTTAAACTGCTGCGACTGAGACAGGGAGCAATGATATTTGTATACTTCTTGTAACGATACGTCTTTCCCTATGTATGTCAAATGATTTTTAAAGCTGTATATATTTTGTATTTTAAATGCTATTTACAAACTATAAATGATTGATCTTTTATGCACATACGCAGAGAATGCAAGCTACAAGCATAAATCAGTAATTCCGATAAAAATAACAAAATGTAATCCCTGAATTTTTGTAAGTTGTTCATCACTTGTCTTTAATAAACTCACTCTCTCACTTGTATTCTGCTTCTGACAGCCTACTCTCGCCTGCCTAAACCTTTGCTTTTGTAAAAATTGGTGATTATTACATAACAATAACTAATTACCACCATTTTTACAGCTGACAACCAGATGTACGGGTTCCTGTAAGTAATTGTAATGCTTTCCAGAATAACGGGTTGCCGATGAACAATTAGCAACCATTTTCTACATTTCATACAGATGGCTACTAATGGTAGCAAACTTTTTCAGAGCCTGCAGTTATTATTTCATTATGAAGTCCAACGTCCAAGTGAGAATAAAGCTGGTGCACCTGCAATAATTAATATTCACACGGTCGTGAATTAGGAATTGTGGCCGGCCGAAGTGGCCGAGCGGTTGTAGGCGCTACAGTCTGGAACCGCGCGGCCGCTACGGTCGCAGGTTCGAATCCTGCCTCGGGCATGGATGTGTGTGATGTCCTTAGGTTGGTTAGGTTTAAGTAGTTCTAAGTTCTAGGGGACTGATGACCTCAGCAGTTAAGTCCCGTAGTGCACAGACCCATTTGAACCAATTTTTTTTAAAAAAATGGCTCTGAGCACTATGGGACTTAACTTCTGAGGTCATCAGTCCCCTAGAACTTAGAACTACTTAAACCTGACCAACCTAAGGACATCACACACATCCATGCCCGAGGCAGGATTCGAACCTGCGACCGTAGCGGTCACGCGGTTCCAGACTGTAGCGTCTAGAACCGCTCGGTCACTTCGGCCGGCCCAATTTTTTCAATTTTTTTTAAGGAGTTGTGAGGCTGTTGTCCTCGTAGTGGAATGCTAGTTTACATACTCTCATTCTCAAAATGTAAATAATTTTCTTTGTCAATGCAATTCTTCTCGGTCGAAGAGGGAGAGTTATACTGGCGGCATCGTAAGCAGGGCTCGATTTTTTTGCTGTATATGTTGTAATTATTTCTTTCTTTTCTGTTGCAGGCGATGAACGAATGGAATCAATCAGCCACTAATTAAATACAATGATAAATCGAGACCTGACGTGAAAGAGGATAAAGTCAACTGAACACTGTAAAAAGCAAGAAATTCTGGAAGGTAACGTATCTGAAATCAAAGAATTACGAATTTATTAACATCACGATTATTGGCGTGTACCAGCAGGTAAAGAGAACAGAATGACTTAACACATTGAAGTTCAGTAGATCTGCTTCAGAAGAAATACATTTCCTGGGCATTGAGACTTTTTTTGCATTTAGTTAGATTTTTAGAAGTTTTTTGTAATTAAAATTACAGTCTGTAGAAATTTCGCAAGACGGCGGTTAATTGTAGTTAAGCACGTGCCACTGATTAGTGTGATTGGCATCTGATACTAAATATAGGTAGAATAAGTTTTCCGTCAAATGAGTTTAAGTCTGATGACCAAACTGCGATGAGCATCGTATAATGCCTGGAATATAAGTATATAAAGCGACCAATAATTACTCTCAAATGAACCTAGATAGTGGAGATTTCTAATGACAGAATGACTGCCATTGAAGTAAATGTCGAAGGAGTAAGAAAGTGAAATTGTCTCATCGTGAGCCCACGAATAAAACTAACTGTACTACCAAAAATGGTAGAAAGCGCAATATCACTGCAATTTTGGAATAACAAAATGGTTCAAATGGCTCTGAGCACTATGGGACTTAACATCTATGGTCATCAGTCGCCTAGAACTTTGAATTACTTAAACCTAACTAACCTAAGGACAGCACACAACACCCAGCCATCACGAGGCAGAGAAAACCCCTGACCCCGCCGGGAATCGAACCCGGAAACCCGGGCGTGGGAAGCGAGAACGCTACCGCACGACCACGAGATGTTGGAATAACAGCTTAGCGGTAGCAATGAAGTTTATTTACCTTATGGATTACTATGTCTACGTATGTTTGTATGAGTATGTATGTGTATATAGTAGCAATAAGTCTTGCCACGCACAATAGCAAACAGCTATCTCATGCAATGAAAGCAAAGCAAGAGATGAAAGTAATATCATACAGCAAGCACTCTAGGAATGTTTCGATGCGTGTAATATGTATGAAGAATTGCGTTACCTTTGTCCAAGATCGACGACTAACTTACAACCAGTCGTGAACTCATAAAATTTTACTTTTCCTTTGCCAAAGGAGTTACGCAGACAGTGGTTTTACTAAGTGTCTCCGATGTTGAGAGTTATTTCTTGTAAAATTATGGTGCTATTCATACCATGAATAAAGCGATCGCGACCGATAGGTTAGTGATGCCTAAAGTTACTGAGTGATTCTGTTTTGTTAGGAACAATCTATATATCTAAAAAAAAAGTGCTTCGATAGAACAGAATGAGAAATGCTGGTATTCCGTAAATATGCAAATGGTTGTAATGGAATGCTGGGTATTAAACACGCCAGTAACTGTATTGTAATGGTATTTCTTGTGAGAGAGGCGTAGAAACATGTATGTGAAGCATTATATAAATATGGCAAGGCCGAGAGGAATTACAGTAGTAATCAGTTTCGAGCATCCAGCACTAACATGGACTAGAAAAGTTAGCAGGGTAACCGGTAGAGGCGTAGACTACATTAAATAACAGTAGCGTACAACATTCTGGAAACAGTAGTGTACGCTTGCGGTCTTCTAACACAGGGTGACTTTCTTGAGATGAGTTCTCGTCGTCCACTCGGGATGTTATTTCACCCAAAAGATAATTGATGTTGTAGTAAAAGTTGCAACTGAAGAGTCTTTGCACAAAACTCCACGAGTGTTTCACGCATTCCGGACACTAAGACTGACAAATAACACAGTGGCGGGTGTAACATCATAGATTAAGGGTCGACCTGCGACAGCAGTCGCACAACTTGCGTACGGGCCGCTAGACGCCGCCGCGAGCGCTAAGAGTGCTTTGCGACAGCAGGCGCGCGTGTTGCGTACGGGCCGCGAGGTGCCGCCACGAGCGCAACCGTATATAAGTACCGACGGAGTTTGGCCGTTTTTTCGGTCTTCAGCAAGGTCCTGGAATCTATCCTCACCCGACGCATCCACCAGCATCTCCGCCAGCACCGCCTCCTTCCCGTTACCCAGTGTGGCTTTCGGCCGTCCTTCTCTTCCGACGACCTTCTCCTTCACCTGACTCATCTCCTTTCCGAACAGCTTAATTCCCGTCGCTCCGCCATCTTCCTCTCCCTGGCCCTCGAACGTGCATATGACCGCGTATGGCATTCCGGTCTCCTCTTCAAGCTCCAAACCTTCGCCCTTCCCATTAACTACGTCCGTCTGATCGGCTCCTTTCTCTCCCGCCGTCCTTCCTATGTCACCATCCATAACACAGATTCCTGCACCTTTTTCCCCTCCGCCGGTGTGCCCCAAGGCTCCGTCCTCTCCCCCCTTCTGTACCTTTTGTACACGGCGGACATGCCGCCGCCGTCACCCCCGTCCACCTTCTCCAGTTTGCCGATGACACCGCCTTCCTTGCCCTTGCCCCCACCCTGCAGCGCTCACAACACCTTCTCCAATCCCATCTTGACCGGTGGTTACTCAAGGTCAAACCCTCCAAAATATAGGCGATCATTGTAGGCAAAACCACCCCTTCCTTCCGCCTCCTTGATTTCTATCTCACCATCTATAGCCGTCCTATCGCCCTCACTCCCACCCTTAAGTACCTTGGCGTCACCCTCGACCGTCGCCTCTCCTGGACTCCCCACCTCCGGACAATCCAAGCCAAGGCATGCTCCCGACTCAGTCTCCTCAAGCTCCTCTCCGGCCGTACGTGGGGTCTGGACCCCTCCACCATCCTCCACACCTATAAATCCCTCATCCACCCTATCCTTTGTTATGCCCATCCGGCTTGGATCTCTGCCCCCCCTACCTTTTATAAACCCCTCCAAATCCTTGAACGTCATGCTCTCCGCCTCGCCTATCGCATCCGTCTCCCCTCCCCCACACGGATCCTGTACGATCTCATCCCCTTCCCCCACCTCCTCCTTTTCCTTGAAAGAATGCGGATCCTGTACACCTCCCGTAAACTCGATCCTCCTCACCCGCTCGTCTCCCTGATCCTCTCCCCCCCCCCCCCCACCCCCGCCCGCTGCCGCGCCTGTATTCCCACATCCCACCCGGTCTCCATCTCTCAACCCTCCTTACCCTCTCCCAAGGCGGTTTCCACCAGCTCCCCCTCCCTGATGATGTCCTCCTTCCTCCCCTACATCTACCCCTCCTATCAACTTTGACCCTGCCCCCCCCCCCACTTCCGGTGTCCTTTCCTTTAGGCAACCTCCCTCCCTTCTCTTCCCTTCCCTTCTCTTTCCTTTTCCCCTGTCCCCTCCCTCCACCCCTCTTCCCCTGGGCTTCCGCTCCCCCTTCCTCCCTCCCCCTATCTCCCCTGTCTGTGGCATCTCTGCTCCCCCCTCTCGCTCTCCCACTCCCCTTCCTCCTCCTCCTCTCTTGGCAGGTCCCCGGACTCGCACACGGACAGTGAACATTCGCGCGCCGGAGGTCATCGCCATTACTGTCTCATGTGTGTGCCTTCGTTTGTGTTTAGTGTTTGTTCGCCGAAACGCCGCCACTGTTCACGTGTACCATCGCCATCATCCCTGTTTTGTGCGCCGTGTCAACTAGTGTCAGTGATGTTTTCTCGCCAGGCGTGAACGGCTCCGTGTTTTTTGTTTTTTGGTGTCTACATTGTTTTGCCCGCCATTTTGATTGTATTCTCTGTGCCCCCTTTATTTATTACTTATTGTAAATCTCAAGGCTGAAGAGCGGCGTACTCAGCTGCTGACAGCCCGCCTTGTGTAAGGTGATAAAAATCACAATAAAGAAAAAAAAATTGGCCGTTTCTCATTTTGTTGGCATCTAATTTTTGCCTATTCTATTATTTGCTTAGTTGCTTAGCTCTTATTCGTTTATGGCTCATGTTATTGTGCTCTCTTTCAGCCATTCTGATTGTTTTGATTTACTCCCAGTTGAGAAGTGCTCATTTTGGCATTTCACTTTTGTATATTTCTCATTTTGCTAATATGCTCCTCAGCTTTTTACAGTTGAACTGATTAACATAGTCTCATGTACTGTTTGTTCATTTCAGCCTGTTCATATTTTGATGTTCTTTAAATACCGCAACATCTATCGGAAGCATTTCTTCCCTTAAACTTGTGTAAAGTATTCTCGATGTAGGATTTGTTCTGTGACACAGGTGTAAGGTTTTGAATATAAATTATATACGAAACTGCGCTTTAAAAGGAATTTATTTTTTCAGTTTGTACTACATCAGACAACAATTTTGTGATATGAGGGAAAAGTTTGAGGGGCGAACCCATGGAAAGTCTTAAGTGATCCCCTTTAAAAATAAAAATTTGTGTGACACTGAAAGACGTGACACTGTAGGCACCGAAAATTTATACGTCACACTGGATGCACCGGAGGGATTTCGCTTAAGCCTCTTTCTAAAGTAAGTTCACAATTAATTCATCAAAATAGGAGTTGTATGTATATTTCTATTTTTCTGGTAAAATTGGCATTCTGCTAATCTGTCTGTTTTCTTTTTCATGTAAACGAGTGTATGAGCAATTGTAATTATAAATGGATTCCTCAAAATCGACGGTTCTGCTGGTTAAACGAGGTATTTGGTGAGTAACATACTTTATTTTGTCCTAGTGGTTTATCTACCTGTAGAACACCCAAGTGTAGTGAATAGTTTCCAACCGATATTTAGTGAACAATTTTCCTTTCCTACGGTACGTAGCGTAGCGGGTAGTGCTGTAGATAAGTGGTACCACGGCCAAGTGTAATCAAAACAGGCCGCCGTGTGACGACTAGCCTAAGATTTGAAATTGAAGTGTGTAATCATAGATTTAAAGGAAGTAGGTGAAGAACAATTGGAGACTAGTGAGGCTGAGGAATTAGAAGATGCTGAAAATCTTCCCAGTATACAAAAGCAATTACGAATCATGACGAGTACCATCTCCACTATATTTTTTCAAGTAGGTGAGATGAATAAAAAACAGGAGGCCGTGTCGATACGAGTAGATGACATACATAAGTCAGGAATCAGTGTCGGCACAAGTAGCCGAAATGTCTTGTAAGATAGGGCAAATTTCTCAAAATCAAACACAAATGGTTCAAGAAATAATAAATCTCAGACGAGAACACGAGGACGCGGTACGACTTAAATTCGGTTGTAAAACAGTTAAAAGGAAATCAAGGCGCTCTCGAGGTCATAGTAAATCAATTGTCGACGACACTCGACGAATTGTCATTAAAGCATACGGAAATATCTGTAGAAATAGATTCTCGGATAAAGGAAGCCGTAAATTCAATTTCAAAAGAACAATAAAGACAATCAATAGATCCAGCTGCTCAGATTTCTGAAGTAAAAATGCAAATTACTAAGGAATTATCTCAATGGCGAAGGGGAGTAAATTAGCAATTAAACAAATTTAGTAATGAGCTTACCGATATTAAAGAGGTAGTGAACAGTGATGTTTCCACGCCGACACGTGGAGAGAACGTAGTAGATGCTAGTACACAAAAGCGGGGGCAAGCCACCGAAGTAAATTCTGAGGTAACTCGGGATCAGGAATTATAGTCATTACCGTGGGCTACGACACCTTATGTAAATGTCATTATGGAGGAAAACATTATCAAACACAGGAGGGGCAGTCATTCTCACATGACATGAGTGGGGTGCATCCAGTAGTATTTTTTCGTTCTTTTCGTGGCGTGTTACCCACAAAATTGACGGCATTACAAAAGATGGGTTACGTAAGTGGATTCATGTTAAATGATGCGGCCTTGTGGGGCACTGAAGTCATTGAAAAATGTTCCACATATGACGAGTTTGAAAAAAAGTTTCTCGCGAAATATTGGTCTTTAGGGGTACAGAAACGACTTCGTGAGGCTGTATTCAACCCCGAGCAGTTTAGTTATAGCAAAGGAAATCTCAGAAAGTATTTCGAGAAGTATCTGAATAAAACGAAATACTGGGACGAGCCAATTTCGCATTAAGATTTGTTGTGCATTCTTAAGGGTAAGATGCCTATTGATATACGCGAAAAATTAATTCACGCCCCAGACGCAAACATTGAGTTTATGCCCATCCTAGATGCAATTGATTTGATGTAGGAGGATGTGCGGGCAAGATCTCTGAATCAGTCAATCGTGGAGGAATGGAAATATTCAGCGTAGCGAGCCTGCTGGCAGAGAACCCAGTTCGGCGTACCAAAGCCAAGACAATAACAACGCGTACGGCTACGGTAGCACAGGCCGGTGGGTACGAGGTACTGCAGATAGGAGGCAGGAACGTAGGTTCACTCCAGGATACTGCAATAATAGCGAAACGAAACAAAACAGAAATCAAGCGAGACAGAATACCCAGACACAAAACCCGATAAATCAAAACTGGCGACAGCATCCGCCACCAATAGTAGTCGATGAAGTAAAACATACCGAAATGCGGCCGATTTCTCAGCCAGCGGAAAACAAATTACCGTCGCATTAAGTCCCGAAGTGCAGGCGGGTGGGCGAGATAGGGACGATTCTGATTTAAGATTAAAAATGTTAAGGTACAATGATGGCACTGACATGAGAAATGAATTCTATAACGAGGACACTAAATACAGCACCAATCATCCGGGAGTTATAAAACCTGCCGTTAAAATATTAATCGAAGGTATTTCAGTGAACGCAATATTTGATACTGGATCTGATATTAATGTGATTTCTATGGACTTATTTAGACAGATCACTAAAGCAAAACGGGTACCAATATTGACGGTTAGCAATTGTAAGGTTTTGGGAGCGATTGGTGGGAGAAGTAGAAGCGTGAAAATACAAGCCCAATTAGAGATACAATTTGGAAATGTAGCGATTGAATGCACGTTCCTCATAATTGATACGCTGATAGTGGACTGTATTTTAGGGTTTTATTTTCTGCAAGAAAAGGACGCAGAGATCGACTTTTCTAACGGGATATGTGAGTTGAAGGTCAAACAGAAAATCGTCTCTCTAAAATTACTGAGGATAACGGACACACATGGAAGGTTTTTGCCCGGGTATACATATGAAGCTTATTTCAAGAAATAAAACTACAGGCTCAGGGCATCGGGTTCAAGAAATAAAATCTGACCGACATGAACAAATGTTAAAAATAGTCTCTGAGTCTGCTCAGCTGTCCTCAGAGCAGCGTTCTGAATTGTTTAAGGTTCTTGTGAAATACGAACGAGTATTCGAAGAAAAACATGGTGCGATTAGGGGATATGAATATAGGATGAACCTCATGTCACATAAAACCTTGTCATAGTTCGTACCGAGTACCATGGGCAAAAAGAAACGCAGTTAGTAATGAAATTCAAATGATGCTTGCATGGAACGTCCTAGAACCATCTGACAGTCCCTATTCGAGCCCCTTACTTGCTATAGACAAACCAAATTGACAAGTACGACTAGTTCTCGACGCAAGAGAAACCAATAAAACTATAATACCGGTGAGAACAAGGCCCGAGAGTATAGACGAATTGATACAGATATATCATGGCGTAAAATATTTTTCTAGCCTCATCTCAGACATTCCTACTGAAAAATTCCTATTGCGTCAGGATCTAGAAAATATACAGCCTTCATACAGTTATCAATTTAAAGTTTCACCATTCGGTTTAAATATAAGCTCATGTGTCTTTATTGCGGTACTTGCCGAAGCGTTGGGTCCCGAACTTGTAAGATATCACTGTCTATAGACATTTTAATCGCCACAAATAGTTTGAACATATGGAAATATTGAAGAATGTATTAAATAAGTCTTTGCATGCTGGTATTACAGCTAATTTGTATAAATCTAAGTTTGCACTAGAGAAAATTAAATTTTTGGGCCATATGATTGATTCGTATGGTATCCTCCCAGATAGTGAAAAATTGAATGCCATAGCGAAATTTCCAGTGCCCAGAACAAAACGGTAATTAAAAGCTTTTCTGGGACTGGCGTCATTCCATCGCCGATATGTTCCAAATCAAATACTAAATGCGGAGCCATTGTTACGTCTTCTCAGAAAGAATACGTACTAGAATTGGTCTCCGGAATGCCAGTCGGATTTTGAAAAAAATCAGAAAAGTTTTATTAAATGCAAAATTACTCCATCCTGGTATAAGCATTGAATTTTGTTTGTATGCAGACGCATCCAATGTGGGATTAGGATCATGTCTGTTCAAAGTTCAAAATATTGATGGACAACCCACCTTTTGCACAATTGCATTCGCGAATAGGACTTTAAGCTCATGTGAACGATCTTACTATACTACAGAATTGGAACTACTTGCCATTCTGTGGTCGTTCCGAAAATTCCATTATTATTTAGCTGGTGCACATACCAAAGTCTATCGCGATCATAAGGCGCTAAGCTTTTTGCGTAGTTGCAAACTCCTACATGCACGACTTGCAAGGTCTCTGTATTTGAAAGAATACAGATACGAGATAGTGTATATCAGTGGTAAGGACAACATTGTTGCTGACGCCCTATCTCGGATGCCCCAAGGACTAAACGAATATTCCCCATCCTCAGATCTAACATCGGAATTTAATGTGTTTCTAATGAAAGATGAGGGAAATACAGTATTTTGTTGACTTAGGTAAAAATATAGCAGCATTGCAAGATCCCGACCCTCGGTGGAACTCGGTTAAACAGGAGCTATTGAGAGGTCTTAATCCAAAAATCAGCAACCATTATACTTGAAAAACAGGTGATTTTTTTATAGTAAAAATCCTGCATCTGAAAAGTGATGCGTTGTATTCCGGTTGATTGTGTAGACCGATTAAAATGGTATACCCATAACACCTGAGGCACTTTGGGGTTATTAAGTGTGCTAATAAAATTGGGACATGTTATTTCCCCAATCTTAGAAAGTAAGTCCAGAACTTGATTCGCACTTGGGTAATTTGTCAAAAGGCGAAAGCCATAAATATATGTAGAAAAGGTGAACTATACCCAATTTTACCAGACTCTCCATTGCAGATTTTAGCGGTCGATGTTTGCGGGCCATTCCCAGTAGCCAGGGGTGGTGCAAAATTCTTAGTGGCATTTTTGATGTTTTTAAGAAGTACCTCAGAATTTATGTTCTTAAGTCGGCCAAAAGATCTTCCATACTTCGAAAATTAATTGCTGATTTTATACCGCAAGTGGGAAAACCGCAAGCGATATTGTCAGACAATGCGACCACATTTACCTCATCCACGTGGAAAACATGTTTGGTCGCTCTACAAATTAGGCAAATACTTATGTCCAAATATCATCCGGAAGCGAATCCCCATAGAAAGGATATTTCGTGAGTTTAATATATTTGTAAGGACGTATTGCCATAACAACCATACTGCTTGGGTCAGTTATGTAAAACTCTTCCAGGAAATTGTAAATAATGTTACGCATTCTGTGACAAATCACACTCCAGAAGAGCTCATGTTTAAAAGGCCTGAACAAAATTAATGGACAGAAATTTGGCCAAAATGTACAAATCAAAGCATCTCCTTCGACGAAAAGATCAGGCAGGCGACCATTTTTCTACATCACCAAGCACAATTGAGGAAGAAATATTTTGATAATAGACTTACTGGGAAAAGAATATTCATAGCCGGTGATAGTCCTGATTAGAAGCCTTGTGAAATCGTCAGTATTGTCAAAAAGGAATAAAAAGTGGCAGCTATTATATACTGGACCTTTTTAATAGAGAATATACCCCATCCCGGCGTGTATCTATTAGTGTATCCTGGTACCCTTAAACAAAAGGGACAATATCCTCAAGACGTTAAAAAGTATATAGACTAAAAAAAACAGAATGACTATACAGATAACCATCTTGGACTGAACATCGTATGTTGCTACTAACAAATTTGCTTTTTCACCGTTTCATTCAAAATTTTCAACTAAACACGTTAACTGTCTAAATATCTTGCCTACACTCGTAAGAAATTTTAAGTAAAACACCTAAAAATTGATTATATTATGTGATATGTGAAAGTGCAGGAAGCTATAACGAAATAATGTATCGAGGTAGCACATTTCCTATATAAAATTAGTGTGTAAAGTAGAATTTTGTAAAGATGCTTCCGGTAAAATGTTGATAAAACAAATATTTCTAAAGCAAAGGAATAAGGATAATGTAGTGTAAGGGACAACATAAAATGTATTTTTCCTTTAAAATAAGTACTAAATAAATATAAGACCAACTGTAAAATTGTTCCTAATACAATAGGACAATTAGGTCACAAGTAGTGGAAAGATAGCGTGAGACAAAATCTTCTATATGCACATCAGTACAAGAAGACTCGGAAGAGTAAAGTCCTTTCAACTTGTAATTCACGAAAGATAAGTTACTTGCAATCATTCAGGAATACTTTCTCTTTTTTTCTTTTAATAGATATAAATATGTACTATTTTATATATATATCGTTTGCGACTAGATATGAGGTGCAAAAGAGAAAAAACGGAGTCGTGTGAATATAAACTTCACTACAAGAACGATGTTGACTATAGCTAATAGTCGCATGAAATTCGTAGCGCCTATAATTGGTAGTACTTACATTCTGAGTAGCGATAAGTCCAGAAAGGGCAGAGAAACAAGGAAATATGTATAATGTACATAAAATGCAAACATTGTTTTTATGTCCAAACAAAAGAAAATACCTTAATCGTAGGACAGGTAAACGGTGTACCCTATCAACGAGTGATACACAATTGCTTGACCTGCGGACTTTAACAAAAAGGGCAATATTTCAAATTTCTAGGCGCTATTGGACTACTTCTTTAACCACACTCAAACTATGTCAATAGCCAGTAAATTGGAAAGAATAAGGATATACAAATGTTACCTTATATATTTTAAATGTCTGTTGAACATCATTACTCGAAGGACTCGGATAATTTGGGGTCTTTAGAGAAAACCTGACAGTTTTTCTTTTTGAAAAATGTGTGTGTGTGTGTGTGTGTGTGTGTGTTATATATATTTCTATACACATTTTTAAAATAGTACCTCTGAAGTTAATGAAGTACACTACAGAAAAATTTCATCTACATAAAAGATTTCCAGACGTTTCCATGTACTGTAGATGTCACAATATATATATATACAATGAATTTTCAAACAGTGTAAATGCCTGTCAATCATTAAAGCTTTTGTAGTAAAATAAAACCTGTAAAGTAAATATTTACACCAAAGCATCAACTGAAATAATGTAAAATACCTTATATTCAATAGATGTACAAGAATATGTTTTGTATCACTGTCGTCATACTTTTGAAATACGACTAAAATGTTTTGTATTTATATCATGTGATAATCAATGATTATTTTGTGAACCACTGAATGTAAAGGTGGTAGAAAGGATAGTAATGTGAAAATTTAAAGTAAAATTTTGCGATCGGACTAAACTGACAAAATGTGTCAGGCGTTTAATAGCTTAACCGCCTTCCAAATTGGGGGGCCATGTAACATCATAGATTAAGGGTCGACCTGCGACAGCAATCGCACAACTTGCGTACGGGCCGCGAGGTGCCGCCACGAGTGCGACTGTATATAAGTGCCGACGGAGTTCGGCCATCTCATTTTGATGGCATCTAATTTTTGCCTATTCTATTATTTGCTTAGTTGCTTAGCTCTTATTCGTTTATGGCTCATGTTATTGTGCTCTCTTTCAGCCATTCTGATTGTTTTGATTTACTCCCAGTTGAGAAGTGCTCATTTTGGCATTTCACTTTTGTATATTTCTCATTTTGCTAATATGCTCCTCAGCTTTTTACAGTTGAACTGATTAACATAGTCTCATGTACTGTTTGTTCATTTCAGCCTGTTCATATTTTGTTCTTTAAATACTGCAATAACTATCGGAAGCATTTCTTCCCTTAAACTTGTGTAATGTATTCTCGATGTAGGATTTGTTCTGTGACACAGGTGTAAGATTGTGAATATAAGTTATATACGAAACTGGGTTTTAAAAGGAATTTATTTTTTCAGTTTGTACTACATCAGACAACAATTTTGTGATATGAGGGAGAAATTTGAGGGGCGAACCCATGAAAAGTCTTAAGTAATCCCCTTTAAAAATAAAAATTTGACACTGACAGACGTGACACCGAAAATTTATACGTCACACGGGTCCGGCGAACTGATCGCTGAGGCGGTTTAATTCTATATTCGTATAGCTGTAACGTGTTTTGTAATTTTAGATTTATCTATCGAGTGAATGAACTAGTTCATGGGCTACGTACAGCACTTCGCAAACAATGTATGTACAGTGTAAGAAAACTAAAATTACCTAATGATAATGCATATCGATCGAAATATCAAAAACAAACTTCAATGCCTAGTATCATAAAAGAGCGAAAAAATATTTCACTAGATATATGTAATTAGCTGTACGTGCAAGTAACTTGCATGTACCATCACTTTAATTACCATTTCTCTGTATTTCCTATGTTCATCACCAATTCTCGACGTCACTCCAAATTCCTGGAGTCCTACTCTGAGCGGCCTGCAAGTACCAAACCCGATCGTCCTGAAAAGCTTTGCTGGAGGTCCATGGTTCAGACAACGGATCCTTGGTCGTACCATAAGTGTAGCTGCGGTTCACTGTTCCTGATATCACGTCAACCACAAAGATCACCCCACTGCAAAATGAATGAAGTACATTTTACATCAAATGATAAAGTGACTAGTTCTTAATTTCTTTCTCAGAAAAATATTCGAAATACCTTTTGTTTCTATTATATGTTAAGTGAGCAGATTAAAAGCGAATAACATGTGTGAAAGATACGTGTCAAGTATAAAATGAATTTAAGAGCAATTGAGATGAAAGTGAAGAAACTAGGAGAAAAAGTTAATGAACTCAGCTACTGTGCTGCTAAAAAGATCTAAACAAAAATATTTTTGTTGTATGTAAATCACTATGTGAAACTTATGATACATAGATTTCTTTTCCTATGTATGTCAAATGATTCTTAGTTGTATAAATTTTGTATTACAAATGCTAGTTAATATGTGATCTCCGAATTTTTATAAAGTGTTCATCACTTGTCTTTAATAAAATCTCTTCTTCTGTTAACCTATTCTCTCCTGCATTGGCAACTGCTTGTGTAAAAAATTTGTGATTACTAGATAACTGCAATAACTGGGAATGGTGTAGGTGCATTGATTGTAAGACTAATTACAACCATTTTCACAGCTGACATACCAGATGTTACGGTTCCTGTGATGCTTTCCGTAATAACTTCTCGCCAGCGTACGATTAGCAGCCATTTTCTACACCTTATGCAGATCGCTGCTAATGGTAGAAAATTTTTTTCAGAGCCTGGGGTTAATATTTCATTACGAAGTCCGATGTCCAAGAGTGAATAAAGTTGGAGCGCCTGTAATAATATTCACGAGGTCGTGAATTAGGAATTGTGAGCCTGTTATTCTGACAAGAGTACTAGTCTACATACTCTTTCTCAAAATATAAATAATATTCTTTGCCAATGTAATTGTTATTCTCGGTCAGTTATGTGATTTCAGAATGTGTGGTTAGGTAGGAACCTAAGAGGTCAACTTAAATCGCTGTGAATGAAACTATCGTATTCTCCCGTCTCACAAAGTTGATATCAATTCCTGACGTTTTCGATGCTGCGTGTGACGTCAAAATGACGTTACGATTGCAGAAAGTCTTGTGAGATTGGTATTAATCGTCACATTGTCACGATCTGTTTCTTCATGTAGTCAGTCTTTGGTCATTGGAAATAGTGGAATAGTTGACTGTATATTACTTAAAACTTAATAACAATGCCTCTTAAAAATTTAAATGGTTTGGAAAGAAAGTCTTATCACGGGGCTAGTACTGAAGAATTTTCAGATGACATACCACAACGGCAATGTGGAGAGAATTTGGAGTCCCACAGGTGTCAAGACCAAACAAGTGAATAAACATTACTGGAGTTGTCTGCCCAGGGGATGATCATGTATCAACCAGCCTTAGTGGCAAATCCACTGGCAACTACCGTGATCCTAGGTGGAGACTGGTTAAGCCGAACTTAGGCAGTGGCAAATTGTGAGAGGGAAGAAACGCATTCACTATGGGAAGAGCCAATATGTTTGCCTTTTTGCGAACCGCACGGCATTCACTGTAGTGCAGCCGAGGAGGAAGAACTCGCTATTGTGCAAGCAGATAGCTGCACTGGCTCAGGAACGTCCGTGTCCCACCGCTCACCGCCCTGAGGACGAGCTCGCCCACAAAGTTAGGGAGGAAACTGTTTGACGTCAGAACAGCAAACCACATTCGTTAATGAGTTGCACCTGTAGGTCATAATGTTCCAGAACAGGCCTGGGAGACTAAACACTTACGGTTGTAGGTTGAACCTTATAGGGAAGCAGTCGCCGGCCGGAGTGGCCGTGAGGTTCTAGGCGCTACAGTCTGGAGCCGAGCGCCCGCTACGGTCGCAGGTTCGAATCCTACCTCGGGCATGGATGTGTGTGATGTCCTTAGGTTAGTTAGGTTTAACTAGTTCTAGGCGACTGATGACCTCAGAAGTTAAGTCGCATAGTGCTCAGAGCCATTTGAACCATTTTAAGAGCAGTCAGTCACTTTCTATAACGCTGTTTTATTTATTTATTTATTTATTTAGCGCCGTTACCGGTTTCGAACCGACAGGTTTATCTTCAGACGACTCGTTCACGTTAAGATAATTGGACATTACACATTACCTTTCACCTTTTATTTTCCAAAACGATGAAATTTCATTGGAGTGGTGGTGTCTACAACCAGAACAAGATGTGGGACAATGTTTATTTAACTGCAAACAGATGTCGTCTCACATGTTTTGATTGAAGGGCACTATCACCTCAATGAACTTCATCATTTGGGAAAATAAAGTGATAGCTAATACAAATGTATCTTAACTTGAATGAGCCATCTGAAGATGAACCTATCGGTTCGTAACTGCCGGCCGCTGTGGCCGAGCGGTTCTAGCCGCTTCAGACTGGAACCACCCTGCTGCTTCGGGCATGGATGTATGTGATGTCCTTAGGTCAGTTACGTTTAATTAGTTCCCAGTCTAGGGGACTGACGACCTCAGATGTTAAGTCCCATAGTGGTTAGAGCAATTTGAATTTGGTTCGTAACCGGTAGCCGGCCGGTGTGGCCATACGGTTATAGGCGCTACAGTCTGGAAACGCGTGGCCGCTACGGTCGCAGGTTCGAACCCTGCCTCGTTCGTGGATGTGCGTGATGTCCTTAGGTTGGTTAGGTTTAAGTATTTCTAGGTTCTAGGGGACTGACGACCTAAGGTGTTGAGTCCAATAGTGCTCAGAGCCATTTTAACCATTTTTGAATCGTAACCGGTAATGGCGCAATTTAAATGAATAAATTGCATTCTAAAAAGTTGATGGTTGCTGTTATCTTCTCTGTAAGAGTCAACCTATATTATGCACACAGCCACGGGCTCAGAATGTCAGCTTTTGACAAAATAGCACTTACGTTTGTCATTTGCGAGTTTAAGAATGAAGAGCGTTTCTATACACCACCGTACAAGATCCGTTTAGTGAAGCATGAGGCCGTTGCTGATTGAGAAAATGTTGCAATGGGATGTAATCAGAAGGTCCAACAGTACATATAACAACGTGGCTGTCGCAGTGAATAACGGGGGGGAGGTCTCCGCCTAGTGTTGCGCGCTCGCCGTCTTAATCAGGTTCTTGCTATGGAACGGAATCACCCAGAAGCGGCAAAAGAGAGTCTGGCCCGATTCAAAAGACCAAAGTATTTCAGTACCTTCGATGTGACAGGGTCGTATTGGCAAGTACCCTTGTCGGAGGAGTCCCTAAAATACGAGGGTCGTTCAATAAGTAATGCCTCACAGTTTTTTCCTCAGAACATATTTACTTTAAGTCAGAATTTGGTGACAATATATATCAACATGTCTTGTCTACGCTCTATTTCTCTACAGTCTCCATCACGTTCTATAGCCGTATGCTAGCTTGTGGAAGAGCATGTATTCCCTGCTGGTAAAAGCTCTTCTCCTGTAGGCGAAGCCATATTTTCACATTATGACTGACACTCTCGTCATTTTCGAAGTGTGTTCCCCGTAGAGCATCTTGTTTTGTAACGACGTAAGTTTTGTATAAATGATTTTCTTTTGACATATGACCATGTGCAGACTTCGTCACCTACGTCAGTTACAAAACACTTCAAAATTATTTAAATTGTTTTTCAAGTTGTCTCTGAATGGTTCTTGAACGAAACTGTAATTAAATCATCATTTGAGTCGTATGCGCAGAATTACGTCACTAAGTCCAATTGGTTTGCGCAAACTTTTTTCAATTTAGATGTCGTTTGTTTCTTCTCAGAAATTATATTAATGCAAGTTATCTGCTTTAATAAATATTAAAACCACATTGAATAAACTTTCAAGACTCAAACTCGCGATGAACGTTGTCAACAATTAATAATCTTGTCAAATAAATCAGTAATAATTCTTCCTTAACATAATTCTTCATAAATAAATTCTCGGAACACGTATTTAAACTTCAGTAGAATCCGCTAGTTTATTGTCTTCCTGCATATAGACGTGAACATGAGCCTTGACAAGATAGGACTAAACATTTACAACATGATTAAACTTTCTATGACGTCATTGTTGTAGAAACATTACAAATTATTAATTTTTCAGTTTTAGAAGCACGACGCAACAACTCGGTTTCAGGATCTTCTGTTGCTCTTTGGCTGTCGACCCGCGACGTATAGTGGCCAGCAATCTTCTCTCTGATCCCGACAGTGAAGATGCAGTCTCCGTTCGTTGCGCCGGCCTCTCCGTACATGAAAAATAAAAATAAATACAAAACTTCAGATAATTCCCAACCATTACAAATATTACAAAGTACATAAACAAAACACTAAATTAAACTTATATTCACCTGCAAACTGGTCTGACACTGGTGGATGCGTGACGCTTCAGTTTCGCGTCTCACTACAATCTTTAAGCTGCCCAAAGAGATGGCAGTTCCAGAGTTCCAGGTCTGGACTGTAGAGTCGATGAGTCAATGAGTCAATGATGTCCAACCCAATTTGGCGATTTGTCCCCGGGTTCTCAGACTTTTGTGTGGGCGTGCATTATCGAGTAGGAGCAAGATTTCTGCTGGATTCTTCTCCGATCGAACACGTCGGAAATGGATCTTGAGTTCAGAGTCTTCATGTATGCCTCGGAATTGCTGGTTGACCCTCTTGGCATCACATCCACGAGAATGACACCATGACAATCCCAGAAGACTGTCACCACGAATTTCCATGTACACTGCCTTTCTGCTCCTGCTGCAAAGTGGAGCACCCAGCTTTTGTCCCCTGTGACGATCCGTGACAGAAAGGCCTCTCCGTCGGCCTCAAAACGCTACAACAACTAAAATGGTCCGCTGTGAGCATTCGTGGGACCCATCGTGAGCACCTCTTGAATTCCGAGTGTCTCGATCATTGCAGACGCACTTCCAATGCTGACCGACAGCTGTAGAGCCAATTGTCGAGTTGTGATGCGCCGGTCGGCACGTATAATGGAGTCCGTACGATTCAGTATGTTTGGAGCAGTGGCTGTGACAGGGCGTCCCGAGCGTAGCTGATCATGGAGCTCTGTTTCTACGTTTTCTGAGGCTGTAACTTTCTTTACCCATCGCGCAGCTGTACTCCTATCGAGAGCAGAATCGCCATATACCGCACATAAACGTTTATGGATGTTCACCACGCTTTCTTCTTCTGCACACAAGAATTCAATAACAGCACGCTGCTTGTAACGTGACTCGTGCGTAGACGCCATTTTTACGCTGTACTACGGCTGTGCCATCTGGAGAACAGTTCGAAAGTTCAGCGGCGCACAGAACAAACACCAGATGTGAAGTACCAACAAGGACGTTCGTCTATGTATATTAATGGCTTTTTTTAAAATGTGGGGCATTACTTATTGAAGCACACTCGTTTATGGCGTTCCTAGTCAATAACAGGAGCTACGAGTATGACGTTCTACGGTTCGGTCTTAATCCCACTGACACTACATTTATTCAAGCTGTAGATTCGGTTTTTGGCGCAGCACTTTCCTGACAAGTCACATTATACGTCGATGACATTGTGACCGAATGACACCGCGACACTCTTAAGGATGTATTGCGTTCTGACCCTGCGACTAGAAAAGTGTAGGTTTACCTGCTAGGAGGTTAAATCTCAGCTCATATTCTAAGTAGTAAAGGTAAACTTGGGGGAAAATAGCGTCCACCTGACTGGACTACTTAGAAGAACTTTCCGTCTTCTTGAACTGACGAGCACGAATGTGAATTCCAGTATATAAAGGAATTTTATCAAAAACATTTTGCTCCACGATCCCGGTTTCAGTAGAGAGCTTTTTCTCGCCATCTACAGTTCGCACCACGTCACTGATGCGGAATTGTATCACGAGTACGCCTAGGGAGAACTCAAAGAACATCGTGTCATTTGCATAGCCAGCAGAATGTTGAGTGATTGTGAGAGAAGATACGTAGTAACTGAGACGGAGGTACTGAAGTACGCACAGATTCCGGCAGTGTATGCTGGGTCAGCAACTAACGGAAGATGCAGATCACCGAGCATGGACATTCCTGAACACCGATTGGTACCTGAACAGTAGGCTCCTACGGTAGGCATTAGCCCTTCAGGAATTTTAGTACAACGTCCAATATATACCCGGCATGACAATGTCCTACCAGGCGCATTTTCCCGTCTGCCACTCGGGGTGCCCGATGTCGATCTTGACCATTCCCAGAGTAAGGAGACCGACATTAATCTAATTGAAAATGTAGACGGTGATGTAGAGATACGATGAAAACTCCGAGACACGGCTCCCCATCAACATTTGATCCGAAATGGTAGAGGATTAGGAACGAAGTATTCGAAGGTCGAGCAAACTGTTCCATGCTCACGCTTTATGAAGTACTGGACAGAAAGCTGTACGTCAAAACCCACCGAAGCAGTGAAATTGTGCATACCACAGCAGACACAGTCTGAGTTAATAAAGAGGACCTGCTTGCTATTCGGGCCTTACGGCGCGGCTGAGTGACTCGTTGTTCTGAAACGAGACGACCATTTCAAGAAGATGAATCCTTAACCGAGAAACAGCTGACGAAGTGCGTCCTCTGTCGAAAGGAAAAGCCTGCTAGGGAAAGAATCACGGGACTCATGCAACATGTAACTGTCTCAGGACCGAGAGAGTGTCGATAGACATTATGGATAGCCTACTACTAGGAAGGGGAGGAGGTCGTTTCATATTCGCCGTCCTGGACGTTTTTGCTAAATAAATAAAGCTGTACCCTGCTAGAACCACATTTGCCATAGTTTTAGTCAGGTGCTTCCCGAGATATGTATAATTTTTTGGTAAACCAAAGGCGTGTTATCAGATAAAGGTCCCCAGTTCACGTTCAGAGCCTAGATATCTGATGTGCCAACAGGGAGTAACGATACATCGGACTAGTGTATATCACGGTAGTTCAAATACCATGGGACGCTGTTTCCGGGAAGTCGGAAATCTCGCAAAGGTACACTGCACAAGGAAGCATCCCACATGGGTGAAGTATCTGTCTCAGTTTGAAGGGATGATAAAGCAATTGATCCGGGACACTACTGGTTACCCTCCTGCAGACCTCATTTTAGCCCAACGAGGGGAAACGCCAAATTAGAGTCGCAGTCAAACTACCCCCTGGTCTGAACGAAGGCTTAGACACAAAATTAGCTACGACGTTAAGAAGAAGGAAGGAGGCTTTGCATAAAGAACGCCATAACAGAACAGCTAAGACATCTAACATTAAGGTACGTGACCTGGTATTAGTCCGAAACCATTTTCGCTCGGACCTGTTGGAGAAGAAAGTTTCGAAATTCTATCGAAGATGATACTTACAAAGTAAAACGAGTTTTAGGGGATCACTGGTACTTAGTGGTGGCCTCTGATACCGGCCAAGAGATGAGAATTCAAAATATAACAAATAACGAGCCATTAATTAGTTGAAGCCCAACCTGCTTGTAGTTCCGGGAACGTCACTGTCACAATGGAAGTAAACACAGATCGAATTAAGAAAGACTAGGAGGAATCTTGCTCCATGTGTAAACACTTGTTTCTTTTGTGAATAGAAGTATAACTAGTATTAGAGGAGTACTTAATTGCATAATTTGTTGTCTGTTTATTAAGTATCTGTGTGGTAATAACTGCTGAAGTTGAAAGTGAAGATGTCATTATCTGAGAGATTAACAAGGACAGGGGGAGGAGTGCTATCATTTGAGGACTTTGTCGATTCCGAAGTGTATTGGCTGTCAAAACAGGAGGAAGCAGCCGGAAGTACGGGCGAGTGTTCCCGCGTGGTGTGGAGCAAGACAAGAGGTGAGCCACAGTCAGAGAGGATCATCTTGTGACAGGATGCGTTAACGAAGGTGGCTACCAGGTGCTGAATGTAAAATTCGCTACTTATCCCTCCCTTCACAATACTGCCCGTAGGCTGTTTGCCATCGACGAATCGAGCCAGAATTCTGACGGCACTTTACGGATCTGAGGGCACTCAGGAATCGTAATTTTAATTTTTGGTGATGGTGATTCAGACTAGACACACGCACTATCAATCGCAGACAATAGGAGCCTATCCTTTCCCTGTTAGGGAGTACGAAATCCGTGAGACTGTAAACAGACAGTGACAATCGAACTAGAGGCGAGGTAGAAGTCAGAAAAAAGGGCCATTACTGAAATTTTGTGGTTATTTGTATGAAAATGTACTCATACAGACATAAGATAACCTGAGAAAAGTAAATGAATGTCAACCGACGTTTTGGCTGTGAAGTTGTAGGGGATCTTTGAGTTATCAGAGTTACGGATTGAGGGAAACATAAGGAACATTGAAATTGAACAGAGAGTTGAGGAGCCGTTCGCTTCAGTCTGGAACCGCGCGACCGCTACGGTCGCAGGTTCGAATCCTGTCTCGGAAATGGATGTGTGTGATGTCCTCAGGTTAGTTAGGTTTAAGTAGTTCTAAGTTCTAGCGCCCCTCCCCCCCCTCCCCCTCATGAACCAAGGACCTTGCCGTTGGTGGCGAGGCTTGTGTGCCTCAACGATGCAGATAGCCGTACCGTAGGTGCAACCACAACGGCGGGGTATCTGTTGAGAGGCCAGACAAACGTGTGGTTCCCGAAGAGGGACAGCAGCCTTTTCAGTAGTTGCAGGGGAAACAATCTGCATGATGGACTGATCTGGTCCTGTAAAACTAACCAAAACGGCCTTGCTGTTTTGGTACTGCGAACGGCTGAAAGCAAGGGGAAACTACAGCCATAATTTTTTCCCGAGGGCATGCAGCTTTACTGTATGATTAAATGATGGTGGCGTCCTCTTGGGTAAAATATTCCGGACGTAAAATAGTCCAACATTCGGAACTCCGGGCGGGGACTACTCAAGAGGACATCGTTATCAGGAGAAAGAAAACTGACATTCTACGGATCGGAGCATGGAATGTCAGATCCCTTAATCGGGCAGGTAGGTTCGAAAATTTAAAAAGGGAAATGGATAGGTTAAAGTTAGATATAGTGGGAATTAGTGAAGTTCGGTGGCAGGAAGAACAAGACTTATGGTCAGGCGAATACAGGGTTATAAACACAAAATCAAATAGGGGTAACGCAGGAGTAGGTTTAATAATGAATTAAAAAATAGGAGTACGGGTAAGCTACTACAAACAGCATAGTGAACGCATTATTGTGGCCAAGATAGACACGAAGCCCACGCCTGCTGCAGTAGTACAAGTTTATATGCCAACTAGCTCTGCAGATGATGAAGAAATTGATGAAATGTATGATGAAATAAAAGAAATTATTCAGGTAGTGAAGGGAGATGAAAATTTAATACTCATGGGTGACTAGCATTCGCCAGTAGGAAAAGGAAGAGAAGGAAACGTAGTAGGTGAATATGGATTGGGGCTAAGAAATGAAAGAGGAAGCCGCCTGGTAGAAGTTTGCACAGAGCATAATTTAATCATAGCTAACACTTGGTTCAAGAATCATGAAAGAAGGTTGTATACATGGAAGAACCCTGGAGATACTAAAAGGTTTCAGATAGATTATATAATGGTAAGACAGAGATTTAGGAACAAGATTTTAAATTGTAAGACATTTCCAGGGGCAGATGTGGAATCTGACCACAATCTATTGGTTATGAACTGTAGATTAAAACTGAAGAAAATACAAAAAGGTGGGAATTTAAGGAGATGGGACCTGAATAAACTGAAAGTACCAGAGGTTGTACAGAGTTTCAGGGAGAGCATAAGGGAACAATTGACAGGAATGGGGGAAAGAAATACAGTAAAAGAAGAATGGGTAGCTTTGAGGAATGAAATAGTGAAGGCAGCAGAGGATCAAGTAGGTAAAAAGACGAGGGCTATTAGAAATCCTTGGGTAATAGAAGAGATACTGAATTTAATTGATGAAAGGAGAAAATACAAAAATGCAGCAAGTGGAGCAGGCAAAAAGGAATACAAACGTCTCAAAAATGAGATCGACAGGAAGTGCAAAATGGCTAAGCAGGGATGGCTAGAAGACAAATGTAAGGATGTAGAGGCTTATCTCATGAGGGGTAAGATAGATACTGCCTACAGGAAAATTAAAGAGACCTTTGGAGAAAGGAGAACCACTTGTATGAATATCAAGAGCTCAGATGGAAACCCAGTTCTAAGCAAAGAAGGGAAAGAAGAAAGGTGGAAGAAGTATATAGAGGGTCTATACAAGGGCAATGTACTTGAGGACAATATTATGGAAATGGAAGAGGATGTAGATGAAGATGAAATGGGAGATATGATACTGCGTGAAGAGTTTGACAGAGCACTGATAGACCTAAGTCGAAACAAGGGCCCCCGGAGTAGACAACATTCCATTAGAACTACTGACAGCCTTGGGAGAGCCAGTCCTGACAAAACTCTACCATCTGGTGAGCATGATGTATGAAACAGGCGAAATTCCCTCAGACTTCAAGAAGAATATAATAATTCCAATCCCAAAGAAAACAGGTGTTGACAGATGTGAAAATTACCGAACTATCAATTTAATAAGTCACAGCTCCAAAATACTAATACGAATTCTTTACAGACGAATCGAAAAACTGCTAGAAGCCGACCTCGGGGAAGATCAGTTTGGATTCCGTAGAAATGTTGGAACACGTGAGGCAATACTGACCCTACGACTTATCTTAGAAGAAAGATGGAGGAAAGGCAAACCTACGTTTCTAGCATTTGTAGACTTAGAGAAAGCTTTTGACAATGTTGACTGGAATACTCTCTTTCAAATTCGGAAGGTGGCAGGGGTAAAATACAGGGAGCGAATGGCTATTTACAATTTGTACAGAAAGCAGATGGCAGTTATAAGAGTCGAGGGACATGAAAGGGAAGCTGTGGTTGGGAAGGGAGTGAGACAGGGTTGTACCCTATCCCCGGTGTTATTCAATCTGTATATTGAGCAAGCAGTAAAGGAAACAAAAGAAAAGTTCGGAGTAGGTATTAAAACCCATGGAAAAGAAATAAAAACTTTTAGGTTCGCCGATGACATTGTAATTCTGTCAGAGGCAGCAAAGGACTTGGAAGAGCAGTTGAACGGAATGGACAGTGTCTTGAAAGGAGGGTATAAGGTGAACATATACAAAAGCAAAACGAGGATAATGGAATGAGTTGAATTAAGTCGGATGATGCTGAGGGAATTAGATTAGGAAATGAGACACTTAAAGTAGTAAAGGAGTTTTGCTATTTGGGGAGCAAAATAACTGATGATGGTCGAAGTAGAGAGGATTAAAATGTAGACTGGCAATGGCAAAGAAAGCGTTTCTGAAGAAGAGAAATTTGTTAACATTGAGTATTGATTTAAGTGTCAGGAAGTCGTTTCTGAAAGTATTTGCATGGAGTGCAGCCATGTATGGAAGTGAAACATGGACAATAAAAAGTTTAGACAAGAAGAGAATAGAAGCTTTCGAAATGTGGTGCTACAGAAGAACGCTGTAGATTAGATGGGTAGATCACATTAGTAATGAGGAGGTATTGAATAGAATTGGGGAGAAGAAGAGTTTGTGGCACAACTTGACTAGAAGAAGGGACATGTTCTGAGGCATCAAGGGATCACCAATTTAGTATTGGAGGGCAGCGTGGAGGGTAAAAATCGTAAAGGGTGACCAAGAGATGAATACACTAAGCAGATTCAGAAGGATGTCAGCTGCAGTAGGTACTGTGAAATGAAGAGGCTTGCACAGGATAGAGTAGCATGGAGAGCTGCATCAAACCAGTCTCAAGAAAGAAGAAATTGTTCAAATGGCTCTGAGCACTATGCGACTTAACTTCTGAGGTCATCAGTCGCCTAGAACTTAGAACTAATTAAACCTAACTAACCTAAGGACATCACACACATCCATGCCCGAGGCAGGATTCGAACCTGCGACCGGAGCGGTCGCTCGGCTCCAGACTGTAGCGCCTAGAACCGCACGGCCACTCCGGCCGGCTCAAGACAGAAGACCACAACAACAACAACAAGTTCTAGGGGACTGATGATCTGAGATGTTAAGTCTCATTGTGCTCAGAGCCATTTTTTTTTAAGGAAGTGTGTGGCAGTTGTGTTAGGTGGGCTGCATTCATTAAAGCGAAGCCTGTCGCTGGGCCTTCCTCCTTGGCGGGAGACATCGCTCTTCTAGGCACATTTAGTCGCTCGCAGTGTGCTCACAACTGAAAAGAGCGTCTTAATGCGATCGACGATGATACTATAGCCACTACCCAACACATCTGTGCAAAGCTTGATCGGGATTTGACTGTGGTGTCCATTTCGCGACCGATCGGAACTTACTTTCTGGACACGCTACGGTCGCAGGTTCGAATCCTGCCTCGAGCATGGATGTGTGTGGTGTCCTTAGGTTAGTTAGGTTTAAGTAGTTCTAAGTTCTTGGGGACTGATGACATCAGCAGTTGAGTCCCATAGTACTCAGAGCTATTTGAACCATTTTACTTTCTGGACTACCCTGGTATATACATATATATCAGAAAAGGTGAGAGACGACCTGCGGTTCTGCTCCACACTATCTGTCGATTACATTGCCCCACAATAGTTAACCAGTATAAGCAAATGGCATTCCGGAAGCAGGCATATAATAAGAGAGATAACCAGCGACTGATCAAGTCATAATTAAAAAGAAAATGTAAAAGAATTGAAATCAGAACTCAGGCAGGAACTATAGAAGTAAGAGTAGAATTAACACATACAAGAAAAGTGGAGGGCACAAGGTGCTCACTCTCTGTGAAATGGTGTTTCAGTATGAGAGAAAAGATTTATTCACCTATACATTTACCTCAAGTTCATTACGCTAATTAAAGAGGTATTTTATTGTGCAAGAGTAAGCAAAGTATTTTAAGTGACCGTATATATCGTGTCCTTGTCTGTTGTCGTTGATTAGTCCCATCAAGAGGAGGCAGACCATTAGGAACAAGTTGTCACGCAACAGAGACGGCCGAAATTCGGTCACGCTAAGAGGCATGACACAGTGACTGGCTGCACTGCGGTGATCTCCCCGGAAGCCAACCCTTCGCTGAACGGCCGTGTTAGGCCCCAATGAATTTTTATCGGGAAAAATCTGCAGCGGAAGTAGTTCCCAGGGCCGGCGACAACAACAAACACTCCCGCGCCCTTCCACCCCACCACCGCCCAGCCAGCGCGTTCTCCATGCCGCAGCGCCGGACATCGACATCGACATTGCCGCCGCGACGGTAACTGACAATGTTTGGGAGGGTGGTCTGTGTTGAGCGAAACAGCCAGGCAGAAATAGCGTTTGCGTAAGCAAAAATGTTAGTACCATTCACATAAAGTGAAACAGCGTGTGTAGTTAGGAGTGTGCGACGAACAAAAAGTATCCGCTCTGAGAGTTTGTCAGTTTGTTATCTCAGGTACCCGTTGGGACAAAACTGACTCCTTTAGGAGCTGAGATTTAATAAAAAGGTAGATACGCAAGAAAATCGTACGGAATTCATGCAGTGGTAGTCTACATTTACTCGGAACTTCGTTCCAAGAGCCGTTCTGTAGGTTAAGATTATTAATGATTTGTAAATGAAGTAATCGTGAACGGATTTGTCTATTTCTGTGATACTATGCATTGCGTACGAATTATGTTGTTTTGTCTCGTAGCAGCTAACATTTGTTTTCAGAATCTGTCGGGACAGCAGTCAACAGATAGGTGGAAGACAGATCTCATCGCTTGCAGGCAGCGGATAATTCGTCTGCTCCAGTAATCACCTTAATTAAAGTTCAGCAGTTAAAATCCCATCGTCTGTAACAAGCCACCAACGACTAAAAGAGTTAAACTAAAGCAACTGGGCGTCTTCATTGAAAAATCCACCTGAGTTTAGAGGGCAACAATCGCATCGACGCTGCTTCGTCCACTATTTCCCAGCAGTGATTTGCTCCAATATAGGAATATCAATTTCCACTCCAATGGGGTCTGCCAGCTGTAAGTATATGATGATTCATCTTGACATTCTCGGGTATACTCGGATGTTTCGTGAAGCCATGTAAACTCTCGAGGCATTGGGTCTAACATGAAAGTTCTTGCCTGCGCTACTTAACTCAAAACGCACAAATCTGTGATGCGTGATCATCAAATAAGATTCGAAAGCATTAAGTTGAACACGCAGTGGCGTTTGAAGTTGTGTGAGACTTGAGCGTCCCGTGACGACACTGTTCACTGCACGCTGGGGACTCTGAGAGATGGTTTGCTGAATGATTAATTGATTCAAATCATCAAAAACTGATCGGTGACTCATTCCCTTTCAGTAAGAGCAGGCGGCTATTGCTTTCTTCAGATAGTCTCTGACAATACGGCCTTGACTGAGACAAAGAAAGCACCGATTTCTTGATCTTTGGAATACCGTTGACTATCTTGCAGTCTTGTACCCGATCGTCGCTATGTTCACAAAAATGACAATAAGGCTTCAAGATACGTGTGGTCTTGTGCTTCGATTGAACTTCTTTGGAATTAACGTTAGCCCTTTCACCACGAATTTCGTATGAGCGGCTATCTGCCATGTGCGTATGTTACACGACCGTAGCAGTCTGTCATTGTTACCGAGGAAAAAATTCAATATTATCGTGTTAAATTGTTTCTTTTTAAACATTTATAGAGAAACACTTATTTTAAAAACATACTCTATTAGGAGCAAAAAATTGGTAAGTCAGTGCATTAGTAAAACGTCAAACTGCAGTATCTTTCGAAACCAAAACTCAATCATAAAGTTGCATTGCATTTCATACAATTGTATCTAGCGTCACTTCTTTTGCCGTGTTTTGTACGTACAATACACCTCTGGGCTGTCTTCTTATTTGATGTTGCTGCGATTAGCGAGATAAAATGGAGCTGCCTTAGGGGTAAGAGCTTATAACCATCAGCCGATAACATTCCACGACCGTCCTCTGTTTCCGGTCGGTGATGAATCTCTAGGATCTCCATGATGAGCTTCTGCTGAAAATCAGATACTGAAATATTTCTTCCCGTTTGAGTTTTGCATAAGACATGCGTGTTCAGCAGTGACAGATCCACGACATGAAAAAATACTTTTTTATACCATTTTAGTTTTTCGTACACGTTCTACTAAAATTAGCATCAAGACGTTCTAGTCGACGGCTCCTATATTATCAGTGTATCTTACCATGCAAGCTGGTTATCTTCTTGCTTCATTTGTGTTTCTTCCAGTTTTGTCAGTCGCTATCATTCCGCTTTTATGAAGAGCTTAAAGCATCATCACCTCCCACCTGCCTTTCCACTTGAGCGCAAGAAGTTTATGTTGACGTAAACTCGATCTCACCTGTTGTAATTTTTGTTGATAAAGCAGGCATACCTGTACGGTATTTCCTCACAATTTCACAGGCGTTAGTCACAGATAAGAAAATAACGCTAGGCTAGTGTACCAATTGGTGACATACAGTTTATTACCCTTACCTACCTTTCTAGTTGAAACAGGTCTATTAGGAGTTTGTTATTTGCATTTCTAGAATTTGTACATACTTTTGGATGTCTCAAACGCTAAGCGACAATTTTGAATCGCTTATTATTTGCGCGCAGTCTTTGGTCAGAGTAGCTGTGTCGCTGGAAGACGTGTTTGTTTTGTCATCGCTGCTTGGCTGCGAGGAGCGCGGGAGTTCTATCGTTAGGGTAGTAGTGAGACAGACGCCGAGCAGAGGACTCGTGGCAATGCAGACGTAAAGTTAAGTGCATCTGTGTTTAAGAAAATGTTTTGTGTTTGAATATTGTGAAAGAGACGAGAAAGATTTGATTACCGACTTAGAATCAAAAGAGTATGAAGCGGAATGAAGATAATATTTTTTATTTATGGTTTCTGCAGTACCGCGTAACTGGGATTCATTGTTGAATGAGACATCCATATCAGGGAACTTTAGAACTTTCATTAAAGATTGAGTATGTTTCACTGTAAGGTATATTTCATGTTTATTAATGATTTGTCCAACATTAGTGAAAGTAAGGTTTTATTGTGAATGTGGCCCTTTGTAAATGTTAATGAGTGTTGTAAAATGAATTTTATACAAATAATAATATATCACATAATTTAAAAACAGTTTGTTAAGGAAATATTTCGCCTAACAGCATCATTCACATCCTCGATCCAAGTCATTTTTACTTAAAGGAGTGACTCACTCAATGATGTGTATAAAATTGTTTATTTGCACTAAACTCTCAGATATTGTAGTAAGAAATTTGCAGCTGGCGCACAGAGAGCAACATGCATCGCGTTCCAAGCAGTTCTATTACGAAGTAAGATATCAATTCAGGATCGATTTGCTACGAAAATTATCAACGCACAGGGACCATTTCATGAACAGCATTGTTACGCAGAGCATAAACGCCCAGGGACCACTTTGGTTAATTAAATAGATTGAGGGGTAAAGTTCAGGATTCAATCAGTTTGCACATTTTTTTAAAAAGTTATAAAACAGGTCCAATTTCATGTTGTATGCTCGCAGACAGATGTATTTGGTGTCTCTCGCAGTGGGATATGCACAAAATCACCCAAAGCCAAACAACAGCAAAGTTAAACCAACCAGCCAAGCCACTACAAAATAAAATCATAGGAAAAGAGAGTTTAAATAAAACTTGAATAGTAATGTAAAAACAATGCATCTAGCTATATCTACATTTACACAAAAATTAGTTTCTTTTTCTTACGTCTGTTTCTGCACCCACATAAATAATGAAGTAAAAAATATATCTAGTTTCACAATTACACAACATCACAATACAAAAACCTCAAACCTAAACTATGACTTTTGGATGAATTCCTCTGTTTGAATAAGACACGCCCTACGTAAAGAACTAAACTTTCGTCAGTGCACAAATTTTTAAAAGGGTGGAAAATATCTGGAAATGCTTTTCTTAGATGATCCACAATTCACCTAATTTTCCAGATTTTTTTCATCTCCAGGTTCCTCATTTTTATGAACAAAGTGTAAAACTTAGTAAAATAAGACACCTGTCTCTTGGTATGATTTGCGCAAACAGTCGAGTAGATGGTAATGGATCATTGGTCCGGTAACTATTTATTTCATTTTTTTTTCACTGCAGCCATCAGAAAATTTGCAACAAGAAAACAGTAAATTTCATCACTGGATTTTTCCAATGTCCAAGTTTTGATTTTTCACTAGAGTCGTTGGAAAGGTGCTAGTAATATAAATTATATCGCTCAGCTTTGTGGTTTACAGTTCCTTGGCCTAAAAAGCTTGTAGGTAGTCATATGCAGTAGACGAATCATCTAAATTCAAGATTTTTAACCGGAATGATTGTTATCGAAATTCTACACTTTACAGTCCAAATCAGGGTCTTGCCAACTTTAATCACCTGTTTCATGTTTCTTAGCAAATTTATCAGGCTCTTCTTTGGAATCGGAGGAAGAAGCGATGCTAACATCAAAATCTCGATCTGCATTTACAGGTTCAGCGTTTGCTGGTTCACTAATATTTTGAATATTTGAGGTCATGGATACACCTACAGGCTCATCAGAATCACTGACTCCCCAAACATAATCTGATTGAATGGGCATGATGAACTCCTCGTCGTGACTTTCATTTAGAATACTTAGCAGCTCACCCTCTGTGAAGGGACAACAGCGTCTGTCATTTCATTCTATAACACGAAATGTTCAGCGTGCAAACTAGGTAAGGTTACGACACCAGTGACCTCTAAAGAGAGTTTAGCGTTCAGTAAGTCGCTCGGGTAATCCCCAGTATTCCAACAATTGCACTCCAAACTTGTGCAACAATCATCTCTGATTCTCTTGCCGGATAGTAGACGTTATACGTATATGTTGTACGAGTGGCTGTGACAAATGGAAATATGCTCGTAAATGGCACGTAGTTGCGTATATTTTGCGCAGTGAACGCACCTTCGGCCTCTTTGCCTAAAAATTCCTGTAAACGTGAGTAGTTATCTAGGGCGGGTTCAAAGTCCAGCTAGATAAGGCAAGGGCAAAGGGTGTTATGTTACACACCTGGGCTCCTTGTTTCTCCCACTCCCTCAGCTGCAGAACCATCGGGAACTTATCAAGGTCACCCAAGGGAATCACTCAGCCATTTGTGCTATTTATAGTGAAGGTCATGATGTTATCAATCATGTGACTTAAAAATGGCGACAACCCCTCTCAGCCAATGAGAATCGAACACTCCCCCTCCCCCCCCCCTCCACTTTATAATTTTTCTGTTAAATCATGTCACTTGAGTTCCATTTGTCCATTTGTTAATAACAATATTACGTGACAGCAGCAGAGGCCACACCCAGATAGACATGTAAGTACTCTCATTCTTACGTATTTCTCCATATTTTTCATATTTTTCCCAAATTTATGTAACTCTCAGTTTTACGTAATTTCCTCAGTTGTACGTATTTTTCCCCCGTTTTAGTATTTTCCACTATTTTATGTATTTTGTCCCATTATGCAAGACTGTTCCCAACGTCGTGTTGGCGTCATAATGCTCTCAGGCAATAACAATGGAGAATTAGACATCACCGACACTGAGTCACGCCTCATCAACTCCATCTGTTATAACTGGGACACTCTGGAGCTGGGCACCATAGGGATAGGCCGAGTCTGTTTGTTAATAACAAATTGTATCACTTGTGATCTTTTTATTTAATACTTCTAGTGACCAGCAGAAACAACATTTTTAGTTTTAATTCACTTCATGTCTGGTACTGCCTGCGTTCAACGAACTTCGATTGTGTTATTCTATGTGTGTCTGATGTCTGGAAGTTAGCTGCACAACTCACTGAATGATAAGTTTTTACTGATTATTACTTTATTACAGTTTAAGTGTGTTGCAGTGCTTTATTTGTTTAATGTAAGAGTAGCATCGTGTGTGATAAACGCCAGGACTGTGAGTTGGTGTTTCACTGGGGAGAACGCAGTGGGGGAAATAAGAGTCAGGTGCGTTTCTTCCATGGAGTTGTAGATTATGTAGTCGACACAAGAATATCGTGGAACAGTGAAAAATATTTGTGCACTCCAGGCAGTATTAGAAATGGCACATTGTCAATTAGATAGGTTTAAGGGGAAAGAGATGATCGGAGCTGGGAGAAGGTGACAAGGAATAGACGAAAGGGGAAAACCTCAGAAATTACATTTCAAATTTTGGTTAGAAATTAATTTGATTTGTTACTTCAAATATGGGAAGACCTTCAACCAGTGTTTGAGCTTATTAGAGTGCAGCAGACTCATAGGAACGACCATTAGGCTAGATCAGTAGAAAAGTCACGTAGAAAGAAAAGAATTTTGCTACTAGGGAGAAGTCATGGGAGAGGTGTAGGCCAGTTGTTACAGGAAAATCTATGTGTAGAACACCAGGTCACAAGCATTGTGAAACACAATGCAAGGCTTAGATAGGTGAAAAACAACATAGGGGCCTTGAGATTTTGACGCCGAGGATAAAGTAGTTATTATAGGAGAGCAGGAAACAACCTGGCTAAAAAGTTAGAATATAGTATTGAAGGTGACCTGGAGAAAATAGGAGCAATGTCAGCACACACCCCATGTGTGTTTCGTCGAAGTTTTACACCGACATGACTAGCCCTGAGTTAACATAGCTGTCAGCAATGTGAACAAAGATCTGAGCGAGTTTGTTTTAACTGAAACAAATTCTCGTATTTGTGCCATGCCTGTTGCTGCAATTGGCAGATGGCGATACGCCAACCATGGCCAGCACCTAAGTAGGAGGATGAAGTGAGGGTTAGCTGAGGACTTTGTAAAAAGTGTGAGGAGTGTCACAAGCACACAAGACAAAATCCTTTTGATCACTGGAATCAAAGGGGCACATTTGTTTTAAGTTAGTCAGATTGCAGAGAGTGTTGGAAGAAATTAGAGTAGTACAAGGCCGTTATACATGTAACGGTTTTCTGAAAAATAAAATGAAATTGTTTCAGCAGAGCATTAGAGGGTAGAAAAATCAGATAGATGAGATTATCGTATGCCAAGATGATGTGAAAAATTCTTAAGGGATAGATGTTCAGTACCTCTATGAACACCATGTAACCACAGGGGTGGTGAAGTTAGCTATCAGGGACTATAAACTTGCATAATTTTCTTGTAGTGTTAAAATGGAGGAAGGAAGAGTTGATTGTGTTCCAAAAATGAACAGTATAGAGACAGAAGTGATGACACTTTCTCCAGGACATGACCATCATTTTGCAGGGCAATGTTCAAGCACGTACAGTGCAAGCTGTTACTGATTTGTTTGATTGATGGGTGCTATACCACCTACTGCACTCCCCTGACTTAAGCTCTCGTGAGTTCAACTGGATTTCTAAACTGAAGGAAACACTTCACGACATTTGCTTCAGAACTGCTATAAATTTGTCGGGCAATAGACCGCGTCGCTCTAACTGTCGACACAACTGGCACTGTTAAGAGTATCCTACGATTTCCACATCGCTTGCAACGGGTTATGAACAATGGTGGTGGAACGTCAGTAAAACTTTGAAACATATCTGTTTCATACGAGCTGCAAATAAATAGTTGCCACTATTAAAGTTACAACCCTCGTAAATGACGATGTTGTGACTGATAATCCACAAGCTGCAAGTACTTTGAATAATCACTTTCTAAACAAAGTAACAAAATGGGATTAAATGGTTCAGTTGAAGAAACAAGGAAGTGTCATTGCACAAAACCTTAAGCAACTGGAAGTAGCACCGGTATCCTTCACCGAAATTAATACAGTTCTAAAAATTGTAAAAAGCTAAAGCGCTTGTGGGGTTGATGGTATTTCAAATAGAATTCTGCAAAGTTGTTCCAATTTAATAAGTGATGTCCTCAGTGATATTCGCAGTGTATCACTGGCACAGAGAATTTTTCCAGACAGGTTAAAATGTGCTATTATTAAAGCACTTCATAAGAAAGGTGAGAAGACAGACTTCAATTTTCATCTAGTTTTATTATTGAAATCGTTTTCCAAAATATTCGAAAAAGTAATGTATTCAAGAGTGGTCACACACTTAAGTGGAAACAATTTACCTAGCATATAACAATTTGGGTTCCAGAAAGGTTGCTCACTTAAAATGCTATTTATACATTTACTTATCAAACAGTACAAGCCTTATATAACAATCTATCGCCAGTTGGTATTTTTTGTGACCTCTCCAAGGCGTTCGAATGTGTACATCGTGATGCTCTCATAGAAAAATTTAAGATTTATGCAATTGTGACTTTACACACAGCTAGTCTGAATTATACTTGACAAACAGAATATAAAAGGTTGTGCTGAGTAATTCAGACAATGACAGAAAGGTAGAAAAGTTTAGCTACTGGGATGAAATCACAAAGGGAGTCACACAGGGTTTAATTATGTGTCCACTCTTCTTCCTCATATATGAGAATGATATTCCATTTAATATTCAACAAGCAAAACTGGTACTTTTTCAAACAATACTAATGTTATAGTAAGTCCCATTAGAGAGAAAGCGATATAAGAGTTACTGAATGACATTTCCAAATAATTATTATGTGGCTCTCTGAAAATAGACTCTCCTTAAATTTTGAAAAAAATACACAACATTCAGATCAAATAGATTCATACCAACAATTGATGCAACACATTAGCAGGAGTCAAGGGTGGAATGCTCCAAATGTTTGCGTACACCTATTGATCAAAGCCTGAGGTGGAAGAAGCATATTAGTGAGCTTCACTACTAGCTACTTTTACTCCTCGTATAATTTCTAATCTTGGAAACAATCGTATCGACCTCCTGACAGATTTCCGCTCAATAATGTCGTATAGGATAATTTTCTGAGGTAACTGATCACTTAGAAAGAAATCACTGATTGTACAGAAGTGAGCAGTAAGAATGGTATGCAGGCACGTAATTAAGGCGTCACGAGGGCACCTAATTAAGGATTAGGCGTTTTAACTGCGCCATCACAATACATATTTTCGCTAATTAAATTCACCATAAACAATAATCCATCAGAATTTGAGAAGACCGGTGAAATACATACCTACAACACTAGAGGGAAAAAATGACATTTATTATCTTCCTACGCGAAATAGCCCAGATTACTAGAAACCAATCCAGATTTATGAAAAATTCTGGCACAGCTGACCCAGTCCATGCTGTGCGGCTGCTGGTTGAAAAATACCGCGAAAAGAACAAGCCACTACACTTTGGTTTTCTAGACCTCGAAAAGGCTTCCGATAGGATACCACATGTTCTAATGTTAGCACGTCGAGACCATGGCATTCCAGAGTTGGCTGGTTGGTTTGGGGTATAAAGGGACCAAATTACAAGGTCATCAGTCCCTTTTCCCTGACGCAAACAAGGCTCAAGATACACACCTAAAAAGAAAACGAATGGAACGAACAAAAAACGGGGAAAACATACACCATAAGGAAAAGTGGAAGAAGGTATTAAAACCATAGAGCATATGGTCTGAGTTGGCTGATCAGAATAATAAAAGAGGATGAGCCAGCCACTCTGCAACACATTAAAATGTCCACCCCAGAAAGACATGGCGAGATGAACACGTGTAGGGAAAAGACGACCACCAAGATAAATGCAAAGAAAGTGTGACAGAGTTAAAATGGAGGGGGGGGGGGAGGGTGTGGCGACCTCAGAGAGAAGGCTAATGCCCACCCTTAGATGGTATGATAAAAATCCCCTTCACGAATAAAATCGTAAAACTAAATCTGCTGGTGAGGCAGGGAAGGGTAAAAGTCCGCCGCAGAGCGCCTAAAAGTGGAAAGTCCAGCAAGATGTGGACGACAGTCATATGTGAGCCACAGTGAAACCGAGGTGGGTCCTCGTGACAGAGGAGGTAGCCATGTGTTAGCCACGTATGGCCAATGCGGAGCTGGCAGAGAACCACAGAGTCCCTGCGAGAGGTCTTCCACACATTCATAGTCCCCTTGAGGACACGCAGTTTATCGTGCGTACTGAGATAATGCCATTACGTCTCCCAAAGCTGAAAAACCTTACGGTGTAATAATGATCGCATGTCAGTTACAGGGATGCCAATCTCCAGAAGCGGTTTCCGTGTAGCCTGTTTGGCCCGCCTGTCGGCAAGTTCATTTCCTGGGATTCCGACGTGGCCTGGGGTCCACACAAACACCACGGAGCGACTGGACCGTTCCAGGGCATAGATGGACTCCTGGATGGTCGCTACCAAAGCATGGCAGGGGTATCACTGGTCGATAGCTTGTAGGCTGCTCAAGGAGTCAGTCAGAGGAGAAATGAATCGTCAGGGCATGAGCGGATGCGCTCAAGAGCACGAAAAATGGCCGCCAGCTCTGCAGTGAAAGCACCACAGAGATCTGGCAAAGAGTGCTGTTCAATATGTCCTCCGTGAACATACGCAGAGCCAACGTCACCATCAGCCATCGAGCCGTCAGTGTAAACCACTTCATGGTGCCAGTACATGTCAACAATCGAGAAAAAGTGAAAGCAGAGAGTTGCGGGGTTAACTGAGTCCTTAGGACCATGTGAAACGTCCAGGCGAAGCTTTTGCCTAGGTGTACACCATGGAGGTGTACGTGAATGGGCCTCGAGTATAGCTGGTAAAGGCAAGGTCTCCACTCCAGACAGAAGACAGCGGATGCAAACCACAATCTTAAGCCCTGACTTGGGCCCCCGATGCGGGAGATGAACCGCCGTGGACGGGAAAAGGATGATGTTAACATATACGCATTCGTGGACGCTGTGAATTGTTCATAGCAGAATGTTGGTTTGCTACGTACGAGCTGTAACATGTACAGGCTAATCACATTGTAGCAGGAGAACTATGAATGTGTGCAAAGTAAATGGCGAGAAGTTTTGCACGCGCTAACCTTCAATGGAGGGACTTCCGCTTCCCCCAGGACGATGGTCACCGGACTCGTCCTAAAAGCTCCTGTTGCAAGTCAAACGTCACAGTAGTACACTGGATCGAGTAAACGCAACGCTGAGGGCGCCGCCGAACCATAAACCAGACTCCCACAGTCAAGGCAGGATTGAACAAAAGCTCTATAGAGCTGCAGCAGCGTAGAACGATCTGCACCCCATTGGTGTTGCTCAGGCAGCGGAGGGCATTGAGGTGCTGCCTGCACTTTCGCTGCAGCTGACGAAGACGAGGAAGCCACGTCAATCGAAAACCAGTCCTAAGAATCGATATGTCTCCACTACAGTGAGTGGATCGTCACTAAGGTAAAGTTCTAGCTCCGAATGAACGGTACGACGCCGACAGAAGTGCATGACACACGACTTCGGGGCTGAAAACTGGAAGCCATGGGCTAGAGCCCATGACTGCGCCTTGTGGATAGCTCCCGGTAGGCGCCGCTCGGCAACAGCAGTACTGGAGGAGCAGTACGAAATGCAGAAGTCGTCTGCATACAGAGAAGGTGAGACCGACTACCCGACAGCAGCTGCTAGACCGTTAATGACCACTAAAAATAGAGTGACACTCAATAGAGCCCTGCGGGACTCCGTTCTCCTGGATATGGGGGGACTATGGGAGGCACCAACTTGGACACGGAAGGTACGGAGCGATGGGAAATTTTGGATAAAAATCGGGAGCGGGCCCCGGAGACCCCACCCATATAATGTGGCAAGGATATGATGTCTCCAAATCGTGTCGTAAGCTTTTCGTAAATCAAAAAAGACGGCAACCAGGTGTTGGCGACTGGAATAGGCTGTTCGGATGGCAGGCTCGAGGAAAACTAGATTATCAATGGTAGAGCGACCCTGGCGGAAACCATCCTGGCGTGGGGCCAGTAGGCCACGTGACCCCAGGACCTAGCACAACCGCCGACTTACCATACGTTCAAACCGCTTACAAAGAGCTTTGACGAGGCTCGCGGGCCGATAGTTACCCTCATCAAGAGAGTTTTTACCGGGTTTGAGCACTGGAATGATGCTTCTCTCCCGCCATTGCGAAGGAAAGACGCCATCGCACCAGATCCGCTTGAAGATGACGAAGAGATGTGGCTTGTAGCCGGACGACAGATATTTGATCATCTGACTGTGGATCCGATCTGACCCAGGAGCTGTGTTCGGGCAGTGTGCAAGGACGCTGAGAAGCTTCCACTCTGTAAATGGAGAATTATAGGGTTCCCTGTGACGTTCAGTGAACGAGAGGGCTTTCCTTTCCATGCGCCGTTTGAGGGTGCGAAATGCTGGGGGATAATTCTCTCACACGGAGGCTCGAGCATAGTGCTCAGCACAATGCTCGGCAATTGCGTTTGCGTCGGTAGATAGCACGCCATTGATGTTAATGCCAGTAACACCTGTCGGGATCTGGTACTCACAAACACGTCTGATCTTCGTCCAGAGTTGGGAAGGTGACGTATGGCACCCAATGGTCGAGACATACCTCTTCCAACACTCCTGTTTCCGTCTTTTTATAAGCTAGCGAACGCGGGCACGGTCCTCTGCTGTTCCTTCATGCGAATGACCTCTCACTTAACGTTCAGCAAGCAGAACTAGTACATTTTGCAGATGACACGAGTGTTATAATAAATCCCATTCCAGGAAAAGCAGCTGAAGATATTGTTAAGGATATCTTTCAAAGAATTATTAAGTGGTTCTCAGAAAATGGACTCTCCCTTAATTTTGAAAAGACTCACTATATCCAGTTATGTACATCGAATAGTTCATACCGACAATTGATGTAGCACATAAACAGGGCTCAGTTAACAGGATAGATTTCTCCAAATTTTTGGGTGTTCACATTGATGACAACTTGAACTGGAAGAAGCATATTACTGAGCTTCTCAAACAATTAAGTTCATCTTCTTTCGCTCTTCGTATAATCGCTAGTCTTGGTAATAAACAGCTCAGCCTCCTAACGTACTTTGCATATTTCCACTCAGTTATGTCTTATGGAATAGTTTTCTGGGTAACTCACCACTTAGACATTAAGTATTCATTGCACAAAAGAGAACAGTGAGAATAATTAGTGGTGTTCACCGAAGGACGTCATGTAGGCACCTTTTCAAGGAGTTAGGTATTTTAACTGTACCATCAGAGTACATATATTCGTTAGTGAAATTCGTTATAAATAATCCATCTCAATTCGCCAAGAACAGTGATGTTCATACGTACGTCCTTTCCTATCCGTTATTGAAGCTGTCAGTTGCTCAAAAAGGGGTACATTAGTCAGCAACAAAAACCTTTGATCATTTGGTCAACAACATAAAGTGTCTGGCAGGTAGCAGATCAAGTTTTAAATCTAGCTTAAAATCATTTCTTTTGGACAACTCCTTCTATTCCATGGACGAGTTTGTGTTTCAGAACTGGTAAAAAGAAGTGTACCTCTAAATATAGTTGCATGTGTAGAACTAAAAATTTCACTAATATTAATATTAGCACTATTCATGTGTGTGTATATATATCTTGTAATCTGACTTGTTCCAATTCATATCGATAAAATAATCGTGAAAATGATCTACGGAACATGTAACTAAACTAAACTAAAAAACTAAAAGCTATTAGGTACTCTAGGTAAGGTTGCCGCTTGTGTCGCTATAAAGCTCGCCGTCGCTCTTTAATGGCCTCAGCGATTTCCGGGGATCACCAAGGTATTGACTTTCGTCAGAGGCACCCTAAAGAACAAGGGATCGTGTTTTCCTCCGCAGAAATGATCGTTCTAGTGACCTGCTCAACTACCACATCGATGGTACCACGTGGGGGAGATTCAACGGTGACAGCAGAGGTGAAGGCCTCCCAGTCTGCCTTGTTTAAAGCCCATCTTGGTAGACGTCTGGGGGAATGGCGTTGAGGGAGTGATAGCAAGATGGGAAGGTGGTCACTACCAAACAAGTCATCGTGGGCTCTCCAGTGGACAGATGGGAGAAGTCCTGGGCTGCAGAGGGATAAATCAATGGCCGAGTAAGTGCCATGACCACAATGAAATGTGTGGGGGCCCCAGTATTAAAGTGGCAAATGTCGAGTTGTGACAGGAAAGTTTAGACATCTCTACCTCGGCCAGTAAGTATAGTGCCACCCCACAAGGGGTTATGGGCGTTAAAATCTCCCAAAAGTAGGAAAGGTTTAGGGAGTTGATGAATCAGTGCAGCCAATGTGTTCAGGGATACTGCACCATCTGGAGGAAGATATATGTTGCAGACAATTATTTCCTGCGTCGTCCTTCTCCTGACAGCCACAGCTTCAAGAGGGGCTTAAGGCGGCGCAGGTTCACTGCATACTGAGTTCAGGACATGACACAAACTCCACCTGTCACTACGGTTCTTGTAATATCCCTTATAGCTGCGAAGGGCAGGAGTCCGCATTACTGGGAAGCAGATTTCCAGGAGGGCAATGTAGAAAGCAGGTGTAAAGCTTAACAGTTGCCGTAGCTCAGGCAGGTGGTGGAAAAAACCGCAGCAATTCCATTGGAGGATGACGTTGTCGCGAGGATGGGAAGGCATGAAGCATGCAAGAAGGCAGGTTACGCCTCAGGGACATCTGCTGCCACCGATTGAGTATTTGTATCAATTCCTATTGTGGATGAGGCATCAGTGAGATCCAGGACCTCATGGGACACTAAGATCTCCACCTCATCTGCAGGTGCAGAATTTGTAGGGAGTGGTGGTGTTGGGGCCACCGGAGGGTCCTTTTTCTTATCAGACTTCGTTTGTTTCCTCTCGCTTCTCTTTAGGGGCTTGCTAGGAGGACTTATCTGAAGTAGCTTCAGGCACGTAGGAAGACCATGAAGCTCTTCGTCCAGCAGCTTTTGGCTCCTTTAGCCACTGGCGTGTCCGCTGTGGCATTACTTTAGACCTTGGGAGAGAGGGTCCCATGGGACTCCTTCCACACGAGAGGAGCCAGAGGAGACTGTTGTTTCTCCAGCTGGGGGAAAGGGAATCGAAGTCCCCTGCATTTGGGGGGAAGAAGATTTTCCCCCTACCACCAAATGGGTAGATGTATTTTAGAGGCCTGTAGGGCCCACTGTTTGTGGCTGGGATGTGGTACAACTGGTACTTGTGATGGTGATGGTAATGTAGCTGTAGCGTATGTGGGTGTCAACCGAACAGGGTGTAATCGTTCAAATTTACGTTTTACCTCTTCAGAAGTCAACCGGTCCAGGGTCTTGTACTCCATGATTTCCCGATCCTTTTGGAGCACTGTACAGTCTGGCGAGCAAGAGGATTGCTGCTCTCCACAGTTGATACAACTGGGAGGGGGCACACATGGAATATCTGGATGCAGTGGACGTCTGCTGTCTCGACATGTGGCGTTGGAAGTGCAGCGCTTAAAGCATTGCATAGGGGGAGGGACGTATGGTTTAACGTCACAGCGGTAGACCATCGCTTTGAATTTTTCAGGCAATGAATCACCATAAAAGGCCAAGATAAAGACTACAGTCGCAGGTTCGAATCCTGCCTCGGGCATGGATGTGTGTGATGTCCTTAGGTTAGTTAGGTTTAAGTGGTTCTAAGTTCTAGGGGACTGATGACCTCAGAAGTTAAGTCCGATAATGCTCAGAGCCATTTGAACCATTTTTGAACACCCCACCGTTCTAGATTGGCGCGAAGCTCGTCGTTAGACTGCAAGAGGAGTTCGCGATGGAAAATAATCCCCTGGACCATGTTGAGGCTTTTATGAGGAGTGATGGAAACAGGAATATCACCCAGCCAGTCAAAGCGAGTAACGCCCAGGATTTGGCTGGGGGTGCTGTCTGAATCAAGACTGCACCACTTCTCGTCTTGGACAGTGCTGTCACTTCCCCAAACGTATCCTCAAGATGTTCAACAAAAAATTGAGGCTTCATATGTAGAAAGAAGTCCCCGCCCATTCTGATAAAGACTAAGTACTGAGGCGAACATGTCTCACTTCTTTCTGTAACCCTACGTTCCTCACTTGGTGTAGCGAGGGAGGGAAACGATTTAGGGTCATATCTGTCAGCATTTTACTCGTTCTTGCCATTCTTAGAGACTTCTGGCGCCGTATGGTCACCAGCAAGAGTTGACTTAGTCCGTTTCATTGCGGGTCATCCGCCCTGATGCCACCCACTCCGATCAGGGGCTCTCACCACGGGCGCCATGCAGCCACAGCAAAGGCCACCTGGCATGATGACCATTGCTGGGAGTCCTGATGCCCCCGGAGTACAGGCATCTACTCCTTGGCATACGTGGGGAGTTTACAGCTCAGGCATCAGCAGTGCGACCTCTGTGTTGTCAAGGGGCTATCACCAAATGGGTACATGGCAGAAGACAACGGAAGAAGATGACATACTCCGGAAAGTGTCCTCGCCCAAATAATTGAACGGCAGATCGAGAGGCAGAGCCATGACAAGAGGTTCAGGAGATCGAATCTAAGGGCACTATGGAGAACTCATGCACCACGTAAGGCGTCCTTCGCCATATGGCCCGCACTTCTTTAGAATTTCGAAAATGGCAGGTCAAACCATAAAATGGGACCTGAACTTATAGGGCCGAAAAGTGTGAGACTCCTTTTAGTCGCCTCTCACGACAGGCAGGGATACCTCGGGCCTATTCTAACCCCTGTACCCGCAAGGGGAACATTCCGAAGTACCTCGTCAATTGCGTAAAGCTCCCGTAAGTAGAACCAAGGAGCTACGTTCAAGCGTCAGCAGGAGCACTGCAGTAAGAGTCCACCAAGGCTCGGCATATCACCACTGCTGTTTATTCTCGTGATGGACACTATCACATCAGACCTGCACATGTCACTACCATGGCCACTTCTCTATGCTGATGTCATGTTGGCTCCAGAGAACAAGTTTGATCTCCAGCACCAAGCACAAGATTGGATTGACTGACTCGGGCGATATGGCCTGCGGCTCAACAGGAATAAAATTGTGTATATGACATCAGATCTCCGAGAAGCTGGGACCATTAGCCTTGATGGAGATCTACCAAGAGTAGAAAAATTTAAGTATCTCGGTTCTACAATGTCTAGCGATGCCCGCCTTGTAGACGAGGTCTCGTAACGACGAAGTCAGCCTGCGTGAAATGGCGAAGAACAATAAGCATCACCTGCGATCGTCGGATTAAGGATCGTCTGAAGTCAAAGATGTACTGGACTGTCATCAGCCCTGTTGCTCTCTACGACACCGAGTGTTGACCAGTTACAAAAGAGACAATGTCGATTGAGGGGTCATGGAAACAGATGATTAGAGGGACAGGTGTCATCACTCGATTAGATCTCATCTCGAATTACTCTATCAGGGAACGTTTTGGGGTCGCACAGATCCCGAAGAAAATGCCAGAAATCCGTCTGAAATGGTTTGGACTTGTGTTGCGTGCAAAAGACGATACCACTGCAGAGGCAGCATACACAGTAGAAGTCATGGGAAAGAGACCCAAGGGACGACCTAGTCAACGATGGACCGACACTCTGCACAACGGCCTAAAGGCTACAAATCCATAAATGGCCCACGACCGAACAAAATGGAGACAGTGAAGCCACTCAGCGGACTCTGCCGCCAGGCAGGACAAACGCTAAACAAAATAAGGTTACCCACTGTTAAAGCTGTCAGTGGCTCAGAGAGGAGTTCAATAGGCAGCAATAAAAATTTTTGATCATTTGTCTAGCAATATGAAATGTCTGACAGGTAGCGTAGTAAGTTTTAAATGTAATTTAAAATCATTTTTCCTAGACAGCTCCTCCTATTCCATTGACGAATTGCTCTTCAGAACTGGTAACCACACATAAAAAAAGAAACTATTTCAAAATTTTAAACCGTAGTTGTGTGAGTAGGGATAAAATGATAACTTGTTCATTAATATTAACACTAATCATGTATACATATCCTATAAACTCCAATGTTCAAATGATCTATGGAACAAGTAACTAATCAACTAACTGACAGATACGTAATTAGTTTCAGTTTTACGCAGTTTTCCACAATTTTGCGCATGGTACCCAACTATACGAGTTTTGTGTGAACATCGTGTTATGACTTCGCGTCACGACTTCGCAACACAGTGCTGTGTTGCGTTGCGTTGCACCGCATCGATGTCAAGATGCTCTGAGCATGGTTCCGATTTATGTATCATGGCTAAGCCATAGCTGCATTACTAACGTGCGACGTCATAGTGTTAGAAATGAACAAGTTGGTTGAAATAGGGAATTCTGTATGTCAAACGTATAAGAAATACCACACGACATTACTATATTATGTGACGCCATAGCAAAATTCTGATGCCTCCAACCAAAGATTTTGTATTTATAGCATACCTCTAAAGACAAGCAATCATTATCTGCGACAGCCCAACCGAAAATCAAGTCGCCTGCTGAAGGGTTGATCACCCCTCAGACTCCTACCAGTGGGTGTGCAGCTGTGAACTACAATGATCGCGGACACAATGCCCAGAAATTGCTGAGAAAGTTTCGGTTGGTACCTAACGTTGCTGCTTTATCAGTTCTGACAGAGAGATCTTCCGCCCGCGGTAACAACGCCAAACAGACCCCAAGACATAGGTAGGAATATCAAAGAGAGGTTTACACCTAGATTACGATAAACTCTTCCCCTGTGTTCACTGCATAATGCCGATTCAGAATGAAATCCCTCATGCGATCATGGCCACCAGGTCGCTAAAGGGGGAGTCCACATCTGTGTCTAATACTACTCCAGGCCATCTACCCAGGCATGGTACACCAGCTCTAACAATATATGTGTAATCACCGCTGGCCTTCTATCTGTTACAAATGGCTCTTAACCGTCCATGAAGAGAGCGTCCCGCCACAACAAAACCTGTCGTAACATGTCGACGCTTTGCAGTTTAAGCGCCAAGTTCACCCCTCCCACCCTATCCATTCTTCTCCTTCTCTGGGCCACCGCATAGACGAACCACTCATAACTCGCAGACATCTGCATGATGACCAGAGGAGTTCTGTTGACTCTTCGGTGAATAAACGTTGCTAACAGTTTAGGCGCCAGCCACATCCATCCCCACTACCTTTTCTTTCTGGAACTATCAGAAACGAACTCCTCTCGTCTCTCCAAACGTCATGCTTTTGAAACTAGCAAGGGTGCTTTCATTTTCAGCTAGGCAGTTCCCAAGGCAATGAAGATTCGTAACAAAATAAACCCTGCAAGTATATACAACATTACTACAAGCCCTGTGTAGTGACCTGAATGTGGTGTGTAATTCCGACTGATCTATAGAATTCGAAAGACACATCCTACACAGCCAGCATACTGATTTATCTGTTGTGAAAACTTGTCTGTGCATTAATGATGAGTATCCATCAAACATGAGCAGGACTATGTGTGACCCATACCTGGTACATTGGGGAAAAAATTTAGTGATCAAAAATAATCCAGGAGCAGGTCAACAGTGGACTAGAACTACATGTTACTCTCGCAGTACACAGTGTGGAATCGCTACATATAAGACACGTAAGTAGATGCGCAATAATCGTAAACGGCAGAGCTACATACAAACGAGACTGAGAAATGGTCACAATGCAGCAAGAAACAAACCCTTCAAAATCATAGACTTGCAGAGGTCACAATACTATCAAATGCGATGTTAGAGATCGAGCGCCGTACACCGACAAGCATATCCTCCACATACCAATTAACAACATTATTTAAAAAATGCGAACAACACACGCAGCATAACTGCTGAAAAAGCGATATCCACAAACCTGATAACAGTGCAATCAGCACCATATGTACGACAAGAGGTTGCTTATATCTGTGGGCGCTATAGACCCAGGAATCGTGAGGTCCATATTTGACGCTGCAGTCCTGCAGACAGCCCTGAGAATACTGCGATGCTCAACATCTCTCACATGTCCCAGAGGAAGAACCACCTCTTTGTCTCCAAGTAACCGCGGGAAGTTCTGACGCAAACTGAGAGATTGGGAGGAATCGCTGAGGAGTAACGATCCAAAATTCTTTTCCAATGGCTTTCGTCTGGTAACTAGCACCCACTCGGGCGCAACGCCGCAGCTGACCCTCCAGAGGGCAGCTTGATAGAGCTACCAGTGCATAACCTGTCGAATGTGAAGCAGACAGCTGAGACTATCAGGATAAAAACGTTCGGAAATTAATTTATATTACACCTCTGTGAGCTGCTGCATACAGTATTATTAAGAAAAAAGTTTCGTTTAATGGCAAAAAACGATCTATACTTGTGTTGGTTAGAATAATATCAACAGATGTTAGATGTCAAGGTTCTAACCACGAATTGTTATTTCAGTCCTGCCTGGATATACGCCCCCCCCCCCTCCCAAGTTCTATCAGTCCCTCCAGATCCTCATCTTCCATATATGCCTCCCATCCCCCACATGGATCCTCTATGACCTGTTTCCTTTCCTCCATCTGCTCCTTTTCCTCGAAACTATCCGCGTCTTCTGCACCTCCCGCCGTCTTGATCCCCCTCATCCCCTGGTTGCTCCTCTCCTCTCCAACCCCCGCCCTCTGCCGCACCTTCTCCATTGTGTCCCCACTACCCTCCACCTCTACACCCTTCGTCTCCTTTCCCAAGGTGGTTTCCGCCGGCTCCTCCTCCTGGATGATGCCCTCTCTCCCTCCAATTATCCCTCCTATCGACTCTGATCCTCACCTCCCCCTCCCTTCTTCTGTCCTTTTCCCAGGCTCCCTCTACCCCCTTCCATCCTGTTTTTTCCCCATCTATCCTCCCTCTGCCTCCTTTCTCTCCCCCAAGTCCTTTTGCATTCCCCTCCTCTGCCTTTCCCCACTCCTTCTCGTGTCTGCCCTTCGCCCCCTTCTGAGTCCTCTCCCTCCATTGTTCCCCTTCCTCTTCGTTTTCCTCTCCTCCCCCCTTTTTTCCCCCTCATCTGTCCAGGTCCCCCCCCCCCCCTCCCACCTGCCCTTGGCTGTGGTGTGTCATCTTCGTGCCAACTTTTTAGTACAGTGTTTTAAGTGAGTGTTAAGTGTTGTGCGTCTTTTCCGAAGTATTGCGAACGGAAATCATACTGTCGCTGGGTGTGATTTTTTTTATATCTCTTGCGAACAGAAACCAGACTGTCACCGTGTTTTCTAATTTTCTGTTTACTATTTTACCTGTCTGCTTCCTGCGTATCTTATTACCATCGCCAACCCTTTGTTTTAGTTTTAACTTCCGCAACTTCCGCCATTTTACAATTTAAGTCACCGTTTTTATCGCGTGCTTTTATTGTTTAGTATCTTCTTCTTGTGGTTCAAAAATTCTGTAGGCTGAAGAGCAGCATACTATGCTGCTGCCAGCCCACTCCCTTCGAGGGAAATCCAGACTCAATAAGGGGAAAAAAATTACCACGAATCCGCCCCTCACATACCCGACAGCGCAATGTCGTCGATGACGGAGCATAAATCAGGAAGTATCAAAGCCTAATACTTCTGAGAGGAACGATAGCAGTGTCTACCCACACAGCGAGATTTTATCAAGTCGATTTTACTAGGAAAAATCATTCTGAGAAAGTCTGTCGTGATGGGGACCATTAAAAAATGCGTTTTGACAACAGATACGGTGTTAAATTACGATCGACGTATCAAAAGACAGGCTCATACACTCTTTCCCATGAAGAGGAAAAAACAGCTATGATCAACCAATGTTTTTCATGGGGTTGCTGGCCAACTTCATATCAGTAACTCTTTTGTCGCTGTAGCATTCCTTACTAAGCGGATGACTTCACCTGTGCTTAATATTTCTTTGGAGTTAGCCATATGTAAGCACTGGATTGCCAGTAAAAAATATATTTCTATGGAAGTTTCTCTTACTACAACAGCAATATACAGCCATTAAACTAACCTCGTAATGGTCTCAGACTACGTATTTTATCATAACACATTACACTAATCCTAAACGTATTATGTACGTGATAAATTATTATTGATTCGGATACCAATAGTATCTACCAACACAGTGGAACCGTGACACATCTGGAAAGACTGTTTCCATCGACCATAGCTGTGAGAACACACGAAAACTAATCTACCAGTCCTGACCCTGTAAGACGAAATGATTTTCCGTCACACGGTAAACTCTGAATTCCACTATTAATTCGACTGCCGGTGTAGCTGCTTTGCGTAATCGATTTCCACGTTAAAACTATAGGCATACATAAATTTCTTATAAACAGTTATAGGCCCGGGTGTGACGAGGTTAGGTTTGCTACTGCTCATATCATTGTTTCAAGTACATGGAGAGCATTCCGACCCATAGATACTGCTGTCTGAAGGAGCTGAGTTGGTCGACCACAGTGAGCCATAGTGGCAGACGACCTCTAACTTGTGCAACAGACAAGAAAAGAGTTACATAAAACTTCGTGTACAACTGTCCGGCCTGCAAGGGACAGTGTTGTATTCTGTTGACACCAGTACATCGCAGACACCGTTGGCGATGGTGTCGAGAGTCTATTCCAAGGAGGAGAGGGGTCGCGTACTCTTCTCAGATGAGAGCAGATTCATTCTGAGTAGTGACTCTGGATGTATTCTCATATGACGAGAGGCGAGAACGCGTAGTAAAGCCAACAATCGTATCGAGCATGATCGTTTGGTGGTCCATGTGTTATGCCGTGGTGAAGCATAGCGTCGCATGGGCATCCTGACATCCAGGTCTTTGAACACGCTACACTAGTCAGTCAACATTATTGCGACACAATGTGCCTACTACGTGCATGTCTTTTCAGGTGTGCATTCGGGCCTGACTTCATTTTCAGAGATTACAATGCGGGACTGTATCGAACAATTTAGTGGGGGAGCTCTTGGAACTAGATGATATTCAGGGTATTGTCTGCATTTTGCGTTCCCCTCCCCTCCCCCCCCCGCCCCCTACCCGCAAATTTAAATCCCATCGACCACATGTAGAATCAGTTGGGGAGACATACAGTAGGTCCACATGCACCAATGACCATTTATCAATTGTCAACGGCATTGGTGGTGGACTGGAATGCTTTATCACTAGAATTTCTTACCAAACTTGTGGTCAACATTGGAGCACGCTGCAGAGCGCGCATCGCCCTGCCAGTTTGCATTAGTACTCGTATTCGTAAAGCTGTGCGAGAAACACCGGATTTTGTCACAGTATGGCAATATAACCACCAAAAGCAAATGCTTTTTTTTACAAATGATATTTATTCACTGAAGCAGGAAAAAGCAGTTGGGTATATATTATGATGGCGATACAGCCAGTCACATGATCTTGTAAATGTGATAGAACTCACACTATATCGCGTGTGTGCCATGTCTTGGGTACCCCACAGTCATGACGTGGAGGCCAGAAACTATGATAAACATGAATATTGCTATTCGTCACATCAAAAACGCATATTTATTAAACTGTCAGCCCAGACGTCTACAGCTCCCAAGACCGATAACAATATGGAAGAACATGATAATACTGCCAGAACGATATTTTCACTCTGCAGCGGAGTGTGCGCTGATATGAAACTTCCTGGCAGATTAAAACTGTGTGCCCGACCGAGACTCGAACTCGGGACCTTTGCCTTTCGCGGGCAAGTGCTCTACCATCTGAGCTACCGAAGTACGACCCACGCCCGGTCCTCACAGCTATACTTCTGCCAGTACCTCGTCTCCTACCTTCCAAACTTTACAGAAGCTCTCCTGCGAACCTGCAGAGCTTCTGTAAAGCTTGGAAGGTAGGAGACGAGGTACTGGCAGAAGTGAAATGAAATGAAATGTCACGTGGCTAGGGCCTCCCGTCGGGTAGACCGTTCGCCTGGTGCAGGTCTTTCGATTTGACGCCACTTCGGCGAACTGCGCGACGATGGGGATGAAATGATGATGATTAGGACAACACAACACCCAGTCCCTGAGCGGAGAAAATCTCTGACTCAGCCGGAAATCGAACCCTGGCCCTTCGGATTGACAGTCTGTCACGCTGACCACTCAGCTACCGGGGGCGGACCCTGGCAGAAGTAAAGCTGTGAGGAGCGGGTGTGGGTCGTCCTTCGGTAGCTCAGATGGTTAAGCACTTGCCCACGAAAGACAAAGGTCCCGAGTTCGAGTCTCGGTCGGGCACACAGTTTTAATCTGCCAGGAAGTTTCATGATAATACTCCCTTACGCTGGTTAGAATATATGCATAACTTTAATATCATTTAGAGGACACTAAGACGGGTATTCTGATAAAATCATAGGGATAATCTACACTCAGATCCTCAGCCTAATGCTTATGTGTCAGCTATAGTAACAGTAAATGGCTCAAAGTACATTTTTTTATACGAGCACACACCAGCAGCACGATTTTGAGTAATTGATTTCCACGTTAAATAATTAAAAATTATAGAGAGGTAAATAATATTCTGTGTATGTCAAACACAGTCAGTAGCTGTTCGTATAAAACATCCGTGTAAGAGCTTAAAACCCTTCCCCTCATACCTTCTAAATGCAGTTGTAATTCCACTCTTTTATGTACATACCCCGGGCCCAGCGGTAGGGTGGATGTGACTTTATTTCCTGTATTCATAACAGCATATTAATGGAGGAAATCAAATTTAAAGACATGCAGGCCACTTTACAGCAAGATAGTAATTGCCTATTTTATTATAATGCCGTACGACGGTAAAACGCGTTACAGTGAGCTACTACAGAAGATTGCAGGCATGTAAGAGGGCTGATATAGCTATCTAGTCAACACTGCTGATTCAGCTGCGTGGTGGACGTGACATATCTTACAGATCGCAGCCATGCGTAGCCTCGCAAATGAGACTGGCAACATCTCAGGAGCCTCGTCTCTGTCTCTCTCCCTCTCTCTCCAGTAATCGTTAATCATCCTCCAAAAGTCTCCGCTGTATATGTGTCGAAAACAATAAAGCCCCGACAACTGACATCACCGGAAAGAATAATTCTGAAGAAGATTAAATATACGATAAATACGGTTTTTTCTAAGTACATCTTTGATGCCATGCCAATCACTTCCTCCGTATAAGTAAAACAAAATTCGTATATTTTTTTCCAAGGGGTCTACGAGGAACTTGCTCGCTCAACCTTTGGCACAGAGCTCACTCAATTAGGAGATGTATGGCGTAGTGATACTAATAGATCACTCATACTCATAGCTTCCCAGGAAAGCGTCCAAGAGCTCTCTGCCAGCCACTTTGATATAGAGTTTCTGTCACATCCCGACTACACTCTAAGTATAAATATGCATCTTCTCTATGACCATAACATACTTTTTACCATATTTTTTGACATTCCAACATTTACGATTTTTATCCATTTTTATGCAGATGCAAGCATAAAGGTATAATTATGCTCTTACTGCTTACATAACCAGATGTGGCTTGCTTTTTCTATGGCGTCCAAATTTGATACAGAGCCCCAACCTAGCCAAGGTGCATACTTATTCCCCCAAATACTAAGTGTCAAAACCAACACTAAAACGCACACACATACGTGGATTGCTGTTGGAGGTAGAGTGTCGACGTTATTCTGCTGTAAACATACGCAGCCTAGCAGGGGTCCCCACTCCCACCCTCTACTGCCCCCGAAGGCATCGTTGGAGGCGGTGGCGGAATTGGCAGCGGCGGCGGCGGCGGTGGCGGTGGATCCGTTGGATCTAATGCAGGATGATCCATTATCCTACTGCAGATCCATCCCAAGCATTATCTCGGAATCTGTACAGGAAGATCTGTCTCAGACGATACCTCAGATCATATGTCGGTGGATCCGTACAGAGCATTATCCATGAATGTTTTCGTATACAGAGTGAGTCGCTAACTGTTGCCACCTAGAATAACTCCGAAAGTATGATAGTAGCTGAAAAGTTTGTGGGACAAATGCCGCATGGGACAACGGGGGCCATAATATGACGTTGATTTTTTGTTGCTAGGTGGGGTCGCATCAGAGATATGAAGGTCAACTTTTTTTTTTATAGGATGCTATAGTTTGGTACATATTTTCTGATAGCGGCTACCGACACGAACAGAATGTTGTGTAACAGTAAGGTCTTTGAAGATCAATGAAGATCAAAAAGATGACATGAACGTCCATTTACAGAAAGTGTTCGAAGTGATGACCATTGGTATCAATGCAGTGCTGCAATCTTCTTATCGTGGACTGAGTGGCATTCCTTATCACTTTTGCACTTATCGAACCACATGCTCTCACGAATCTCTCTCGTATATCGTGCAAATAGTAAATATTCGCCGAATACGGCGTTTCCATCTAAGGGTGCCATTGACATGTAAATACCATCTGACGGTTTCGCAATACAACACTAATAGGAACGGTAAGACTAGTATCGTCGAATCAAGCGAATGTGAATGATGTATTCTTTCGAAGAACAAGTCGATTTGCTTCTCACATACGGAGAATGCCAACGAAATTCAGTGAGAGCTAGAGACTTATATTCTGAAAGATATCCTCAACGTACTCACCCTACACGTCGTACATTTAAATATGTGTAAGATAAATTGAGAACAACTGGATGTTTAACACATCGGAAACATATCCAGAAAACGAAAGTTACTAACGAGGAAACGGAAATTGGTACTCTTGCCACTGGTTCGACATCCTTGTGTTAGTTCGCGTCAAATCGCAAGGGAATCTGGCATGAGCCAGAGTAGTGTTCGCGTTCTGAATCGCCGTAAATATCATCCTTACCATATCAGTCTCCACCAAGAATTAACTGGTACGGATTGTATGCATCGTACTTATTCAGCCAATGGGCTCAACTTCAGATTCAGAGGGATGACACATTTATTAATTTGATTTTATTTACTGATGAGGCTACATTCACAAACCATGGAAATGTTAATTTGCATAAGATACATTATTGGGCAACTGAAAATCCATGTTGGCTGCGGCAAGTTGCACACCCAAAACCGTGGTCAGTGAATGTATGGTGTGGGGTTCTGGAGGACAGAATTAGAGGCCCCTATTTCGTCGAAGGAAATCTTAATGGTAGGAAGACACCACATTCCTGCAAGAAACATTAGGTCCGTTATTGGAAGAAATACCTATAGGGACATGGAACAGAATGTGGTATCAACACGATGTGTGTCAGGCACATTTTTCACTGACGGCTAGAAATGAGTTGCAGAGACAATTCCCAAATCGTTGGATTGGACGCGGAGAAGATACGTCGTGGCTGGAACGTTCGCCAGACTTGACGCCTCTGGATTTTTTCTTGTGGGAATTGGTAAAAAACATTGTTTATAAAGACGTTCCAACTACACCTCAAGATAAGCGAGAGAGAACTGTCAGAGCATGTGGTTCGGTAAGTGCCGATGTGATAAGGAATACCACTCAATCCAAGATAAGAAGTTGCAGCACTGCATTCTTACCAATGGTGAACATTTCGAATATCTTCTGTAAATGGACGTCCATGCCACTTTTGTGACCTTCAAAGACCTTACTGTTACACGTCACTGGATTCGTCTTTATAGCCGCTATAGCATCTCATTAAAAAAAAAAAAAAAAAAAAAAAAAAAAAAAAAAAAAAAAAAAAGAAAAAAAAAAAAAAAAAAAAGACAGAGTTGACCTTCATTTCTCTGAAGCGACCCCACCTAGCACCAAAAAAACCAACGTCATATTAAACTTTTCAGGTCCTATCATACTTTCGGAGCTATTCTTCGTGGCTATAGTTAGTGACTCACGCTGTAGATGGTTCCAGCCAACTGTTATCCCAGCTACGTGCGAATGCTGGATCCACGCCTAATAATAATAATACTCCTGGCGGTCCTGTGTTGTGGATCCAGCTTTAGCAATATCTAACTCCTAACATGACTGCACCGGCGCCGCCGCCGCCACCTACAACGACGCCTCCGACATCGGCGGAAGGTGGGATTGGGTCCCTGCTGCAAACAGACATAGCACAGCAGAATAACGTCAAAACACTACCTCCAGCAGCAATTAATGTAAGTGTGTGTATCTTACCGCATACTAAGCCATACGAGATTACGTCCAGAATCACTATCACGCTGAGACTGCTCTCAGCCGAAAAAGAGCACGCGACCCCTCTGCTCGTTACTCGAGTCCCTACGCTGTCGCTACCATCGCAAACGATGCCTCCAGTGTACGTGTGTAAAAGAATACAATACACTAGTTACCTGTCAAAGAGACCACCCCCACTATGCAGTTGCCTTACCACCGTGGAATGTAAGATTATGTCCCTTGCAGAACGGCCAGTTGTACCCGCTGTTTGACTTAGGTCTCTTCTGGTCTGTTACACAATGTAGAGGTCGTCTGCTATTGTGGCTGACTGTGGTCGAGCACTCACCTCCTTCGGATAGCAGTCCGTGGTACGGGATACTCCTCATGCACATGAAACAATGCTATGAGTGGTAGTAAACTCCTGAGCTACACTCGTCACACTTCGACCTCCTTCCAGGTTCCGTACGATTGTTCCCCATTTGGAGTCTTCCAAATGTTGTTTTGGGTCATATTGTAATGGAAACCATCACCAGAGTGCACCGTAGCCACTCGCTAATTGAAAAAAAACTGTCTTTTCCCATTCCATCCACTGCCTCTTTTTGCGGAGCCATCTCTGTATGGCGCTGTAGCAACGTTAACCCACATATGACGTCACGCTTTCTGTGCACACTTTGAAGACCTCTGGCAATGTGCCCTCACACTTTCATTCTTTTCCACAGAGTGGTTAACACACGATCCAGTAACAGTAAAGAGAACAAATCCTCTGTTCGAGGTCAACGTGCAATAACCACTCGCAGATGACCCTTTTAGCTGGATGTGTACATGTTGTGTAAGACTGCAGATTTAATCGCTTATTCGGTAATGATAGGATCCAGTACCTTGATACTTTAGTTAAACAAAGACATTCAAGACCTAAAAGTACATATGCCTTTAGTTTTAATAAGAAATTGATTACACAAAATAGTCATACTGGCAGCCGAACTAATAGTGTAATTCAGAATTACTCTGTCAGTTGACCGAAAATCATTTCGCCCGTTCCATTACTATCTCTAAAATCAGAAATGGGATAATAGCTTTCTCATGCTCTCACACATATGGCTGAGAGAAACAATCTTTCCAGATGTGTCACGTTTACACTACAAGGTGCTAATGTCAGTATGCTGGTAGCTACGATTGGTCTTCGAATCAATAATTATTTATCATACACATAACATCTTTAAGATGAGAATGGTGTGTTACGACGAAATAAAAAATTTCATCAATAGTCTGAGACCCTCATCAGGGTCGTTTAATGGCTGTAGGCTACTATTCTCGCAAGAGCCTCTCCCGTAGAAGTACATATTTTACTGACAGTCACCGAGCGAGGTGGCGCAGTGGTTAGACACTGGACTCGCATTCGGAAGGACGACGGTTCAATCCCGCGTCCGGCCGTCCTGATTTAGGTTTTCCGTGATTTCCCTAAATCAGTCCAGGCAAATGCCGGGATGGTTCCTCTGAAAGGGCACGGCCGACTTCCTTCCCCATCCTTCCCTAATCCGATGAGACCGATGACCACGCTGTCTGGTCTCCTTCCCCAAACCAACCAACCAACCAACCAACCAACATTTACTGACAGTCCAGTGCTCACATACTTCTAATTCCAAAGAAATGTTAGACATAGGAGAAGTCATCTGCTTAGTAAGAAGTAAGTTACAGTGGCAACAGAGTTGCTGCTGCGAAAATGGTCAGCAATAGTATAAAACACATCAGTTGATTACATCTCTTTTTTTTCTTTTTCGTAGGGAACAGTGTGTAAGCCCGTCTTGTGATGTAGCACTACATCTGTTGTTAGAACGCATTTTTAAAGGTGACCGTCAGTCACATTTGTCTCCGAACGTTTTTTCCCAGTGCAATTGACTGCTTAAGTTCCTCTTAGAAGCATTAGGCTCAGTTCCTGTATTGAGACCGAGGCACCGCTACTTATCAGACGAAATCCGTTGGCAAAGAATTCTGAACCGTTACTCCTCGGTGATTCCTCACAGTGTCTTAGTCTGCGTAAGACGCTTCATATAGTAACTCGGAACCAGGAAGGTGACTCTTCTTCAGTGGCATACGAGAGACACCTTGAGCGTCGATGTATGCCCATGGCTGCCTGCAGATTCAAAGTGGCAATGTCTGTCCTCGCGATTTCTGGGTCCGTAGCGCCTGCAGATACAAGCAACTTCATGTCATACACATGGTGCTGACTGCACTGTTATCAGGTATGTGCAAGTCGATTTTTCAGTGGTTATTCTGCATGCGTTGCTCACATTTTTTTAAACTGATGTTGTTACTTGGTCTGTGGAGGATTTTGTTATCGGAATATGATGCTCAATCTCTAAGGTCGCATTTTGTAGTATCGTGACCTCTGCGAGTGTATGACTTTGTATGTAGGAAGAGTTTATTTTTTGCTGCATTGTGACCATTTCTCAGTCTCGTCTGCATTAGTTACGAATCTAGTTATGAGACTTATAGGTAGTGACGCCACACTATAATACTGCTAGAGAAACGTGTCTGGTAGTTCTAGTCCACCGCTGATTCACTCACTAAATTTTTTCCCAATTGTACCAGGCATTAGTCATGCATAGTGGGGGGACAGTCCTGCTCACGTGTGAGGGATACTCATTATTAATGCACAGATAAGTTTCATAGCAAATGCGATACGTCAGTGTGCTGGCTGCGTAGTATGTTTTTTTCGAATTCTATGGATCAGTCGAAATTACATACCATACTTGGATTTTTCCTTGGTTCGTACATAAGCCTTACAGTAATGTCGATTATACATGTAGGGTATATTTTGTTATGAGTCCTCATTTTACCTGCGAGTCTGCTTAGCTGTAAATGGAAGCACTCGTGCTAGTTTCAAAAGTATGACGGGTGGAGGAAGGAGGAGGGGAATATGTTACTGATTGGTAGAGAAAGAAAGATTGGTAGGGATGGACATGCTTGGCGTTTAAGTTGTTAGCAACGTTTATCCACCAAGGCGTCCACAGATTTCCTCTGGTGATCATGTAGGTGTCTGTGAGTTATGACTGGATTGTGAAACTGGATATATTCTTGACTTTATTATTTGTGTGGGTGTAGCAACAGGCGTAAAAAAAGAAACTGATTTTGGTGTAAATTTTGGAGTAAATGTAGGGGTAGATGGACTCATTGTTCTTACTTTATTAGAGCGCTACCTAGGTAAAGGTTTCCAGTTGCCAGTTGGTACAATAGTCCGGCGTTATCTCCTTATCGGTATGACAGAGTGACTAATTCTTGTGAAACTGTGATGAAAAAAACTACTTGTAACAGTTGACATCAAGTTTCTGTAAACAGATAAACTTCTTGCACTCAAGTGGTAAGACAGGTGGGAAGTGATGATGCTTTCAACTCTTCATAAAAGCGAAATTACAGCGATTGATAAAACTGACAGTAACATAGATGAACCAAGAAGAAAACCAGCCTGCATAGTACGCTACACTGAAATTAAGGGGCCTTCGACAGGGGTGAAATGATGCTACGTCAGAACGTGTACGAAAATTGTAAAATGCTATAAAAAAGTATCTTTTTAAGTGGTGGATCTGTCACTACTGAACACGCATGCGTTCAGCAGAAACTCATCATGGAGATCATAGAGTTCACCAGCGACCAGAAGCAAATGGTTGTTGGGGTAGGATATCGGCTGATGGTTATAATCCAGTACCCCTAATAGAGCACCACTTTACCTCGCTAATCCCAGGAACATCAAGGAAGAAAAGCATCCCAGAGAAGATATATTCTATGTACAAAATATGGCAACGAAAGTGACGTACATACATTTGTATACAATGTAATGCACCTTTCTGATTGAATTTTGGTCGCGAAAGATATCGCTCATTGAAGCTTTACTAATGTAATGACTTACTAATTTTTTATTCCTAATGGAGTACTTTTTGAAAAAAAAACAAGTATTTCTCTATAAAGATTTAAGAAAGAAACTATTTAACACGATAATACTGCATTTTGGTGTAAATTTTTTCGTCAATAATAATGATAGACTGCTGCAGTCGTGTACATACGCACCACTTAAAAAATTATGCGCACAAGCCAAATGGCCGCTGAGATTCAATGCGCAGTGATTGGGTTAACGTTAATTGCAAACAAGGTCGTTCGAAAATCACACGTATCGTGATGCCTTATTGCGATTTTTTTGTGAGCATAACGACGATCGGGCACAAGACTGCAAGGCAGTAAAGGGTATTCCAGAACGCTTCAAGATACAAAGATCGATATACAGGTTCTTTGTCTCAGTCAAGGCCTTATTGTTAGAGACTATTCAAAGAAAGCAAGAGCCGCCTGCTCTTACTGCAAGGAGATTAGTCACCGACCAATTTGCGATGATTCGAATCAATATAAGTCATTCAACAAACCATCTTCCGCGTCCTTATTAATAGTGCAGAGAACAATGTCGTCACGGTCTGCAACTTCAGACAGCACGCATGTTCGACCTATACAAGTTTTCGATGCTCGGCCTTTGGCAGCAGATGCATTCGGATCTTCTTTGACGACCATACCCTGCTGGTGGCGCAAGCAAGAATGTTCATGTTAGATCAAATGCTGTCGTCTTCATCATCATCATTCATCTCCATTACGGTCGGAGGAAGGCAATGGCAAACCACCTCCACTAGGACCTTGCCTAGTAAGGTGGCGCGGGTCTTACATTCCTATGGAACTATTTATTATAGCGGATCAAAACTAGGAAATAGTGGGCAGCGCAGCCTCGATACGCATTTCTCCGTGTCTAGCATCGTGGGCCTGGGTTGATTCTCAGTTGACGTCGCTCTAGTGTTTTAGCTAATCACTCAACTGTCAATCTCATTAACATAGCTGTTGAACAATCGAATAATGGCACTATACGTGGGTTATGAGACACAGAATCAGTCGGAATCAGCTCCGGTCAAGAGCGGTTAACAAGTAGCAAAGAATCAGCGATATTGAAGGAGTTTCGTGAAGACCTAAGACACGTTTACGACAACTTAATTTGGTTTGCTCCTACAGAAGAATCTGCAGTTTCACTTTATTTGCCTCATCACTCTGTCAAACGAGAGTGACAGAGAAGCACAAAATGGCGAATAATCTTTGATGGATCGTCGAACGAACGGGGTGTACCCGCTCTTGATGAACCTTTGTAAGTAGGCCCTAACTTCCCCTTTTGAGATTCCGTCTGCAACGCTTAGCAGCCATTTCTGATGTTATTAAAGCCTTTCTACAGTTTCACTACATCCTAACAATAGAGATCTTATTAGATTCTTCTGGTACGAGATGAACACTAATAAAGTTGAAGATAATATTAATGCGAGACAAAGGAGAATTTATCGATTCTCAAGTCTTCATAGCTGCCTCTCATGCAACCCGTTTCTGCTTTCAGCGACTATCCGTGAAGTACCAGACAATCAGTCCCAGTTCCCTACAGCTGCTGCTTTACTGCATTAAAACATGTACATGAATTACTTTGCTGCAGGAACTGAATCGGAAGGCAGCTATATTATGAGTTATCTTCGTTATTGAAGGAAATAAAACTGCCACTGTCGATTTGGGAGACTAATTCTAAACAATTATCCGTAACATAGAAGGTGGAAGGGAGAGATCTCATGTTTCTAGGGATGATATGGAATTTAGAAGCAGATCCATCCTCAGTGAGCCAGCCACAAGTCACCGAACTAACAGGCTTTCAGTGTGCAATAAATTAAATCATGACTGTTGCTCAAAAACCAATACCAAAATCAAACTGTGCAACGCACAAAAAATTGATACGCTGAAATTACGTAGCAACACTATGAATCACATGCTGTTCACTATCCCATTAAAAATCTGAATTACAAAGGCAATGCCTAGAATTTTGCGCAGTGGAAATGTGAGACAAGGAACGAAAGAACCAATAAAATTTGAAAAGAATCTCACCTGAAAAATTACTGCATAATCAGCAGCAACAGCTCAGCATGGATAAATCGTGCCAGTTAAAATATGCTAAGAACTGAACTACTGGGAGAAAGATAGAGATGATTTTCTCAAATTAAAAAAAAAAAACTTCTTACCTGAAATGAAAATACTAATCCGTTCATTGTAATGACAATGCTGTACTTATTATTCTTATTTCGCAAGAACATAAAACTCACAGAAAACCAAAAAACTTTTCTTTCTTTACAAAAATCTTATAAGGAAATGCTTTTACGATTAAGAAAATTGAAATGAATTAAACTGAAGTGACCTAAACTGAGGTGGGAATGTGGACTTTTCTGTTCCAAAATGTATTCATAATGCAAATCCATTGTTTCTGTTCCATAAATGCTGCGTCTGTAAGTCCTTCCATCAGATTAATAATTCCTAACAATGTTCTTCAGCAACATCCTCCTCCAATATGGACTGCGCTACAAGTTGTGCTAGCTTACTCCATGTCCAACACTCGAATACTCTCCGCTCTACAACTGACCCAAAGATACATAAGTTCAGAGATACTACTGTCACTGCCGTAAGTCGACTATTCCATAGATGCGACTGCTTCGCTCTCGTAACATGAAATGTCCACTCATTCTGAAACTATCCGCAAATTAATGTCCAGTCGACGTATGTATGTCCACCTTTTCGAGTGATAACGCCCAAACATCTCATGCAGCTAACTGAGAGTTAACAGAAATATGGACCGCTATATCTGATGACAAGATACGCCAGTTCGTCGCACAATAGGGTATCACATGGGAATTTACAGCACCACGAGCGGCTTGGTGAGGAGGATGGTAGGAACGGATGGTTTTCTCGACCAAACAATTCTTCCGCAAAGCGCTGGGGCGCTGCACCATGGATGGCAAGCCCTACAAACAAAATAGAAACTGTCCTTAATTTAAGATCTACCACACAAACTGAGGCCAAAGTACCTATCCCAGCTCATTTTCATGTTGGAAGTGTGCTTACCACACTACCCACAGGCCCTGAGCCACCAAAAACGATAGACAAGGTAAGACTATTTAAGATTCAGCAGAAGGTATATGACGACTTTTGGAAGGGGTGGAGCAAAGAGTATTTGTTGCTCCTTCGACTTTGCGTCAAGACAAGAATATTGTCAGACCATTGAAGGTCCAGTCTGGAGATACTGTACTTCCACAGTCGAGATGGACTACCTCGAACTGCTATATTCATTACCCTGAATGAAGGGGGTGTTACCAGGCCAGTCCTTTTAATCGTCCCACTGGAAGTCTGACAGTGTGGGAAATGGTGTAATAGTAGAGGCACTACTGCTAGTGGTAGTAGTTTTATTTGTCTATAGATGTTTCTGACAAGGATATTGGACATGTCTTGGTATTACAATTTAAGGCAACAAAAATAAAGTATTACACGTATACACAAATTTACAGACGCACTGGTCTACAGTGACAAGCATGGGACAGGTAGTTGGCCTTGGCCTTGTAGGGGGAAACATCCCGGCATTTGCCCTACGTAAATCAAGTAGGGTGGATGAAGACTGGATTTTCCACCCACTCTTTTTAAAACAGCTACCTCATTATGTTTATCCCTTTTGTATAATACTGTTTTACAAATAAATAATTTAATAACGATAAAAGGAGTACACACATGTGGAAATAAGCGACACTGTACGAGATCTGTTAAAAAAATTCCGGAACATTCTAAATTTCGCGCCAATGGTGTGATGGAGCGAAATGCAGTAGGCATCCCTGCACACACCTGTGTTTAACGGGTTACTGCTGAAAGTTTCATTGTTGTATGTCTGTTACTTATTATTCGGTGTTGTGTTGAGTAGAATGTTGTGTCACACAGTCTGCGAATTTCGAGATGGCAGTTAGAGAAGCAACGCGTCTCCATTAAATTTTGCGTGAAACTCTAGAAAATCTTTACAGAGACACACCAAATGATATAGGAAGCCAACGGTGATGAGTGCTTAAGCCGTACTCGGTGTTACGAATGGTTCACACCGTTGATAAACGGCCGGACGGAAGTTGAAGATGACCCTCGCTCAGGACGCTCTTCGACGTCCATCGAAGACGCTTATATCAGGAACGTCAAACGAAATTGTGCGTGCCAATAGAGACTGACTGTCCGAGAGACTGGAGAAGAATGTAACATTTCAGTTGGATCATATAATGAAATCCTGACACAGTATCTGGAAATGCGTCTCGTTGCCGCTAGGTTCGTCCCACGGCACTAGTCCAGAAAGACCTTCACCTCGCAATCTGTGAAGAACTTTTGGATCTCGCAAATGAAAACGAGATGTTCCTTAAGAGAATCATAACTGGTGATGAGACGTGGGTCTATGGTTATGATGCTGAGACCAACGTTCAGTGTTCGCAGGGGGTCGGGAAGGGTTCTCCAAGACCAAAAATTGCTCGTCAGATCAGGTCAAATGTCAAAGCCATACTGGTGGTTTTCTTTGACTTCGAAGGATTAGTTCATCATGAATTCACGCCGCACTGCGTTGAGACGTCTGCGAGAAAGGTGAGAATGAAACAGTCTGAAATGTGGCGAGACAATTCAGGCTTTTGCACCACGATATCGCACCCGCATATTCATTCCCTATTGGTGAGTGACTATTGTACAATGCGGGCTTTCAAATAATAAAAATGGAAGATGTGATGGTACGGTGCTCCTCAACTACATACCCTCCGACTCAGAGTTGAATATTAAAAGTTTTGGCTGGTTTTGTTGTCTAAGGGATGGGATACGTAGTTGCCGCATTACAGGCCAAATACTGCTGAGTCTATAGTGCACTATAAGAATACACACATAAATCGAATGGTCGAAGGTTTCTATCACTCAGTAATAGCGAATTATGAATGAAATACATAAATTTATAAATGACAGAAGGCAATTAAATAAAACCTGAAGGACTATCGTAACGACTTTAAATGATGAGTACGATAGTAGAAGTACTTTTGAGAATGCGGTATATTTCTGCAAAACACTTATTGGTGTCGATGGTACAGCAATTAAATAATAAGTTGAATAACAGAGAAACAATAGATTCCTACTGCGCGTAATTAGTTTTGAACAACAACATAGCTCGCGAGTTATTCACTTCTATACGCACACTACGTCTTCACTGTAGAAGCCACGGAAATCTCACAAGTGCACAAGTCTGCACGACGAAATATTTCTATCTGCCGCGACCGCGCGCAAACTGCTCCACACTTTCCAAGTCTCTCCGCGACTCTGCGTCCGTCGCGCCGTCACGCCCAGCACTCTCCGTGTCCTGTGCGACTCTCCTTCGTGCCGCCCTGTTCAGAACTCCCCGTGTCCTCTCTCGAAACGATCCTCCTCCCTCACTTCGATACAGTCTCACAATTAACGAGCGCTGTGATTGGCTAGAGCGCTCCCTCCATGTCTCCAAAGCAACGTCCACTCACAAACATATTTAACCACTTTCGAAATACTGGATTTACATTTAAATAACTTGAAATTTAATAAATATTCCTATAGCTGGACCATAAACACGTTCTAACACACATTGTTAGATACATAAACACATGAAATAAACATATATCAAAGGAATAGAACAAAAGGTAGGCCAGAAGGCGAATGTCTCTGTGCTTTCTAAAACACAGTAAATATTTAACCAATTTCTTAATGAATAGTGTATATCGGATATAAACAAAGACATAGATGAATAAATATATTTATAAGCATGCTGCTACCGTTTTTTCGTGTAACTGTGGAGTACAGATGACCTGACGCGATCGATAGTAATCGGTCACTTTGACCTCCAATAACTCATGTACTATTCAAGTTACATGCCTGTAATTTATACCAGTTTAGGTTTACGCTAATAGCTTTCTAAAGACATGGCGATCGACAAAATCGGATGAAGCGTTTATGTTTTGGAAATTCGTTGCTGGGTGCTACTTGTATAATTTACCGTCAGATACTAAACTTTCAACTAATAAAGAAATTGAAAATCTGATTACATTCTCAGAATCGTCGTGCAAATAATGGTAATGCATATCTTTATTTTTGAGGTATCATGATTCATCTGATTACTATTAATTTCTATACGAACTGTGAAATGTCTGCCATTAAGGTTTCACAAAGTCCGCCATCATTGACCCTCCCAGCATAGACATCTCCTTCATCGACACAAAGCACCGTTCTCGTCACAGCGGAATTCCCAGCCATGCTGCTGGACCTTGCGCTGGAACTACCCCTCTAACGTTCCGCACCATGTGTTTGCTGCCGGGCCCCGGCTGGCCGAGCGGCCCGTGCCGCCACTGCTATCCCCGAACTTAGAATATTTTCAGGGCGCGACGACTCGTCCGTCACCTCACAACAAAAATGCCCCATCCTCCGTTCTCGATGGAGACTTTTCTTTATTTCCGAAGTTGAAAACACAGTTGAAAAGACGAAAGTTTGCATCTATAGACGAGATAAAAGAAATTTCGCAGGCGGTGCTTTGCGCGATGCAGAAAGAGGCGTACCAAGACTGCTTCCGGAAGTGGAAACGGCGTTGGGGGTAGTGTATCAATTGTGGAGGAGAGTATTTCGAATGAGACCATGCACAATAAGGAAAAGTAAAGCGCAGGAAAGTTCTGTGGAGAGAGTTCCGGAATTTTTAGAACATACCTCGTAGATCGTTTTCATGAATACTTAATCTTTGCACTGATATTTATGTAATATCGCTGCTGTAATATTGATATAGCTGAGTTAATAAATACTTTGCTTCAAGTGGCAGATTTTGTACTTCCTTGTATCCACGATTCGTCGGCGACAGACAGTTTCAACTTCTTGTTTATTAAGAATAGTGTGTTATCTTCCTTCGGACCACCTTCAATCGTCGCTTCCGTATCAGCTTCCCATAAATGGTGATCAGAGGTGATCCACATATAATGGTCCTTAATGTTTTCAGCAGGTCTGAGGTATAATATCTGACGGCAGAGGTGGCATCACTTGCACGGATAGTCAGAGAGTATATATGTAAATCAGCTGTACTTATTAGGCTGAGAAGTTAAGCACAGAAGTTTTGTATAGCAATCTCTTGTACAAAATACTCTCGAGGACTCTAGACACTACATGGAGATGGTCCTCGAAAAAGCTTTTTTGTTGAGTCCGAGTGCTGCTTTTTTAGATACGCAAAGAAATTGTTGGGTAGCGAAGTGATCTTTTCGAAATCCAAACGGCCACTGTGGTCGAGTGTACTACTGTGAATATTTGACTCAGTCTTTGGAGAATAATTCTTTCGAAGATCATGATCAGGAGCAAAGAAGGCTGTCTTGTAGCTCTTTTTCTGCATAGTTATTCACGAGTTTGCTAACTACCCTGATGTTGTGTCCTTCCAAGTTCTTGGCTACGTCCTCTCTTTGATAACGAGAATGAACAAATTCGCAATAGCGTCTTCTGAATCTTGCAGCAGTTCTTCAATGTCTGGCAGGTGGTATCCTCTGGTCCGGGGTTTTTTAAGCAGTGCAGCCATCTAATAATGGAGCGCACTTCATGGGATATAATTGAGGGCAGCAGCGAAGTACATAACTGTAAGTAGGCTGTTTAGGTTTCTTTATTGGTAACACCACGTAGCGCTCTGTATGAAAATCACTGGCTGTGCTGTGTGCAGTCTGTGGCTGGTTTGCATTATTGTTCGCTGTTGTAGTGTTGGGCAGCTGGATGTGAACAGCGCGTAGCGTTGCGCAGTTGGAGGTGAGCCGCCAGCAGTGGTGGATATGGGGAGAGAGATGGCGGAGTTTTGAGAGCGGATGATCTGGACGTGTGTCCATCAGAGACAGTAAATTTGTAAGACTGGATGTCATGAACTGATATATATATTATGACTTTTGAACACTATTAAGGTAAATACATTGTTTATTCTCTATCAAAATCTTTCATTTGCTAACTATCCCTGTCAGTAGTTAGTGCCTTCAGTAGTTAGAATTTTTTATTTAGCTGGCAGTATTGGCGCTCGCTGTATTGCAGTAGTTCGAGTAACGAAGATTTTTGTGAGGTAGGTGATTCATGAAAGGTATAGGTTATTGTTAGTCAGGGCCATTCTTTTGTAGGGATTATTGAAAGTCAGATTGCGTAGCGCTAAAAATATTGTGTATCAGTTTAGTGATGATCAGAATAAGTAAAGTGAGAATTGTCTGAGTACGTTCAGTTCTGCTCAGCTGTTTGAAAATCAAATAACGTAAGGGGTTTATCAATTACAGTAATTCATAAATTTTTCTAAGGGGAGGTTTCATATGGCGACCCTTAGCCGAGGATACCTCACTGGAATCTTCCGATTTTTTCTTGTAGTTTGTGTAATTAGTTTAGCTATTGTTTATTGCCAGCGCATAATTATAGAAAGAATTTCCTTTGTAGTTGTAGTTTTTCATTGTTGTACAGTAAAACAGTTGTGGCATGCATATAGATTTGCACCAAGTATTTCGCAGCGACGCTTGCAATTAACGAGATATTATTTTCAATGCTATGTTAATGTGTTTTGTTATTTTGCCCTTCAAATTGTGCTTTTCTGTGTTATCGTGTGAAATTTTGTGACAAAAATGGAGTGTGAGAAACGTAATACTAGGCTCCAAAGTAAACTGAGAAATGACAGTGAAGACGAAAGCAGTGTGTTAGCGCCACCGTGTAATGAATTAACTAATGTTCAAAGTAGTAATTTGGTAATTGTGCATAGGGAAATGGAGCAGGCAGCAAATAATGGTGTAGACAGTGGAACAATTAGTGAACAGGGAAGCATTATCGATCGATCAGTCGGCAACAGCTCGCCTCAGGAATTCGAAATGACAGGACACAATCTCGCAAAAATTGTAGATTCAGATTTTGGGTCCTCACTGTTTTCTCAAATAAGTCAAGACACATTTTCTGCTTGTCAAAATGTGAATGTTGCCGGTTCAAATGCACTGCCGAAAAGCACTGAGAAACATGTTTCAGACACCAGTGCATTGTTATTACAATTAATGCAAGAAATGGGACAAAAGCTTCAAAAGTTAGACACCACGGTGAACAAACACGTGAAGATTTAACTACTGAGTTACATAACATCGAATCGAAATGTCAAAAAGTCTGTAATGACATAAAAACATAAATTTGTGAGCATTTTGAACCTATTTTTTCGCGGCATGAAAATGCATTACAAAATCACGAAACAGCCATAAAAGAATTGCAAACTATTGTTCATGAAATTCACGAGACCTTGCGGGCTAAAATTGACTCAGTTGCATCTACCGATTCGCTTGCGCAACTTGCAAAAACTCAGGAAAACTTAAAGGACACAGTAGATACTCTGAAAATTGGTTCAGAAAGACACATGGAGGAAATCAGTTCATTATCAGAGAAAGTAGTCGAACTTACGGATCAGCTAAATAATTTATCTACGAAGGTAGATGATAATCTGAATGACACAAGACTGGTAGTCTTTAATGACACAGAAGAGTACGAACAAATTAGGAAAGTCAAACAAAATCAGAATCAAATTAATACGCAACACCAAAGAGAAATCCGGGAAGTACAAGATCAGTTGACAGAAGTAATACAAGAATTACATATTTCAGAGGACACTCGCGCTCCAATACGGGAAGAGGGACATAGAAATATAGAACAGCCACAAAATAAAAACACAGGGCGTTTCGGAAATTATGAAAGAAATTGGCAAGGTGCACTGAATTTTGAGATGGAACTGCCGAAACGACGTAACAAAGACCGACATGCGACTCGCCGACATGATGGTTTTGACTATAAGCTGTTTATTACTACACGTAAATTCAAAACATTTAAGAATTCTGGCAACGTCATGTATCTACAAGCATGGCTTCATCAATTCTCTCATTGTTTTCCTCCCAACTGGTCATTAGAGCACAGATTAGAATTTATGTGTGGCTACTTAGAGAATGAACTAGCTGTAAGAATGCGATCGATCATTCACGATTGTCACAGTGAAGGCGAATTTTATCATGCCTTCCTCTCAGCATATTGGTCTAAAGCTACACAAGACCGAGTAAAACATAGCATCATAATGAAGAAACATTTCGAACAATCAGAATTTTCCAGTCTTGTGAAATATTTTGAAGACATGCTGCACAAGAATCAGTACCTGTCAAACCCATACAGGCCCTCAGAACTCATCCACATTTGCTTAATCAAATTGCCTGAACATTTACCACATATTATTTTGGCAGGACATTGCAAAGACGACATTGAAGCTTTTCAGGGACTGTTACAAGAATTGGAAATTGACACTGACAGTCGCGGGACGCGAAAATAGGAACACAACAATTACAGGTCACATCCGTCACAATTCCGCGATGACTGAAATAATAACTGGACACGACAAGGCTATTCATACAACGCAAATCGTGACCAAACAGACAACACCCATATGACAACCGTTGGCGGAATAATAATTACAGAGAAAGATCGCATTTCTGTAGTAATGAATATGACAAAGATAACCATAGAAACAGACAATATGGGAACCAAAACAGTTATTATCAAGGGAGACAGAATAACTTCAGACGCAATAGTTCAGCGTGCAGTTACGATTCAGGGAGAAATTCTCCACCACGTGACCGACAAGAAAGAAACTGTGGAATCTACCGACATGACGACAGCCGATACAATCATAACGACAGACCTGAATTTCATCAGAAGGCGAGGTTCAAACAGGACAGAGCCCTCTCGACAAGGTGAATTTGTAGAAGTTAGATCTCCAAATCCTAATAACGACGCGCGCCGACAAGAAACAGACAATGACTCGCACTGCAGGCAGCCACGTGCGCCGGCTGGCTCAGAGAAAAATAACATACACGCTAACCTTGAGAAAAATTTTAGCGTTCCTTACCGACGTATACAACATGATAATTGCTTTGAAGTTGAAAGTCTGTGCACTAGAAAGGGTAAAAGATTGCACCACATTTCACATGTAAAATCGTTTATTGAGAGATAATCTGCTTTTTACTTACTCTTTGATATAAAATTTTTCACTCCACGTTACTAGTACGCTTTGTCACACTTAGAAACTGTTAACATGCAACAGCGTTTGAAGTTAACTATCCAGTCAAGGACCTAGAGAACTTTTAGACAGTAATTACAAATGCATTGTGATTGTGATCAGAGGACACATTGTTATTGTGTGTGTACATTCTTGCTCGTTAGTTGCACGATTACGTAACGACTATAAGGCTTACATACTTAGAACATATACCAGTACTGCTAATGAGATTTTAATATAACATTTTGATTTACTTGAAAATACAATTTTGGATTTAAAGTGCTTTCTGAGAGATACCAGATGACACAGTCGTTAGTTTATTTGACAGCTACACGATTATATCACGACGTTACTAATGAGTGACACAATTTATATTATTGCTTTTGCGCTGTATCTGTCTTATATGTGCACAGTTTTTCTGAAGTCTTCTGGAAAGTAAAACATATTTTAGTAGTAATTTTTGTGGTATAGCTACAATGAGACAGCCTTTTTCATAGCACAATAATACATTACAGTGTAGTACTTTCTTGATCACGGTACTGTACGTAATAACTGCGATATCTATACGCATAGCATTTCGCTTTTGTTTATTACGAGGTAAGTACGTTGACTTCCACAGAACTTTGCTTATGGACGATGATAATTACGACACTTGGCACATTTTTTACCCTTAAATAATGACAGAGATTATGTTACAACAAGATGCACAGTTTAGCGCTGCAGTACACGTATTTGAGTGATTAATTTTGTACTTAAAACATTTATTTTTAAAGATATTTGAAGTACAATGATACAAGGTTTCCCGTGATACATTTGATTCCATTGCTGTAATCTGGAACACCTGAGGGTATAATTACATTAATCCTCAGGGGGGTACATGCTTACTTTGTGTACCTTGTGTGTAGCAAACACAAGGAGCCCTAGCTAATATGGTATTTGCTTATACAATTTTACACATTGCTACCATATTTCTCTAACACAGAATTACACATTATCTGATTATTTAACAGAGAAACAAACATTTTTTTACTATGTCAGTGACAGATGTTTACGCAATTACACAGTTGGATAACGTAACACTTATGAAATTGTATTTTATCTGTACTTTGTGAACTGTTCATATGCTTTCGGAACCATTGTGATACTATGAGAGCTTTGAATGATGTGTTTGGTAAGAGATCATGATTTTTGAAGTACGTTTGAGGTAAATGACTTTATTGAAGATCTTGAAATTATTGAAAGAAGCTTCGACGATTTTGAGATGTGATTGATCTGTTATGATGTTATTATTATGATGATGATGTGTATTATGCTGTTGAGGTATGTTTATGATCAAAAAGCTCATGCTATATGAGGAATTTGATATGCTATTTATTTATTATGATGAAATATTGAAGAAGTGTCGACGAATATGTTTATGTGTAATAAAGTAAGGAATAATGAGTAGTGGCTAGGAACTCTGGTTTGTGAAAAAGGATGTGGGAAACCAAGAATCATACTTTAAGAGTTATGAAATGTGTGTAAATGCATCAATGTTTCACAATGCCGCTGAAAATTTTTTGGACACTGTTATATTTATAGGATTTTGTTTCTACACATTTCTACTGTAATTTCTCGACTTGTGAAATTTTATTTGTATCTAACTGTCACTGTAGCGGAAACTTTGTTGTAAATTTCGGTAAGAAAGGTGATGTAATGCGTTGTTGGTGCCCAGCTGCACGATAGTCGCCTGAAAAAAGAAAGCCATTAGGTGGAGAAAAAAAAGAGGCCATTACCCTCGCTATTGACATTTCTTTGTAGAAAGCATTGCAAATACGACACGCTCAAACTTGAAAACATATGATTACACTGCGGAGCTCTAAATTTATGATATTTACTAAAATGCCTAATGAAATGATGAGAAACATTTTATATCTATTGTCGTTCTAGTTGAGAGATTTTTTATTGCCTTTGGAGACGCCATTTGCCTAGTGAATGACGTTTCATGCCTTGAATATATATATATATATATTTGCTCATTTTGTTTAACATCTAGTTTCTAGCTGCACTGCAGCATTGGTTAAAATAAAATTTAATAGATGCACTAATGTAAATATTCTCTGTCTACAGATCCAGTAAATAACAATTTTATGATCTACTTCCAAAAAAATGAGGGAGCACAAAAAGACATTTCCCTTCACAGGAATTGCATACATAATTTTTGTCAATGACTGGGCAACTTGTTTCATAGAGTAAGTCAAGGTGATGCATCACTCTAGTGTTATTAGACATTTCCTATCTTTAGTGTAATTTTTTTCTGCTTGAGCTATGTCATATTCAGGTATAAGTTATTGCATTTGCTGCTGCTGTTTGCCAGAAGTGAGCTACTGAATTTCACTTTGTATGACTCTGTTAAGCCAGTTTTACTACTGATTTATTTTTCTTGTTGCTGCACATTGGCTCATATTAGTTGTAATGTTGCGTTTGCTTTGCTAATTTATATTTACTGCTGCTAGCTTTGCCAATTTGGATTTTTTTGTTATTGCTGTTCATGTTTATTGTTTTGTGCTGCTGCACTGCCTCGTCTCATAGTTTATGCATCTGAGCTCAGTAGATTTAAGTAAGCTTAAGATGGGGTAGGCTATATAAGAGAAAGAGTTGTGATGAATTGGAAGAAATGCATTGAGAAGCTATAAGAAAATGATTTGGCCAAAAAAGGATTTTGAAAGAGGATATGAACAAAAAAGTAGGGTTTAGGGACAACAGGTTTAGGTAGGATTTTCTTGCAAATAAATGATGAGGTAAGATAATGGAAAATAAATAATGAGGTAAGAAATATGTGAACATATAAATACAGAAAGCGTGCTTGGATAGGATTGTTTTGGTGGAAACAAATGTTGAAATAAAAAGATAGATCTATGGAATGAAGTTTTGAGTTGGACTGCAGTACCAAACGTTACACTGAAAACGAACCCTGTACTTTCCTTTTGTGTTATTCCGCTATGTGTCTGTGTACCCTTGTGTATTTGTATTCTTCCTGTCTTTATGTGTTTAGCTGATAAGAGTTATGTTGTAGAATTAATCTAATAATATGTTATTTACTTTGTAAAGATGTTTAAACATTATTAATTCTGTTCTCTTTCAATGCTCATGTGTGAAATTAATGTTTCGAAAACTCTTCTCATTATTTTATTTATTGACTTATGTCATATTTCCTGTAACACTGATGTACATGTTTATTTCTATTCTTTTGTAAAGCCTGTATTACTACAAATGTTATCTGTCTATTATGTTCTTTAAAGATGTGTTTCGTACCTCTGTAATTGTATTCTTATCTTGTAAATTTATAATTGTATAGACACCAGTTCTTCAAATTAAGTTACATTTTCTGCACACGTTTCTGTTGGTCATAGTATATGCACAATATGTGAGAAGTTGGGACTGTCAGTGTTTGCACATGTGTTAATATTTCAACAATGGACTGGTTAACGGCATTGCTGGTTCTAAGGACATACCAAACAGATTGTGAGTGCACAAGTGGTGGTTTATCGACTTGCTATATTGTCCGCACCTGCACAGTCGCAACAGATGGCTGCTGGCCGTCTCTACAACGACTGCAGTGGGTCTGTACCTCTGATGGCCCTCTAATACCATAATCTCTAACAGTAGTACAGTGGTCTGCTCTGTGATGACTTACCTATCAATATTCTTCAAAATTTCGACTGCCTCTGCTGTAGGTTTGCTCTTTTGTGGCCCATTACCTGTCTGCATGTCAAGAGTCCGCACTGTATTTCCATTGGAAGGACAACACTACTTCTTCAATACTGTACGGAAATCTACTACTTCCGTGTGCATTTTCTTTTACTGCTCAGCCTTTGAGAAAAAAAAAAACACTGCAATTGTATTGGGATAAATAATCAGGACTGTCTTTATGAGAACAATTTTTGCTTTTGACCAACAGTGTATCAATAAGTGTGTGCATTTGATATCTTTGTTATTGTAATTATGAAAATTTTTTTCAAATTTGCATTGGCCACTGCCCAAAACATTTTGTAAAATTTTTTGTGGGGAGCATGGGGGCTATGTAAGTAGGCTGTTTAGGTTTTTTTATTTGTAACGCCACGTAGCGCTCTGCATGAAAATCACTGGTTGTGCTGTGTGCAGCCTGTGGCTGGTTTGCATTGTTGTTTGCTACTATAGTGTTGGGCAGCTGGATGTGAACAGCACGTAGCGTTGCGCAGTTGGAGGTGACCCGCCAGCAGTGGTGGATGTGGGGAGAGAGATGGCGGAGTTTTGAAAGCGGATGATCTGGACGTGTGTCCATCAGAGACAGTAAATTTGTAAGACTGGATGTCATGAACTGATATATATATTATGAATTTTGAACACTATTGAGGTAAATACATTGTTTATTCTCTATCAAAATCTTTCATTTGCTAACTATGCCTGTCAGCAGTTAGTGTCTTCAGTAGTTAGAATATTTTATTTAGCTGGCAGTATTGGCGCTCGCTGTATTGCAGTAGTTCGAGTAACGAAGATTTTTGTGAGGTAGGTGATTCATGAAAGGTATAGGTTATTGTTAGTCAGGCTCATTCTTTTGTAGGGATTATTGAAAGTCAGACTGCGTTGCGCTAAAAATATTGTGTATCAGTTTAGTGATGATCAGAATACGTAAAGTGAGAATTGTCGAGTACGTTCAGTTCTGTCCATCTGTTTGAAAATCAAATAACGTAAGGGGTTTCATTTATAAATTTTTCTAATGGGATGTTTCATAACAAGCTCGTCTTCAACCATCGGAGGGTACATTACCTAAGTAGTTGAATCTGCAACGGTTTCTCTGTTCAGAGCCTCTTGTTAGAATAAAAGGTCTTACGAACTTCCAGCATGCTGGAGCAGCTGTGGGTCAGCAACTTCTTTTAATCAGTACAACGAAAAACCAGTCGAAAGTTGTAAATTTTACTATTTTTATTCACTCAACGACTAGTTTCGGTGCGAGACGCATTTTCAAACCAAAGTAATATAGAATGAAATTTTCACTCTGCAGCGGAGTGTGCGCTGATATGAAATTTCCTGGCAGATTAAAACTGTGTGCCGGACCGTGACTCGAACTCGGGACGTTTGCCTTTCGCGGGCAAGTGCTCTACCGACTGTTCGACCCAAGCACGACTCCCGACCTCACAGCCTGAAGTCTGCCAGTACCTTGTCTCTTACCTTGCAGACTTCACAGAAGCTCTTCTGCGAACCTTTCAAACGTCCCGTGTTCGAGTCTCGGTCTGGCACACAGTTTTAATCTGCTAGGAAGTTTCATATCAGTGCACGCTCCACTAGAGGGTGAAAATTTCATCCTGGAAACATCCCCCAGGCTGTGTCTAAGCCATGTCTCCGCAATATTCTTTCATCCAGGAGTGATAGTTTTGCAAGGTTCGCACAAGAGCTTCTGTGAAGTCTGGAAGGTAGGAGACGAGGGACTGACGGAATGGAAGCTGTGAGGACGGCTCGTGAGTCGGGCTTGGGTAGCTCAATCGGTAGAACACTTGCCCGCAAAAGGCAAACGTTCCGCGTTCGAGTCTCGTTCCACCACAGTTTTAATCTGCCAGGAAGTTTCAAAGTAACATAGTCAAAAATGGTATTTCGACCATTTTCGGCATGTTACGATGGTTTGAAGATGGGTCTCGGCCCGAAAATAGTCATCGAGTGAATGTAAAAAGTAAAATTTGCAATTTTCGACTGGTTTTTCGTTGTACTGGGTAGTGGTTTTTGCAACAGCAGTCAATGACGGAAGGAGACTGAGCATAGAGAAAGAGGGCAGGAAGGGGAACAATGGAGTGAGCGGGATTGGGAGAGAGGAAAGGAAGTAGGGATGAGGAGCAGTAGGGATAGCATAAGTTTAATAAGAGGGGTATTGCTAAAATTATAAAAAGTATAATTATGTAAAATTCTCAATAAATTGTTAGTAGTGTAGAACACTGGTGTGTAAACCGTAAATAGCATAAAATAGTAAAATTATAAGATGGTGTGAGGGGGCCTCAGAATGGCAGAAGTAGTCAGGGACAATATTTTAATGAGAATTTTTACGTAATTATACTTTTTATAGTTTTAGCAACACCTCTCTCAGTAAATTTATGACATCCCTGCCACTCCCTGCTTCCCTTCTTCTCGCCGGCCGGGCTGGCCCAGTGGTTCTAGGAACTACAGTCTGGAACCGCGCGACCGCTACGGTCGCAAGTTCGAATCCTCCCTCGGGCCTGGATGTCTGTGATGTCCTTAGGTTAGTTAGGTTTAAGTAGTTCTAAGTTCTAGGGTAAGGTGTGGGATGCGTCACCAATAGCCTCTCCCACACAAATGTCAACCTCTCCGGCACGTGGTATCCCCTGCTACGCTAACGAGGCTCTGGCGACCGAGTTTCTCCCGGGATAAGGAGAACCCTCTACTAAGTCAACGACCTTCTAGAGGGCGGATGAGCTGGTAGAGCAAGGGCACCCTCTTGTCCTTGGAGTGAGAAATCACTCCTAAAGACGGAAGAATCACCAAGGGTGGTCAACGGCATAGGATGCTGAAGGCAACGGGAAACCACAGCATTAAAGATCCAATGGATATCCCCAGGAAAACTCATCATGGCAGGGTTCAATGTCAAATTATCCGGAGTTTCAACTCCCCCACTCGGATCTCTGGGGGGGGGGGGGGGGTGAGCCTTGAACAATGCCACAAGTAAATACAAAAATAATGCAACAATAGCAACTTGGAATGTAAGATCATTATACCAACCAGGCAAAGTAAATAATGTTATACAAGAAATGAAACGCCTAAAAATTAACATTTTGGGTGTAAGTGAAACAAGATGGCCTGACTCAGGAGAAATGACCATTGACAACATGAAAGTATATTACTCGGGAAATTCTGATAGCCAGCACAGGAATGGGGTAGGAATAATTTTAGATGAGTATGCTAGTAAATCTGTCAAAAGCATTTTACCACCCTCAGATAGAGTAATCAGTCTACATTTACAAACGAAACAAACAAATATTAATTTAATTCAAATCTATGCTCCAACAGCCGACAAAGACCAAGAAGAAATAGGAAAATTTTATGAAGAATTAACACAAGCAATAGGAACCTCAAAAAGCAGAGACATTATTATCATCATGGGAGATTTTAATGCCAAAATAGGTGAAGGAAGTGAAGGTGATCTTATTGGACCTTTTGGTTTAGGAACAAGAAATGAAAGAGGAGATTTGCTGTCACAATTTTGCCAGGAAAACAATCTGTCTATTACAAACACATTTTTTAAACTCCCTAAACGAAGACTTTATACTTGGAAATCACCAAGAGACTGCAATGAAGAAGTTTGCAGAAATCAAATTGATTTCATACTTATAAACAAGAGGTACAAAAATTCTATTCATGGTGTGAAAACATATCCAGGAGCTGATATATTTTCTGATCATAACCTTTTAGTAGCAAAGTTCCATGTGAAACTGAAAGCCATACAAAAGAAACAAAAGAAGGACTATATAAATACAACTATTCTAAGAGACCCCTTGACTAAACAAAAGACTTCTGAAGAGATTAATAAGGAATTAGTTAGGATAAAGAATAATCAAACAGAAGACATTGATGGCAAATGGGAACTTATAAAAGACACATTAAATAATGCATGTAAAAACACAATGGCGACCAAACACGACAACATGAAAAAGAAGTGGATGACAGAGAAGATATTACAATTGATGGAACAAAGAAGAATACTTAAAAATAGAGATGAAAGTGAGTATAAAAGATTACATGCAGAAATACGAAAAGAAACACGGCGAGCAAAAGAAGAATGGTACAAGGAACAATGCTCTGAAATTGAGAGTTATGAAACAAGACATGATAGTTTCAACTTACACAAAAGAGTTAAAGATTTAGCTGGACTTAATAAAAAGAAAAGTACAAGTTTATTGTTAGATAAAAATGGCAAAATAATTCCTGATGTTAAAGGTAAACTGGACAGGTGGACAGAATATGTCAAAGAACTATTTGAAGATACAAGAAAAGATCAAAAATTTTATGATAACATGATCGGAGAACGAGGACCAAGCATATCAAAAGAAGAAATATTACATGTTATCAACAAATCAAAGACAGGAAAAGCCCCTGGACTGGATAAGATACCAAATGACATCCTGAAACTCATAGGAATAGACCATATAGATATATTTGTACAATTGTTTAATGATATTTATAATTCGGGAATTATTCCTAGGGATTGGTTGACATCTACCTTTGTTACATTACCCAAAAAGGCTAATGCCAAAACTTGTAATGATCACCGTACAATAAGCTTAATGAGTCACACCTTAAAGATATTTCTAAAAGTTATACACCAACGAATATACAAAAAAGTAGAAGAAGGTATAAGTGAAACACAATTCGGTTTTAGAAGTTCCCTCGGTACAAGAGAAGCATTGTTTGCTTTTAACATATTAGCGCAACGATGTATGGAGGTTAACTAGCCACTATATGTGTGCTTCCTGGATTATAATAAAGCATTTGACAAAGTTCGTCATGATCATCTCATAGAATTGTTAGAAAAGAAAACACTTGATAAGAAAGACATCCGCATTATATATAACCTCTACTACAATCAAACCGCAACCGTGAAGGTAGAAAATGAGTTATCGAATGATATAGAAATAAAGAGGGGTGTGAGACAAGGTTGCGTTCTCTCACCCTTATTGTTTAATATGTATTCAGAAGACATAATCCAGGCAGCTCTATCAGATGAAATAGCTGGCATTAAAGTGACTGGGCTAAACATTAACAATGTTAGGTTTGCTGATGACACTGCACTACTAGCTGGAAACCTCAAAGATCTACAATTACTTCTTGACAAAGTCGCAGAAAAAAGTGAAGAATTTGGCTTGACTCTTAACGTAAGCAAGACTAAGTTCATGGTGATATCTAAAACACACCAACAAGAAAATCTTACAATCAATAGGGAAAGAGTCGATCAAGTACGTAAATTTAAATATCTCGGAACAATTGTAAATGAGGAGATTGAAAGCTCAGAAGAAATTAAATCGAGAATAGGACAGGCCAGAAGTATCTTTAATAAGATGAAAAATGCATTCTGTTCGAGAGACATTTGTTTAAACACAAAAATGAGGTTGCTAAGATGCTATGTATTCTCAAAATTATTATACGGAATGGAAGCGTGGACATTGAAAAAGAAGGACATGAACAGTTTAGAAGCTTTTGAAATGTGGGCATATAGAAGAATACTTAGAATTAGTTGGGTGTCGAGGATTACTAATCAAGATGTCCTAAGAAGAATGGGAAAGGAAAAAGAATTAATTAAAACTATTAAAGTAAGGAAGCTACAATATTTAGGCCATGTTATTAGGGGAGTAAATTACAAAATATTGCAAATAATACTAGAAGGGAAAATTTGTGGGAAGAGAACGAGGGGTAGAAGACGGACATCCTGGATTGACAATTTAAAAATTGGTACAACTGTTCAACGTCAGAACTCCTTAGATCAGCCAAATCAAGATCAGAAATTGCCATGATGACAGCCAACCTTCTTAGAGGAGACGGCACATGAAGAAGAAGAAGAAGTTCTAGGGGACTGATGACCTCAGAAGTTAAGTCCCATAGTGCTCAGAGCCATTTGAACCATTTTGAACCTTTCTTCTCTCCCATCACCCTCATTCCATCTGTGCCCTTCCTGCCCTCTTCCCCCCCCCCTCCCCCCCCTCTCCCCTAGGGCAACCAGATACCTATTGAACAGTGTCCCCAGTTGCAAAACTTGATATGAGGTTCTGAACAGACAAGACGGTTTGCTGATGCGACTACTTAGGTACACTCCATATTTATGTCCAGTTCTTAGATACTTCTTAGATACTTAGATATTAGACGGTACTTATTGCAGAGCGCAGACTGCACTTGATAGGCTGAGAAATGTGAGGTAGATCCTCCCCACTCAGTCTACCGAGGCTAGCGAAGGTTTAAATTCCTTCCGAAACGCTTGGCTGGATGTTAAATCTTCATTCAACGTGATAAACGCTGTCTGACACGCCTGAGACCACACAAACTTGATACCTCTCTTTAATATTTTCGTTAGCGTTCATGCTATATCCGCAAATGCTTTCACGACTTTTCTATAATTTGCGAGGCCCAGAAAAGATTGTACTCTCTACCTGTTCATGGTACTGGAGAATCTCGCTTGCTTGTGTCAATCTTGAATCTGTCCTCACACCATCCTTACTAATTACGTGACGCAGTTAATTTACCACGTCGAATGCAAAGTGAAATTTTGCGGTACTCAGTGTTAAATGAGCTGTCCATATTCTATTGAACACTTCACTCAGTCTCTGCCTATGTTGCTGCATACCCCTTGAAGAAACAATTGTGTCATCCATATATACTAAATATTGACAAGGCTTCAATTCTTTCAACACTCCATCCAACAACTTCTGGAATGTCGCTGGTGCATTCTTTGAACCAGATAGCATTCTTCTATGCTGATAACGTCCCCAAGGCACCGAAAGATCAGTTTTCACTCTATCTTCTGGACGCACTTTTAACTGATGGAACCCACTCTTCCAGTCCATTGTTGAGAAGTACTGGCACTGCTCAAGATTGTTAAGGGTCCCTGTGATCTTGGGAGCTGGATGGCACCTGCCATAGTCTTACTCTTCAAATGGTTGTAGTCGCTAGAGAATCGATACTTCTCACATCATCTGTAGACTTTTTTGGTACAACTGCAATTCCTGCCCCTTAGGGGTTACCGCTCTATTCTATTAGGCTGTCGGTCAACTGTTGATTGATAAACTGTTCTAAAATCGGCTGCAGGAACGCTGATATTCTGTTTGGCCTCCGGTACACCGGAGCTTCGTTACCTGTCGGTTTCCTGCGTTGCGTCACGGGCGTTAAATGCAATAGGCCTCATGAAAAGAACAAGTCCTGACATTTTAACAACAGTTCTTTCATCTGGTCCTCTCTGTTCCCTTCAAATACTTCACCTTCACACAATGCAGTCTTAGTGGCATCCTGTGCTCTTCCAGAGCGTACACATTCCGTGGAGTAATCTTTTTCCTCTGGAATTTCTAACATTGCCACTAACGTTGTCTTCAAAAACTTAACCTCCACAGCACGAAAATTATCCACACTGACGAGTATTACCTTTCCACTGTCCTTCGTATTTCTAAGAAACACACTGCATCTAATACCTCACTAACCTCCAGCAGTGCTACTACACACAGCATACTTAGTGGTGAGTCAGGTTCCAAATTCATCCACAGCGACTTCCCAGTGCTACTCGACTAACAGTTACGCGAATTAAGCCTTTATGTCATTGTTCGGTGTTCCAATGGATTACCTTACTGAACAGACACTCCTGACGACAACTTCCCCTAGCTGGAATGTGCTTCCACTAAGCTCCACCACATGTCGTCGAAGGTCAATTATGGCATGATGCCGATACAGACAATACGACCATGCTGTACCGTAACGTGCAAGAGAGACCACTTCCACTCGCTGTTTAAACTTGGTTTCCTCCAGTTGAAAATTCATCGTTATCGACCCCAGTAGTCGTATATCATTACCCTCCACCAACACAAATTATAACGTGGTAGGTCCAAATGTCTCTTACCCACTAAATCCCTCAAGGTCAACGACACATCCGCCACTGTGTCCAGTAGAAACTTATCCTCCTTAAAGCCTATTATACCCAATGAATGTAACTCTATCTTCTTCTTTCCTTCTTCTGGTATTGTTACATTCCATCCTGGATTTTCCATTGTTTGATTAAGTCCATCTTCTGGTGGAGTATGGGACTACGGCTGTTCAATGTTCAATAAAAACAATACCAATCGCCGTTACATAGGTTCATTTCTAGGCAACCAGTTTCGACGTTACACTGCGTCATCTTCAGGCCAAAACTGCTCCAATCCAGTAACCTTCGTGTAACAAATATAGTATTCCAACTCTGCATTTCGATTCACTTCATTTGCTTTTACTGGGAACTTCTTTCATTGCGTCGGGAATTCCCTCTTCAGTTTAATGGGTCTTATTACCACCCAGACCACACCTTACTTGTCCCTGTGAAACAATTGAGGGCGCGCACCACGTCTACTGTCATACCCTCAAAACCACTGACAGTTCATTCCATTTGTAACACTCCGGTTTATTCTACTTACTTATCCCGCTCGATCGGGATCTGATAGCAGCCCAAATAGATAATAACTAACGTGACCGTGTACCTAATGGGGCTGGCAATCGGATTGAACTGCTACGGAGATGTTACATTCCATTTTGTCCTTCTCAAATGCTGTAATAATGAAATGTCTGGTGGCAAGAAGAACTACAACACAGCTTCATTAATCAACGACCTATATTCATCACAAAAATACAAAAAGTAAGGAGACAGCCACTGCCTGCGTCGTACAGAATTAATAACAGCTAATCTCAGCACAGGCCACTTTGTTATTCATTATCGTCACACGCAATTTCAATCACTGTAATCCAACACTGCAATCCAACACTGTAATCCAAATAATGCAGTCCAAATAATGCCGGCGCGGTAGACGCGTAATTACTAATATCGGCACAAAAATATCGCTGAATCACACTAGTAACTATACTTTTTCACTTTCCCGTATATTTCTAACACAAAGGGGTTAAACCACGGCGATGGCCACTCCCTTTGTCTGTACGGTCTTGCATTACGGCCACCGACCGCCCCACGGCCCGGCCCGCAGCCTGGGTCCCACTCTACTGTACTGACTCAACACTCGCTCTCGCAACCCGACACACACTATCGATTGTTTGTCCTGTCGACCTGTGCTGTCGCAAAACTTATAGTAAGGGCCTACGGACCCCTTACATCCCCGCCCTCGAAAACTTCTTTGAAGCCACAGGCATAAAAGAATCGGCTAGGGAATTAGACATCACTACATATGAACAAAACACACAGTGCAAATAAGTAATGAAATTACAATCGCCAAGAAAATCCTTGACTCCTGTAGTGGGCTGCCTCTACAATAATATTCTACAAAAAGTTATTACATCTCAAAAATATGGCATTGTCCAAATAACACACAACATCAATCCTACTTACTTAACATAGCATGGTAAATATTTTTTATAAACTTATCTTATCAAAAATTTCCAAAAACTTTTCACTTTCAAAGGTTTGTACGAGTTATTAACTACATATCTGTTATAACTTGCTATAGCAAACACAAGAAAAGAAACTAGTTCAATGCCAGCTACCCCTTTGGTATGCCGTCCTTTCAGCGGGGTTCGTGCCATCCATACTACTATCACTCTAATTCATAATTCACTTGGCCAACACTTATAAAAGTAAAGGAAGAAATTCACAACTTATTGCTACAGCAAAGACAAGAAAACAACTAGGTGAATGCCAGCTACCCCTTTGGTATGCCGTCCTTTCAGCGGGGTTCGTGCCGTCCATACCACTACCACACTAACTTATAACTCCTTTCCCAACGCATATAAAAGTTAAGGAAGAAAAAAATCACAACTTATTTAAATCTTTAACAGAAGCAAATTGAAATTGAGACAAAAGATGACATTTATACATTGAATGCCAGCTACCCCTTTGGTATGCCATCCTTTCAGCGGGGTTCGTGCCGTCCATACCACTACCACACTAACTTATAACTCCTTTCCCAACGCATATAAAAGTTAAGGAAGAAAAAAATCACAACTTATTTAAATCTTTAACAGAAGCAAATTGAAATTGAGACAAAAGATGACATTTATACATTGAATGCCAGCTACCCCTTTGGTATGACGTCCTTTCAGCGGGGTTTGTGCCGTCCATACTACTATCACTCTAATTTATAACTCACTTGGCCAACACTTATAAAAGTTAAGGAAGAAATTCACAACTTGTTCATTACAGATTCCATAAATTTAAATGCTACATTGTACCACTAAGCATGTCTTACATAATTATTTGCAACACTACAACTAATGTGGTCACCCAATGACAAATTTTAAACTACTGATCATTTCATTTTGCCAAACATTACTTCCATATGTGAATTGTTATCAAGAAAGCTTAGATGAGAGGTACAATATCTCCTGTTATATTCACTCTAATTTAAATCCACTATATTGATATTTGTCATTCATTACTCAGTGCCAGAATTCTGCTTCTAAAGCTTGACCTACGTATAACCATAATTGACTCTGATAGCTAATTGGATACATGAATTACTAATTACTCATTAGTTACACCTTGTTTTATCAGCATACTTCAGACAAACATGTATACCTACAAATAACTTGCAAACAGATGCTGCTCATGTGCTAAATGACATACTTCAATATTTCAAACATCTCATTCTCCATACTCTTCATTACACATAACTTAACACCAACTTCAACTGCAAATACATATATATCTTCAACCTATATCAATCCTCCATATACTTCAAAACTTCAAACCTCTCATACTCAATATACATCATTACACATAACTCCCTCAACTTAAGAGCAACTTCAACTGCATATATATCTTAAACCTACATCAACTCTCCATATTCGCTGCAATAATCACATAAAAATACTACTCCAGGCTCCTTAGCCTCTCCATTCATGATATTTCACATCATTTATCCGAACAACTATCTCCTTGTGTATTTGTTTCTTTATATTTTCATCTACTTACAAGCTGATACATTACTTCAATTTTCTTACAACAGTTTGACCTTTTCATGCCTCATAAAACAACTCTATAAGATCACCCAAATTCTTGTTTAACCAATTAGCTTACCACGTCGTTATGTAAACATTCGCTTTCTGATATGGTTCTCATTTTATTCCTTCTGGCATTATTAATTTTGGTTATTTACTCACAGTAAACTGAGCTTTTTTTTAAGTTATTGATTCTCTGACATCTCACACTCTACATCAACAGCAACTACTACAAATTTACTACATGGTTCCTGACTAAATTACTTGGATGACCACTACCAATCCTAACTACTACACTAATTTTCTTAACCTAAGGATAGAGAAAGATGGTAGAGAAGTGACACTTGAAATTAGAAATAAAGTCTCACCCAGCTGGGAGTGTACCAGTCGCCACTTGGTATACCAGCAAAAGAGTTGCTAGCTCCCTACACCTTAACTACTTCTCCATATATGAGTGAACTATAAATTTGCTACAAGATTCCTAACTATCATTTGTACAACCACTACCTATTCTAACTACTACACACTAACTTTCTTAACCTAAGGATAGAGAAAGATGGTAGAGGAGTGAAACTTGAAATTAGAAGTAAACTCTCACCCAGCTGGGAGTGTACCAGTCGCCACTTGGTATACCAGCAAAAGAGTTGCTAGCTCCCTACACCTAACTTTCTTCAATTCGTACCTCTTCCTCATCTGGGTTATCCCTGTTCTCGTGTGAGTAGTACCTTTTTATGTTTTCCACATGTTCCTTACCATGCACTCTCTTTGTCCGTGCATACTCCAACTCCACAGTGTTAGGATGACCAATTTTTATAATCCTGTATGGTCCCTTATAAACGTGGTTGAATTTATTTATTTCAGAGTTTATTTTCTTTGATTTTGCATGAACCTTAGTCCCTTCCTTCTTCTTGATTCCCCAGGTGAAGGTCTCACCTTCCATTCTACCTATTGCAAATTGAATCTTGTCTGAGTCTTTAAGATGTGCTGGGAAAACTCCTTTTAACCACTTCATAAATATCATTGGGTGCAACCCTCCTTTCGGTCTAAATTTCTGCCCTGTATGATTTTGGACGTACCGATTATCACTGCTCATCAAGGTAACTACTCTACCTTCCCCAACGGTTAAAGTGGCATTGCTAATTCGTTTATCAATTTCTTATGTCTTGCTCTCCAATTGCTGCACTCCCTGTTGTAATTGCCTGACCTCCATTGCAACCCTCTTGTTATCCTCTTCCCGTTGCACGGCTATAGCATTTCTCAGATTGACAGCCAGTTGGTTTTGCCTATCTCCTATCCCCTTAACCGCATCATTACATTGTTTCTGCATCTGCGTTATCTCGGCGATTCCATGATCGCAATTTGTTTCCACTTCGGTGATCCTTTCTCCCAATTCGGCTTTAGTTTCTTCAATATCGTCTTCTACCTTTTTTGTTAGCTTCCCTTCTATCTTCTCCACGTCTCCCTGGACTTGGTCTATATTCTCCTGCTGCTTCCTCTCTCTCTCGTCGATGTTCACCTTCAGTTGTTCGGGTAACTCCTGCACTTCCTCCTTCAGATTGCATTCCATCTTCGTGTATGATGTTTCGCTATTTTGTGAACCTTTCTTTAATGATTCTCTAAATTCTCGTAATGATGCGTTAAATTTTTGTATTGATTTGTGGACTATTTCTCTCCTTTCTTGAAAATATTTCTTTAGTAATGCATTGTTTTCTTTTAAACCTTTCTCTAATGATGCGTTAGTTTCTTGTAAACCCTTTAGTGATGCGCTATTCTCCTTTATCAAGTCTACCAACATCGACCACTTATCTGCATCCTCTGAAACTGACTTATTTCTCATAGTTTGTTCCGATGTTTTGGGATAACTAGTTGAATGTGCTACTGGGCTATCTAATGACACTCCATAATCACTGATTCCTGAATCATCTCTGTCTTCCTGTCCTATCCCTTTCCTTTCAACTACTGCCTCACAAACCTGCTTATCTTCAGTAGACATGTTTGTTTATTTTTAATGCACAGGTAAGTAATATAGAATAACCTCTAGTAACCCAAAACACTCCTAATTACCATGAAACTAATCAAACAGTATCTGAAGTATTTTTCAATTAATCCCTAAATTGATACAATATGCAGGAGCATCGAACATAACACTCTCAAAACCTAATCACTTCAAATATCAATTTTCACATACACAGCTTATGTAAAATGTTTTAAATAAGATAAATCATACTATTCATGAAATCTATACATATAAAATCCCCCAAAATCAATAAGCACATCTGTATAATTATCAATTAGACAGCGCAGTATGCATCAATAAGTATTCTCAATTCAGAGTATTTTTCGCAAACTTTTCGGAAATTACTGCAATTGGGCACTTTTCCTAACACGCAATTCATTTTACAAACGTTTATTTACCGCGAAAACTGCATATTGCAATTTAATGTTACGTCAACCAGTCGTCTCCACTCACCAACCGACGTTACCACGAGTCGCGATGTTTTGACGTTTGAAGTGGGCGTGGCGCTGTACTGCCGCCGGAACCGTGTGAGGTCTCGCTGTGGTGGGACGTTGTACTTCTCAGCTGGCCACTCCGTGGCGCTGCAGGCGGGTGTGGTTTGTAGTTCGGCTGCTAGATGTCGGGACGGCGCTCGGTGTCTCGAAGTCGCGCAGCTTGCTGTGGTGGGCGTGTGAAATCACCTCGCAGATCGAAGCTCTTTGGCGCAACTGCTACACGTGTCTGCGTGACATCAATCAATAATTGCGTTGCCACAATACATTGTCGTCCGCATAACAGTTTATGGGTCCACATGAAGCTGTCCGAATTTTCACTATTTAAAAAGCAATTTCAGCCACAATATTACTATTAAACACTTCTGTAAAGCTTTCGTGATGAATTCTTAGTTCGTTTTGTTATAGTAATGTTCACACGTGTCTATCTTTGGTGTTCACTTTTCACAGTTTTTCGTGCGGATTTACGCATTTGCACATTATAACACAGTTTATTGACACTATTATATTCATTTGATATGGCAAGAAAAAGTTTATTCACAATCGTAAGGTGCTATTACTTCGTATTGTTCACAATGCACTGTTTCTTGTCGCGATTTGAAAGTTTATGTTCTGTCCCGATCCAACATTGAAAAATATTTTCTTCGCGTTAAATAAGATAGAATTACCTATTGTTCTTTATGATTCGTCCGAAAATTGCACTTGTCCTTTCATGGTAAGCCAAGGGTGTAACACTCCGGTTTATTCTACTTACTTATCCCGCTCGATCGGGATCTGATAGCAGCCCAAATAGATAATAACTAATGTGACCGTGTACCTAATGGGGCTGGCAATCGGATTGAACTGCTACGGAGATGTTACATTCCATTTTGTCCTTCTCAAATGCTGTAATAATGAAATGTCTGGTGGCAAGAAGAACTACAACACAGCTTCATTAATCAACGACCTATATTCATCACAAAAACACAAAAAGTAAGGAGACAGCCACTGCCTGCGTCGTACAGAATTAATAACGGCTAATCTCAGCACAGGCCAATTTGTCATTCATTATCGTCACACGCAATTTCAATCACTGTAATCCAACACTGCAATCCAACACTGTAATCCAAATAATGCAATCCAAATAATGCCGGCGCGGTAGACGCGTAATTACTAATATCGGCACAAAAATATCGCTGAATCACACTTGTAACTATACTTTTTCACTTTCCCGTATATTTCTAACACAAAGGGGTTAAACCACGGCGATGGCCACTCCCTTTGTCGGTACGGTCTTGCATTACGGCCACCGGCCGCCCCACGGCCCGGCCCGCAGCCTGGGTCCCACTCTACTGTACTGACTCAACACTCGCTCTCGCAACCCGACACACACTATCGATTGTTTGTCCTGTCGACCTGTGCTGTCGCAAAACTTATAGTAAGGGCCTACGGACCCCTTACACATTGCTTTTATTATATGGATCATGGCACTGCCTCTGCGCATGCCTCGACCGTCCACAATGAAAACTTCTTATATTTGCTGTAAACACACCTTGACGATCTCTTGCCCCTGTCTCAACATTAGTCTCCACAAATTCCAATGCCTATGTAGCTGTTGCGTAGAAATCCCTAGGCGTACCAATGCGTATCCTCCTACACATTTCTGGTACCAAAGCGGTAAGGAGGGCATCGTGTGCACTTTGCTCACCTTCCGACAGCATCATTTTGTTTGTCTACCCATGTTTAGTCAACTCGTACATATGCACATTAAGCTTGCTAATTATATCCGTAAAATCTTCTACGGCTTCATTATGCTTCTTAGAAATATAACCAACTATTCACCGAAAAATAACGCACTATTTTGCTTCCGATATTTCTGTACGAATCCCTGCCTAAGTTGCTCAAAAGTTGTCCAGTGCTTCCGTGCAACATCAAATGACTTTGTTTCCACTGACAGATGTAGTCTTGCTATTTGCAACAACAGCTTGTTGAACCAACGTCTTATCTCAGCCGTTACACGAGTTCGTCCACTAATAACATCTTCAGACAACCTAGCGGAAACAGAGTATGGAGTTCGCAACAGCTGGCTCCAAACGGTTGTGATTTAAATAATCCAAACTCTTCATTCTTCTCCGCTAGCTCATTAATCATGTATGTTTTCTCTGCACTTAACTGCGCTACCTGATTAACCAGTGACTGTATAGCTTCCTCATTGGTGACATCTTGTGGCTCTGCTTTCTCCATTACATCACCTTTACTCATTTATACAGACTCAGACATAACAACTCAGGAATAATGCAGACAGAACAATCTTTAGCTACTCAAATTACCATACTTATCTCTTTTGTACGATCATGAAGCATATGAACTTCCTACAGTGCCTAGATACGTGGCCAAAACGGTGACACATGAAACAAACAACTGCGACAGACTTGGTACAAAGCACGGAATGCCCCTGTAAATTACACTGATTGCATCTCACAGGTTGTAACAACTGATCCCTAGAATTATCCTTAAACTGGCAGGTATCTACCAGTTCTTCTGGCCTTGCAAAAATAGCCCTACAGTTATCATGACCCTGCTGGGCTGCTTTTCTCGTGCCCCCAAGATTGTCACCGGAACGTAATTAACAGCCTCACTTATCCTACAGGTTGTGACTCGGATGTTATGTTGCAGGGGAAGGTGCATCTTGTGTTCTCCACTGGCAGCGATGTCAACTCTCCTAACACCACTCTGTAGAGTCAGACGGCACTTGGCAGTGTGAGTGGTGGTGATGATAGGCTACTGAGGTCCAGTGAAACGTTGAGGACCGAGAGAAAAACTGTATTCACTTCAGGTAACACCATGCTGTTAGCAAGGTGCAGCAGACATGCCCCACTCTGGCGGCCCAGGCCGGCGAAGGCTCGCAGGTAGCTGCTTCTGCCCTGGCGAGGAGTTGCTGACGTAGGCACCACATGATGCTGACGTCAGGCTGAGTGACGACTATCCCGACTGTGGACCACGGCCTTGACGTCAGCAGTGCACTCGGTGTTTTGCTGCAGCTGCATTCTGCAGTGGTAGGCACCTGCACTTGGGCAACTCATGCCCGGCTTGTATTCACTGCTGGGCTGAGGGAAGATTTCCGTGCATGGGACACAAACTACCGTCCCCTGTCAGGAGTCGTACAGTGGCAGCGTGGACAGGAGGTCGGTGGCACTGTGGCACCAAGTCCCATAAGGACACTCAGGGCAAGTGGCAGCTGGCCTGAACCGGTCTCAAACCAATGGCTGGCCATGCCAAGTCATCTCATCATCCGGCATGGACCTGACACCTTGGTTGTGCTACCGGACTCCAAGTGAATCTGCCTCAAAATCCGCAGCTCTGATCCGCATTTGTTGCACTGAGTCCCCGCGCCCAGTCACGTAGGTCACAACAAGAGACCGACCCTGGTGTGGCGACACAGTCCTGCCCGGCACGGCATTACCACTGCATGGTGCAGTTGTCTGCTAAGTACGGCTAGCCCTTCTTGCAATCTTTTGCGTTCATGTTATTCTGACCCACATGTCACCACGTTGCTCTTACTGACCAGCGGTAGCTGCTGCAGTACTTCGAGGTGGCGCCCTCCAAATTAGTCCAAGTTCTACTAAAACTAGGTAGCGACACTGCAATATTTAGTTTTACTTTGTGTTAGATCTGAAAATGATACAGAGTGATCGAAATATCTCGTGTCTTTAGAAATATGCAACTTACACTGAAGAATAAAAGAGAACTGTTTTTAATATTTATTAGCATGATTTGAGACGAATACATCAGTTATAGTGAAAATGCTGCCAAGTCAGGCGGTGAGAAACTACTTTACCTAACCGAACATGAAACTAAAATTGATGAAAATTTGTTGTAAACTTAGCTTTAACCAGGAATGCTTACATAAAAATATAATGCCAAGGTATGCGAAAGTTAAAATCGGAAGTAAAAGAGCAACAGCTCGCGCAGTACAGAAGAAAACTTAAATTAAGTAGATAAAAGCAGAAATCAGGGAGGAATCCAAGAACAAGGACGTATGAATTGATGATTTATACTCACTACACTTAAAGGTAGCTAAAACGTTATTTCCTGTACAGTTTTTCAGCCCAAGTACATTTACTGACAGTAGAGTGAACACTGAAAGAATAAAAATAATTGCAAGGCATCATAAGGAAAGATTATGTGTGACAAGTGGAAGGAACGATACTGTTCCTACAAAACAGGCGTTTTGCACAAGCTTGTTAATGTTACGAATGCTGATCTTAAAGTTGAAAAAATATGCCTTGTGTCTAAAGATTTAAGTTATAAGCTCAAACCAACATTAGGACAGAAAGACACAAAAAGTATTATAGCAGAGGTCAAATGTGCTAGGCGGCCGGTGTGGCCGAAAGGTTCTAGGCGCTACAGTCTGGAACCACGCGACCGCTACGGTCGAAGGTTCGAATCCTGCTTCGGGCATGGATGTTTGTGATATTCTTAGGTTAGTTAGGTTTAAGTAGTTCTAAGTTCTAGGGGACTGATGACCTCAGAAGTTAAGTCCCATAGTGCTCAGAGCCATTTGTTTTCCCACTCATAAACGGAACGACCAAGCAGTGTAAGTCACCAACGCGCTAAAAACACAGTTGCAGCAAGAGAGTAACCATAATAATGAAAGTAAGACTACAGATAACTTAAATAAGAAGTTAAAGAGGCATAAACCGTTAATCACAAGGACAGATAACGGCAGCACTGTGGTCGTTAAGAGCGACAAAGATTTTTGTAATGAAAAACCGAAAACGTTTTCTCTTCAAACGGGTTAACGAAGTGACTAGAGATACAACAAAATGTTTCACGCACAACTAAAAGCAAAATTAAAAAGTCTGATTTTCTGTTTCTTGGTAGGGGGAGAAAGCAATATATAGTTATGAACCTGCAAAAGCTAGACGCCCGCTCACAGGCAAAACTTCATAAAAAGGAGAAATTCATGAGGCTTATATCCAATGCGAGACAAAGTCCTAAGGCAATGATAAATCCTGCAGTAGCCCAAAGATTAAAAAGCCTACACACGTTTTACGAGCAGTATGGTTTCAAAAATACCTACAAGTTTGCGAACTAAGTTAGGGATTTAGGCATACGGTTGAATCCATGTTTACGTCCCTAGATGTGATGATTTTATACACTAACGTGCCTGTCCGCGAGACATAGAAATAATTAGGTGCAATCTTATAAAACACAATAAAATGGCTGCGGAAGAAATACTTGAATTAATGTAACCTCAAGAAGTGACGTTATCTTACAAATGTTTCTCGTTTAACGGAAAGACATACCACATACCTGAAGGACTAACCACAGGGAATTCCCTAGCCAACATTATGGCTAAGATTTTCCTGTATCATTTGCAACACCAGTTTTTCACTAACAACCCTACAGTAGCCAGCAAAGTTCTCTACAATTACCGCTATGTGGATGATACTGTGTTGTTAGATCAAGGAGATCAAAGTGATACCGGTATTAATAACACATCGGAGTCATTGAGCGCCCTACACCTAACAATTGTGTTTACAGTTGAGTACGAAAATAAAAGAGTCACCAACTACCTCGACGTTACAGTTACAAGACAGGTGGAGAACCACCGCTTTAGCATGTACAAAAATTGACCTGTGTGTAGTAACCCACCGGTTACAAACCTACTGCGGACGCAAACTGGGCGACTACGGGAAGTACAGCACGCGCCAGCGTTCAAGCGCCGCGACCACAGATACCAGAGGCGGCCGCAAGGGGCAGCACTTGTCACCTTCCGCAGTCACCGGGAGTGTCGTGCGCGCGCGGCACGCAGCCAGCGGCACTAGATGGAGGCAGCGTCTTCATAAATCCCGTTTTATACAAGCTACTTTGTGGTCAAAATCGATTACTCAAAGTGCGTGCAGCTTTTGTGCCTGCGTGTAAATCAGCAACCGGCCACGACGCAAGTATGTGTACGATGTCAGTGACCTAGAGATTGAGCCTAGCGTGCTAAAATCGAAATTTTACCTATTCTGCCCGAGATGACTCGTATTATATAAATGGATTTTGTGCTTTGTTGTCTCCTTAACCTTTATTGTATTGTTTGGTTTGTTTTCGTGACGCACTGAAAAATTACACACCGTCCTGAAATTTTTTGCTACTAGTTTCCTCTTACAAAACAGAGGAAATATCTAAAAGCATAAAGACATTTATGTTTCACAGAGCATAAGCCTACACTGTGTATAAATAAGAACGTAAATAGACAAACCTGTTTTAATGAAAATTGTTTCAAGAGTGACAAAGTCAGAACTATTTGTCGAGAAAAGTAATTTTTGATGTTTTCGGCATTTAGCAAGAAAACAAGATACAAAGGACAAAGCAAAAAGGTACTTTTTACTGCTACATTTTGTTTAATGTGTTTGCAAGTAAATCTGACCGGGTTGGTACACCCGACCGCCCCTTTTTTATGAGAAACGGCAAAGTGGAGCTATTTCGCATTACTGTTACCATATAGAGCATTCGAAATAACGAAACTGTCACCTTGACAGCTTTGCCGCATTTGACATTTAGACAATCAAAAGACAACAAGTGTGTTATCGATTGTTTCAATTTAATTTTTGTGCAAATTGCATCACTAGATTTACCTTATTAAATAAAACGATCGCAAAACAAACGCTAAGTGATTTGTGTAGTGTATTTAGTGGCCTGTTCAGTGTATGTATCGTTTTTGTTGGAAATTTCGTGTAAATTGTTTCTTTGTATGTTAAATGAAAAATGGCATGGTGGGGTAAAACATTTTGTTGTATCTCTAGTCACTTCGTTAACCCGTTTGAAGAGAAAACGTTTTTGGGCTTTTCATTACAAAAATCTTTGTCGCTCTTAACGACCACAGTGCTGCCGTTATCTGTCCTTGTGATTTTATATTTTTTATTGTTTATGTCTATGGAATTATTTATTTATGTAAACAAAGTGAAGTTTTGTTTATTTTTAGGAAAATGGCACGAAATTACAAACGAAAAACGACAAAACGCAATCAAAACGATATTCGCCGAGCAGTTGCTGAAGTGCAAATGGAAATGTCTTTACGAGCTGTCGCTCGTGATTTTAACATTCCGAGATCGACACTGCTGTTGCACCGCCGTGCTAATGAAGTGACTACGCAACGCACTGAAGTCAATTTGAATGATATTGTTGTTGCTTCTGTAGGCCGTAGCACAGTAAGATTGCAAACGTTTTTGACTTTCGTCTTATCAGTTTTACTATACGAAGCAAATTTTTTACCTTTTTTATTGCATTTTTCTTTACTTTTAGACTTCTTTTTTCATGGGTGCTCACCGCAGAACAAGAAAATGCTTTAGAAGACTATTTGAAGCATGCTTCTGATGTTTTCCTTGGTTTGACGAGCAACCAGTCAAGATCATTAGCATTCAAATTCGCCACACAACTAAAAGCCAATGTCCGAGATTCATGGAAAAGAGAATCGAAAGCGGGACAAGACTGGTTCCGCTGATTTATGCAACGGCATCCGACACTTTCGGTGCGAAAGCCAGAAGCAATCAGTTCGGCAAGGGCAAGTGCCTTCAATCGACATAATGTGGCCAAATTTTTTGAAAACTATAGACGTGTGATGAACACACGTTCATTTGGTCAACACAATATTTGGAATGTCGATGAAATAGGCGTCACAACGGCGCATCGGTCTGTCCGTGTGATTGCTTGTCGTGGCAGCCGACATGTTGGGCAAATCACTTCAGCCGAGCAGGGGAAACTGGTGACAGTGCTTTCACCTGTCTCAGCCATCGGAATGAGGATGCTACCGTATTTCGTGTTTCCCCGGGCCCATTTCCAACCTCATTTTTTGAATGACGGCCCAACAGGTTGCGTTGGCGAGGCACATCCATCAGGATGGATCACGAACGAACTATTTCTGGACTTTTTAAGGCATTTCCACGCCTTCACGCGTTGCTCGCCATACCAGCCGGTGTTACTGTTCATGGATAACCATGAAAGTACCAGTCATCAGCAGCGTTGCAATACTGCCGAACAAATGGGATTCATGTGGTGTCGTTTCCTCCCCATTGCTCGCATCGATTGCAACCGCTCGATGTTGCAGTATTTGATCCATTCAAAACAGTGATGAACCAGCAATGCCACAACTTTCTTCAGATGCATCCCGTCGGGCCGATCCAAATTTTCGATTTACACACAGTGCTGGGTGAATCGAGCGCTGGAAATCGGTGCCACGGATTCCGTCCAAGCGGCATTTGGCCTATCGACCCACAAATTTCCCAGGACATCGATGTCATGCCGAGCGAAGCAACCGATCGGCCGCTGGAAAAAGTCGTATGGATGTCGATGATGGCGATGGTAATGAACAAGAGGATGACATTCTATTGAATCCATCACTCGCCGCTTCAGCACCGTCAACATCGACATCTAGTTTGAACGGGACGTTGCAGTCGATTCGTCCGTTCCTGCGCGCGCCGTTTTACCAAGGAACAAAACGTGGCCGTAAGCCTGGCCGAACATCCATCCTTACCTCAGATGAAACCATTTCTGAAGTGGCAGAAGCTGAGCGAAACCGGTTAGCGAAGCAAACAAAGAAGGCCAGCAATAAAGCCAAGAAGGCAAAAAAATTTACCGAAAAAACTCCAATAATCGAACAAATGCCGGAGAACCATCAACGTCGCAGACAACCAGACGTTCAAAACGAACCAAATGTTCGCAAATAAGCTATTTCGATAGCCAATCGGACTCGGATTAATTAATTAATTCTTCTCTTTCAATGAAATGTTTTTCAATTAAAATTTGCATTTATTTAACTTTCAGTATATTTAGTACTCTAAACATTGCTATTTTTAATAAATTTTATTCATTTATGTAAAAAACATAATTACTTATAACTATTTCCAAAAAAAACCGTTCATTTAGAACTATTTCTGTGAAAAATCAGCCAAACAAATAGGGGGGCGTGATTTACCCCATCATTTTTTTCAAATGGCAAAAAAAAGGACGTTTCTTAAAATAGGGATATCTCACGAAGTATTGATGGTATAACAAAAATATTTTGCAAAAAGTTGCTCCTGTATATTACCTATAATTTAACGCTTATAACGTTAAGATCCGACCTCGGATAAGCGTTTTATAGCCACAAGAAATTACTAGGACGGATTTACCCCACCTTACCATATATATGTATTCGACCAAATAAATGTATGTGTTCTGATATGTTTGGATGACACTTTTCGTGTCCTTTCAGTTCTCAGGAGTGTAAAGAATTTACCTCACGACCTATGACAAGAATGTCCATTTTCAATTCCCATTCGGTCACTAATAAACTCTATTATCCTTGTTTTTTCCTACATTGTGTACTGTATTTCAATTTTTTCGCAGTTCCTCGTAACATCACTTTCACGGTTAAGATGCCAAGCTGCACAGTACACAGCTCTCACCTCACCCGCAACTTTGGCGCTGCCGTGTGAACGAAAATGATCACGACGAGACTCAGTACAGGAATAAAACGCCAGGGGCGCTGTAGCAGACTCACTTGCCTTGACTAGTCAATTGAGACAAGAAAGTCGATCGTTTAAAAGGGGCTTTAGGCTATACTCGGCCATCTGGCACTCATTTATTAATGTTTCCGAGACGTGTAACTGTCTGCTCTGTTTTCTTGTTGTTGTTACTCCATGACTCTACTTACATTGTATTCTCGTGGTTGTCTCTCCCTAATTCAATAAATTTGTATTTTCTTATCGTGCATATCCTCTCGTATGTACCACTTACTGCGCCAGTTAGCTCCTTTGCAAGATCCATCGTCGCTTTCTTTTTACCATCTACATCTACATCTACATGATTACTATGCAATTCACATTTAAGTGCTTGGCAGAGGGTTCATCGAACCACAATCATACTATCTCTCTACCATTCCACTCCCGAACAGCGCGCGGGAAAAACGAACACATAAACCTTTCTGTTCGAGCTCTGATTTCTCTTATTTTATTTTGATGATCATTTCTACCTATGTAGGTTGGGCTCAATAAAATATTTTCGCATTCGGAAGAGAGAGTTGGTGACTGAAATTTGGTAAATAGATCTCGCCGCGACGAAAAACGTCTTTGCTTTAATGACTTCCTTCCCAACTCGCGTATCATATCTGCCACACTCTCTCCCCTGTTACGTGATAATACAAAATGAGCTGCCCTTTTTTGCACCCTTCCGATGTCCTCCGTCAATCCCACCTGGTAGGGATCCCACACCGAGCAGCAATATTCTAACAGTGGACGAACGAGTGTAGTGTAAGCTGTTTCTTTAGTGGACTTGTTGCATCTTCTGTCCTGCCAATGAAACGCAACCTTTGGCTCGCCTTCCCCTCAATTATTATCTATGTGGTCTTTCCAACTGAAGTTGTTCGTAATTTTAACACCCAGGTACTTAGTTGAATTGACAACCTTGAGAATTGTACTATTTATCGAGTAATCGAATTCCAACGGATTTCTTTTGGAACTCATGTGGATCACCTCACACTTTTCGTTATTTAGCGTCAACTGCCACCTGTCACGCCATACAGCAATCTTTTCTAAATCGCTTTGCAACTGATACTGGTCTTCGGATGACTTTACTAGACGATAAATTACAGCATCATCTGCGAACAACCTAAGAGAACTGCTCAGATTGTCACCCAGGTCATTTATATAGATCAGGAACAGCAGAGGTCCCAGGACGCTTCCCTGGGGAACACCTGATATCACTTCAGTTTTACTCGATGATTTGTCGTCTATTACTACGAACTGCGACCTTCCTAACAGGAAATCACGAATCCAGTCGCACAACTGAGACGACACCCCGTAGGCCCGCAGCTTGATTAGAAGTCGCTTGTGAGGAACGGTGTCAAAAGCTTTCCGGAAATCTAGAAATACGGAATCAACTTGAGATCCCCTGTCGATAGCGGCCATTACTTCGTGCGAATAAAGAACTAGCTGCGTTGCACAAGAACGATGTTTTCTGAAGCGATACTGATTACGTATCCATAGATCGTTCCCTTCGAGGTGATTCATAATGTTTGAATACAGTATATGCTCCAAAACCCTACTGCAAAGCGACGTCAATGATATAGGTCAGTAGTTCGATGGATTACTCCTAATACCCTTTTTAAACACTGGTGCGACCTGCACAATTTTCCAATCTGTAGGTACAGATCTATCGGTGAGAGAGCTGTTGTATATGATTGCTAAGTAGGGAGCTATTGTATCAGCGTAATCTGAAAGGAACCTAATCGGTATACAATCTGGACCTGAAGACTTGCCCGTATCAAGCGATTTGAGTTGCTTCGCAACCCCTAAGGTATCTACTTCTAAGAAACTCATGCTAGCAGCTGTTCGTGTTTCAAATTCTGGAATATTCCATTCGTCTTCCCTGGTGAAGGCATTTCGGAAAACTGCGTTCAATAACTCCGCTTTAGCGGCACAGTTGGCGGTAACAGTGCCATCGGCACTGCACAGCGAAGGTATTGACTGCGTCTTGCCGCTTGTGTACTTTACATATGACCAGAATTTCTTCGTGTTTTCTATCAAATTTCGAGACAATGTTTCGTTGTGGAACCTATTAAAGGCATCTCGCATTGAAGTCCGTGCCAAATTTCGCGCGTCTGTAAATTTTAGCCAATCTTCGTGTCTAGTTTGCTGTCCTCGTGTCACCAAAAGCGTACGCACGTGATCGCTGCATGTGTTGAATTCTACCAGTATCACAAACAGCCGCAGCAGTCATATCGCACTTTGGCGGCAGAGCTTCACGGCCTTAGTCAAAAGTGTAGGTTCGTCACGCCAAAGTCTCAGGAGTCGTGTGGGGATGCCCTGGTGAGAGACGCGATCGTTCGTGCAGTGCCCGAGAAGGAGGTGCATCAACATGCCCTTCACCTTGCGGACCTTACATTAGGGATGGGGGTTATCGCTGAAAGAACCGGTTTTCGGTTATATCGGTTTTATCAACGCCAGTTTACCGCGCTGTTAAAACCGTTCAAAATAACTGGTTTCTAAAATAACAGATTTTCGGTTTTTTATTCTAGTTATTTCCTGTAAAAACACAGAAATCGAACAAAGATTGAAAACTTGTGAATATCGTACATTCAAGACACATGGAATCAAACTATTAAATTAAATAGGCAAATAAAAGAAAGCTTAGTTTGTCCACTGTTCGATGATTTTGTCGAAAAAAAAAAAAAAAAGATCAGAAGTATTCTGCTACTGATTCTAACTTTTCGAAACTCCACTCAATTATCATGTTGTAATCGGGAATCACAATACAGTTTGGGCATTAGGAATATTCAGTGCTAAAGGGTGAAACTAAGGTTGAAGAACTCTTTTAGTTATGTTAATTTCCGTATTGCCGTTTCAAGGGCTATAAGCAGGACACAGGCAGCAGATCAGTACATTCTGTTTTTATCATTATGATTGTATGGTTAAGTTTTAAGTTTTCTCCTCACATAATGTCGCAAATTTGTTGTTGCTCCTCTTTTTTTTAGTCTTCTAAAGCAACTGGAGCATTGTACTTCACTGATACCGTACTTCGCAAAATACTTCCATACTAGAGATCGTAGTACAGATTCTGTAGTTTTAGTTATGTTTTAGTTATGTTAATTTCCGTATTGCCGTTTCAAGGGCTATAAGCAGGACACAGGCAGCAGATCAGTACATTCTGTTTTTATCATTATGATTGTATGGTTAAGTTTTAAGTTTTCTCCTCACATAATGTCGCAAATTTGTTGTTGCTCCTCTTTTTTTTAGTCTTCTAAAGCAACTGGAGCATTGTACTTCACTGATACCGTACTTCGCAAAATACTTCCATACTAGAGATCGTAGTACAGATTCTGTAGTACAACTAATGTCGGACAACAACAGTGAGAAGCTACCACACAGACCAGACGGGGCAAGTCTTGCACACTACATGCACACGTGTACCATGCCACGTGGTAACAGATGCGCTATTGTTTCAGTAAAGCTGTACAAATTCTTATGCGATGTATTTGTTGCTCGTTTCTGTCAGCATTGTTATTAAAATGACATTGACCGCTTTTTCCGTTTTCTATTACAAGGCAATATTTCAAAGAAATGTTAATTTTAGGAATAAAAACTATTCGTTTTTGAAAAAAAGTTTATTTAAGAACAAAAAGCCTTAGCACTGCGGCTATGGAAACTGACATTGCAGTTTTTTACCCGTTTATTAGTAAAAAAAATACCTGTTACAGCCGAGGCCACAATAATAGCGAAAAATACCGATTATTCAAAACTAAAATACCGACACGGTTTTAACTGCTCTGTGTTTCTCATTCCTCCTCTCGTTAGAGGAGGTTTAGAATATTACACAAACGTTCGAGGTCTCCAACGCCGGGGGCTGCGAATTGTGATGTTGACACCCTGGAGCATCGGCGCATGGAGCCAAATGCGCTTAGGGCAAAGGAGATAACCGCAGTAGAAACTACGGCTGTTGATAAAATATCGATATACCACGCCCAGCCTTTCTCTTCGACTGTGGGAAGCAAGTATAGGCGGCACAAAGAAAAAGTCCGATTGCACTGGTGCGGCAGAGAGATGGAGGTACGGTATATTCCGATGTGAAGAAACGGCCAATCAGTTGCGTTAAAAAACAATTTTTAGCGCAATTAGTGTGCCATTTCTACACATCGACAGTCTTCATGAACAGTTCCTGAAAATGATGAATAAAAATCTAAATGACAAGCTCTGTCTTTCTGTTGGGCGGACACGTGCGAGGCGAGATGCTGATGTAATCGGCGCTCGGCGCTACCGACAGAAACTGCAACGTTTAGCTTCATCATGCAAGTTTGACACTACAAGTGTTTGGTCCCTGGCGCTGGCAGAAATGAAAAAACAAAGAAGTCGACATGAAGTGTTCCGGACAAATCCGATATGTGACGAAACCGAACGACGGACGCGTCGGACACCTTTTTTTGGGGCTCATAAATGTCGTTATCATTGTTGGCAAAGTGCTTGTCGCAAAGCGTGAACGTGCATCGTTTTCCTTTCAATTCTTGCTCCAAGGGAGGTAAGCAGACTGTTAACTTGTTGATGTTCGGAATATGTAACAATAAATCATAAGTTAAATATGCAGCTCTAAACCATGCAGTACGTTTAGAATGAGCAACCAATATCTTTATAGGCCAGTATGTCAGCTTTGTTTCACCGATACACCGATATATCCGTACATTTTTCCGATATATCGAGAGCAGGTAGTGGCACCTTTTTAGATATCGAATCGGATTCCCAATATTTTAAAAAATATCAACATTATAAGTAGAAACAAGCCAACCGAGCAAGCCATACGCACTGTCCCAAGCACTGGGCCTCTTGTCGAAAAAAAAAACATAAAATAAAATAAAAAATAAAAAAAATCGGCACATCGATCGATCTCCGCCCCCCAGGAGCCACTCTAGGGATCAATGAAAGTCGATATTCATACTTCGATGTAGAGAACGTTCAGAGTTGAAAAATTCAGTTGTTCGTTTAATTGATGACTAGTTTCGCCATTTTGATGATTTTAAAATGGATTCAGGTAAACAGAAACTAGTCAGCAATTAAATGAGAAACTGAACTTTTCAACTTTGGCTGTATTCTACATCAAAGTTTCTATCCCGTTATTGACCCAGCAAGCTCGAAATCCATAGATATTCACACTATTTCGTCGTTGAGTTTACCGTCTTCTGCAGACCAGAATAAACTTTTCATTGAATTGCGGGTGGTTTGTCAGCCGTTGCTACTACAAGTCAACATGGGGGTCACCGTGTCCCTATCCAACTCCCAGACTTACGCCGGGCTTGGCTCCCTATCGCTGGCACATGTCGACTACTACCAATCGGTAAGTTACAACAAACAGCAGATTTCTATTTTCTTCTAATTCACGGCCGACACGGTTTACAAATCAGCTGTGCATTGCGTTATGGACTTCGTGGTAAACGAAATGGGCGTATGGCATAGTTGGCCGGGAGGCTCCATTCGGGGAAGCTCGGCCGCCGAATGCGCGTCTTATTTCAGTCGACGCCACATTGGGCGACTTGCGTGTCGGTGATGATGAAATGATGATGAGGACAACACAACACCCAGTCCACGAGCGGAAAAAATCCCCAACCCGGCCGGGAATCGAACCCGGGCCTGTTGCACGGGAGGCAAGCACTTAAACAGCTAAGCAGCGGACTTTGTAGACAATGATGTGAGTACTGAAAATTTCTTTCGGTAAGATGGCTTTGCTGTCTTCAGTTTTTCTATTATGCATGCTGTGCATCTGGTGTCAGATCAAATGCCACCTCACGAATTGAGCGCTTTGTTTTCTGACTTGCCGGATCTGTTTGCCCAGGGTTCGGTTGTGAGAACACAGGTCCTCAAGCCCTCTCTCGTTTTTTTCGGGCACGGCAGTTGTCAGTAGCTTTACGCGACCAGTTTAAGATGGAGCTGTATCGCTTAACGTCATTAGGAATGATTAAACCAATTTCCTCAAGTGAATGAATTACGCCCTTACTGATCATAAAGAAGCCAAGTTGGCTGGGAGTCAGTTCGTATCGAAAATCGACTTGGCCGAAGTCTACCTTCAGATTCCATTCGACGAGATATAAAAACAGTTGCTTAGGGTTAATGCGTCTTTCGGACTTTATCAGTATCAACGGCTGATTTTCGGGGTTGCCACTGCGCCTGCAGTCTTTCAACGTATTTTAAAACAGGTTACGTCGACTGTCCCTCATTGCATTAACCATCTTGATATCACCGTGACCGGTGCTACCACCGAGTACCACCTACATAACGTTCGTTTTTCGTTTACAGTACTCGAGGCAGTATCCCTCAAATGTAACCTTGCTAATTCACACTTTTTCCAGCGTTCCTTTGTTTATTTGAGTCACGAAATTTCCCGACAGAACGTGCGCCCATAGAACAACATGTCACCGCCATTACAGCTTTCCCCGTCCGTCTAATCTCCGAGAACTTCAGGATTTCCTCGGCGAACTGGCGTACTTTCACGAATGTGTTCCCACAGCGTTTACTATCGCCCAAACCTTGCATCTGTTATTGCAGAAACGTGCTTCTTTAGTTTAGTCTGCAGCTTGTGAGCGTGCTTCTGTGCATCTTAAGGGTAGTCATCACTCGACGCCATGTCTCGCAACATTCCAACCTTTCAAGCATCTGGTCCTGGCTAAGGACGCATCCGATTACGGGACGGGGCAGTCCTATCTATCGCTATTCAGATGGTTGCAAACAGCCTGCTACCTTGGCGTCGAAAGCGCTCAACTCTGTTCAACATTATTATTCTCAAGTAGAAAAAAAAGGGCTTCCATTGTCTATAGATTAAAAAAATTCTTGTCTTATCTTTTAATACAAAATTGCATTTAATTATCGACAATAGGCGCTTAGTTTTCCTGTTTAGCACGTCGGTGTCTTTACCGGACACAGTTGCTGATCGTCTTCAGCGTTGGATTCTATTCTTCTCCTGATACAATTGTTGTTGTTGTTGTTGTTGTGGTCTTCAGTCCAGAGACTGGTTTGATGCAGCTCTCCATGCTACTCTATCCTGTGCAAGAATCTTCATCCCCCAGTACCTACTGCAACCTACATCTTTCTGAATCTGTTTAGTGTATTCATCTCTTGGTCTCACTCTACGACTTTTACCCTCCAAGCTGCCCTCCAATACTAAATTGGTGATCCCTTGATGCCTCAGAATATGCCCTACCAACCGATCCCTTCTTTTAGTCAAATTGTGCCACAAACTCCTCTTCTCCCCAATTCTATTCAATACCTCCTCATTAGTTATGTGATCTACCCATCTAATCTTCAGCATTCTTCTGTAGCACCACATTTCGAAAGCTTCTATTCTCTTCTTGTCCAAACTATTTAACGTCCATGTTTCACTTCCATACATGGCTACACTACATACAAATACTTTCAGAAACGACTTCCTGACACTTAAATCAATACTCGACGTTAATAAATTTCTCTTCTTCAGAAACGCTTTCCTTGCCATTGCCAGTCTACATTTGATATCCTCTCTACTTCGACCATCATCAGTTATTTTGCTCCCCAAATAGCAAAACTCATTTACTACTTTAAGCGTCACATTTCCTAATCTAATTCCCGCAGCATCACCCGATTCAATTCGTCTACATTCCACTATCCTCGTCTTGTTTTTGTTGATGTTTATCTTATATCCTCCTTTCAAGACACTGTCCATTCCGTTCAGCTGCTCTTCCAGGTCCTTTGCTGTCTCTGACGGCGAACCTCAAAGTGTTTATTTCTTCTCCATGGATACAATTATGAGACTCATTTTCACTCCGTGTCGCAACATACGGATGTGGATACCCTCTCCCGGCTCTCCATGGGCCATCACCCCTCATTCGTCCAGCACGAAATGCTTTGTTTTTACCTGGATCTCATGATGGATTGCTTCCCCGTCACCAGTCCTTGTGTTGCCTCTGATGTGGCGGCAGGTGAAGGCGAAATAACACTTTAAATAACATGGGTGCCCCGAATGTCCTCCGGGCTGGGCATCGGACCTACTTTGGAATTAATATGCGTTGCAGCATCACCTCTCCCCTTGAACGGTGTTATTCTCTCGGCAATGGAAGAGTTCACTCCCCCTGTCTTCGTTCCAACGGCTCTGTGGCGGGAGGTCCTCCGCTTACCACAGCAAGGTCGCTGGGAGATCTCTCACACCAAACTATTTGCGCACCGCTACGTGTTTTGGCTGGGCGTCGACCAGGAAGTGAAACACCTTGTTGTGGCCAGTCGCAAGTTTTCGGTCAACCGGTGGTGCCGCACCTTTTCTGTTTAGCCGCGGCTGGCCCCCTACACAGCCTTAGGAAAGGGTCCACATTGATTTCGCTGGCCCCATTTTTAGATACCTTCTGGGTATTGATAACTGGCGCTTTTTCCGTTTCCCTTATGTCGCTCGTTGTCCATCTGTGACAGGACAGGACTTCTGTACACACAATAGCATTCACCACGTCACAGCCCCTCACTTCCATTTGCAGTTGGACGGCGAGGGGAACACCTTGTCCGAACATTTAAGACTCAGGTGCACAAATATGTGGTAGATTTCCCAGCCGAGCAAGCTCTGCGGCTCTAGGCGATTCAGTCTGGAACCGCATGACTGTTACGGTCGCAGGTTCGAATCCTGCTCGGGCATGGATGTGTGTGATGTCCTTAGGTTAGTTAGGTTTAAGTAGTTCTAAGTTCAAGAGGACTGACGACCTCTGATGTTAAGTCCCATAGTGCTCAGAGCCATTTGAACCATTTTTGAGGAAGCTTGTAACACGCCTGGGAGTACGAATGGGTGGGTGGGGTACCTTATACTGATTTCTCGTTTCGTGACCGTGCGCCCTGTCCACACCACGTACCTGGTAATCCCGCGGTGGTCGTGCTGTTCTGCTCCACACTGCTGTTGGCAACGTTAAAACACAACACTGTCCTATGTCTGCTATGAACATCTATATTCTGAGACGATATGGAAACCACAGGATGCACTGTTTACACTCTAAATCGTAAATGTTTATCCCAATTAATAATCTTGATGATTGTTGTTGTTGTGGTCTTCAGTCCTGAGACTGGTTTGATGCAGCTCTCCATGCCTGTGCAAGTTTCGTCATCTCCCAGTACCTACTGCAGCCTACATCCTTCTGAATCTGCTTAGTGTATTCATCTCTTGGTCTCCATCTACGATTTTTACCCAATTCCCTCTGCATCACCCGGTTTCATTCGACTACATTCCATTATCGTCGTTTTGCTTTTGTTGGTGTTCATCTTATGCCCTCCTTTCAAGATACTGTCCATTCCGTTCAACTGCTCTTCCAAGTCCTTTGCTGTCTCTGACAGAATTACAATGTCATCGGTGAACCTCAAAGTTTTTATTTCTTCTCCGTGGTTTTTAATACCTACTCCGAATTTTTCTTTTGTTTCCTTTACTGCTTGCTCAATATACAGATTGAATAGCATCGGTGAGAGGCTACAACCCTGTCTCACTCCCTTCCCAACCACTACTTCCCTTTCATGTCCCTCGACTCTTATAACTGCCATCTGGTTTCTGTACAAATTGTTAATAGCCTTTCGCTCTCTGTATCTTACCCCTGCCACCTTCAGAATTTGAAAGAGAGTATTCCAGTCAACATTGTCAAAAGCTTTCTCTAAGTCTACAAATGCTAGAAACGTAGGTTTGCCTTTCCTTAATCTTTCTTCTAAGATAAGTCGTAGGGTCAATATTGCCTCACGTGTTCCAACATTTCTACTGAATCCAAACTGATCTTCCCCGAGGCCAGCTTCTACCAGTTTTTCCATTCGTCTGTAAAGAATTCGCGTTAGTATTTTGCAGCTGTGACTTATTAAACTGATAGCTCGGTAATTTTCACATCTGTCAACACCTGCTTTCTTTGGGATTGGAATTACTACATTCTTCTTGAAGTCTGAGGGTATTTCGCCCGTCTCATACATCTTACTCACCAGATGGTAGAGTTTTGTTAGGCCTGGCTCTCCCAAGGCTGTCAGTAGTTCTAATGGAATGTTGTCTACTCCCGGGGCCTTGTTCCGACTTCGGTCTTTCAGTGGTCTGTCAAACTCTTCACACAGTATCTTATCTCCCACTTCATCTTCATCTACATCCTCTTCCATTTCTATAACATTGCCCTCAAGTACATCTCCCTTGTATAGACCCTCTATATATTCCTTCCATCTTTCTGCTTTCCCTTCTTTGCTTAGAACTGGGTTTCCATCTGAGCTCTTGATATTTATACAAGTGGTTCCCTTTTCTCCAAAGGTCTCCTTAATTTTCCTGTAGGCAGTATCTATCTTACCCCTAGTGATATATGCCTCTACATCCTTACATTTGTCCTCTAGCCATGCCTGCTTAGCCATTTTGCACTTCCTGTCGATCTCATTTTTGAGACGTTTGTATTCCTTCTTGCCTGCTTCATTTACTGAATTTTTATATTTTCTCCTTTCGTCAATTAAGTTCAATATTTCTTCTGTCACCCAAGGATTTCTACTAGCCCTCGTCTTCTTACGTACTTGATCATCTGCTGCATTCACTACTTCATCCCTCAAAGCTACCCATTCTTCTTCTACAGTATTTCTTTCCCCCATTCATGTCAATTGTTCCCTTATGCTCTCCCTGAAACTCTGTACAACCTCTGGTTTAGTCAGTTTATCAGGTCCCATCTCCTAAAATTCCCACCTTTTTGCAGTTTCTTCAGTTTTAATCTATAGTTCATAGCCAATAGATTGTGGTCAGAGCCCACATCTGCCCCTGGAAATGTCTTACAATTTAAAATCTGGTTCCTAAATCTCTGTCTTACCATAATATAATCTATTTGAAACCTTTTAGAATCTCCAGGGTTCTTCCATGTATACAACCTTCTTTCATGATTCTTGAATCAAGTGTTAGCTATACCTTGATGATTAATAGTCCAAAATATAATTGAGACGAGCGTACGCGTAACCGACACGACGCCGGTGATCGATGATGATGCGGAAGCCGAATGATCTAACAAAAGTTCTTACAGTCATCACACATACAGATATCTGGTAATAGTACTCCTTGTCACTAGTGATGGTATATCACTGTTCGTAAAGTTAATTTTTCAGTTTTCAGTTCTCACTTGTACGAGCGTGCGCGTAACCGTCGCGGCGCGGGTGACTGTTGATAATGCGGAAACGCGATAATCGAACGCATGTCCTCACGCTCGCTACAAGACACTGGCACTTGACTGCACTCTATTATGGTAACTAATTTTTACTGATTCACATCAATTCATTCTGGGAGACCGAACACGGCGCGGATGATTGATACTGTGCGACACGCAACGAGAGAATGCACAAATACGTCATCGGCGGCACTGCTCATTTTTAATTACATGTTGACGCACTTTCCTCTGAATTACTTCCATATTTAATCACTTTCCTGTAATAGCACTTGTAGCAACACTTCAACCTGAATAATAACAATGCTTCTACACGCAGCGCTACACACTACACAACATAACAGTTTCGTGTCCCATGCTCCACTCACTACAGACGCGGCTGCCCGCAAAGATACTCCACAAATTTTTTTTTTTTTTATTTCTATGGGACTTAATATCTATGGTCATCAGTCCCCTAGAACTTAGAACTACTTAAACCTAACTAACCTAAGGACAGCACATAACACCCAGCCATCACGAGGCAGAGAAAATCCCTGACCCCGCCGGGAATCGAACCCGGGAACCCGTGCGTGGGAAGCGAGAACGCTACCGCACGACCACGAGATGCGGGCCACAAATTATTCCTTAATTAGTTTATCTCATGCGTTTGCAACATGGACATTAATTAAGAAGTATGTAAAGTAGTAAGCCAGCGATATGACAATACGCTTACAAGCTCTCGCATTTTTGTAAGTTCTTACAGCACGATACGCATAGTGGCCAAAAGTACCGCTGAGCTGCCGCACGGCCATCAGCCGTAGACGCTGCTCAACCTCTTGCTGCCGAATAGGTGTCCGCAGCGACGCCGATTTCGTCGACGTTCGTGTCCGGCACGCCAGTCTGGAGCAGGGGTTTTGGACGGCACGCCACTGCATTTAGGCCATTGTCCACAGCCGACGCGATCGCCGCGCCTTCATGGTTCATACCGAAGATTTACTCGTCAGGACGCACGCTACCGGATATACTGGGTGAAAAGTATTTAAACCGACAAACTCTTGGAACTTGTAGCGAACATCAAAACAAATATTTTTCCCTAATGTCATTTTTTCCTATGAGGAGTATTTAAACCGGTAGAGGAAAATTTCTCTGCCAGCAAATTAATTCAACCAACGAAGACTTTTCCATTTTTTATGACCAAGAGACAACACATTATCACAACCCAATTTCAATTACAGTAGATTTTCAAAAATGCCTCCATTGACTCGTAAACAAAAGTTACACTGTCGGATCATGTTCTGTCTGACACAGGCAAAAACCCCAGGAGTATCCTGAATTGTTCCTGCTGCTGCTACTATCCGGGCAACCAGATCCTCTATTGGTGCAACAGGGGTTGTGTAAACAAGGTTGCGCATCTCCCCCACACAAAAAAGTCCAGAGGGGATATATCTGGCGATCGAGCTGGCCGTGGTACAGGACCGCCTCTGCCAATCCACGTTTCTGGGAACCGTCGGTCCAGGAATCGACCCACACAACAACTGAAATGTGTCGGCGCCCCGTCATGTTGGAACCACATGCATTGTCTTGTAGGTAGCGGGACGTCTTCCAGCAATTCTGGCAATGCTCTGGCGAGAAAATTGTAATAGTGCCTGCCATTTAATGGCCTAGGTAGCAGATATGGCCCAATTAAACAGTTCCCAACAGCACAGATCCACGCATTAACGGAGAACCGCACTTGATGAGCGCTAGTAACTGTGGCATGTGGGTTATCCTCATTCCAAACATGCGAATTGTGTATGTTGAAGACTCCATCACTCCCGAACCTTGCTACATCGGTAAACAACACAGAGGATGGAGATGCAGGATGCATTTCACACTGTTCCAGGTACCACTGCGAAAACTGTGCTCTGGATGGATAATCAACTGGTGCCAGGTTGTGGACACGCTGTAAGTGAAATGGACGTAACAGTTGCTCTCTAAGGACTGTTCTTACATTCGTCTTATTCGTCCCCATGTTACGTGCAGTTGCACGAGTGCTGATTGAAGGATCCCGCTCCACATGCTGCAAGTCAGCTTTCTCAAATTGCAGCGTTCTTACCGTGCGGCGGCGTCCCTGTCCAGGTAATCTGCGAAATGACCCGGTCTCACGCAGACATTGGTACACAGCTGCAATGGTAGTATGATGCGGGATACGGCGACTAGGATATTGTTATTGATAAACCCGGTGTGCAGCTCGTCCGTTGTGGTGCGCTACGTAGTACACACCAACCATATCAGTGTACTCACTCCAGGTGTATCGCTCCATTAGTAAACAGAGACAATGCACTATTACACTGGTGGACAGCAGTTGCCTACAACTGAAGATCGTAATACGCCCTCTAACAACTGAAGATCGTAATAAGGCCTCTAACAACTCAAGAGCGTAAGACAGCCTCCACCGGTTTAAATAATCCTCATAGGAAAAAATGACATTAGGGAAAATATTTGTTTTGATGCCCCCTACAACCTCCCAGAGTTTGTCGGTTTAAATACTTTTCACCCTGTAGTTGCATCCCACAACGGTTTCCGGGTACCCAACTCGGTGTGTGAGCCCGACGCATCGTTATTCTTGTCCCAAGGCCTCTCCGGGGGAGGGCAGACCTGCTTGTGCCCATCTTCCTCGGCGATCGACGCTTTGTCAACACCTCTGACGTGTTTACTTCCTGCCACCAGTTCTGATACCTCCCACTGCAGTGAGCAGGCCCCACCGATTGCGGGGATGGAAGCCAGTTCTCCATCGCCAAAGCCTCTTTTCACCAGTCAGTCATAATTCCATGTAAACGCCAACGACTAGCCAGTTCCTGCCCTGCTGTCGCTGGTCATTTCCTTACAGTGTGCAGGCCGCAGACTGCCTTAGTCCGAATCAATTTCTTCCGTACGTTCAAGTCTGGGACACAAGTCGAACGACTACGGCAAGTATAATGCGCGCCGACGATCAAACGGCATTATCACCTTCCATCCGTGCCTTTTTCTACCGCCCTCAATCCCCTTCATTCCATTTGTTAATTATACTATTTTATGCCGTTTATAGTTTACACAATCACTGTTCTACGTTTCCTTACTACTCACACTCCCTGCTTTTTTCCCCCTCTCCCAATCATAGTCGCTCGATTTTCCCTCTTCTTCCCATCTTTCCCCTTGCGCTATCCCACACTACCACCGATACCTATTTCAAACATTGACCGCAGTTGCAAAACTCAGTGTTCTGACATGAAGTTCTGAACAGACAAAACAGGTTGCTGAAGCTTAATTAGGTAAATTCCATGTTTATGTACAATTCTTTTCTATTTATTGTGAAATATTACATGCTACATATTTAGTTTTACTTCGTTTTAGATCTGAAGATGATCTAGAGTGGTCAAAACATCTCATGTAATTAAAACTGTGCAGCTGAGACAGACGAATAAATGAGATTTGTTTTAAATTATTTTTACATCTTTGTGCTCTAATAAGTGCTAGTGGTTGATTCTGGAACCCCACCTGAGCATACCTTTCTGCTAATCCTCAGAGTTCTCTAGGTTCTAGCATTTAGTCAGTTTGTTTAACACATACATGCACGCAGTATGAATGGATCGTGTATGCATCCCCTTCTGGTGTCTATTTTGATCGCCAGTTCCTTATAAAAGTGATCTGTATTTTACTAACTGTTACCCATTTAATTTCAGTGTTCTGTGAGAGAGTTTGCTAGTTGAGAGATCAGCATTTAGTATGAATTTCGTTTCATGAGATTGTATCCTACGTGAAAGGGTTTTGTTTAAGTGTTAAGTAATAAATCAGTCTTGTACTTAACAGACTTTGATATGAATAATCTCACCCACATCTCATTTCCGTCTCCCTTTCCCAGTCATTCTATGGACTCCCAAAAGAGAATAATACGAAAAGGAGCTCTGATTATATTCAGTGATAAAAGAAAGCTTAGCCATCGCCAGTTGCACGACTCACGACATATTCCCCTATTACCTGTGCGCCTATAGAGTAGTCAGAAGGGGACGCCACGGCGTTCTATCAAGGGTTTACTTCAAATTTTGTACACTTTTAGTAGTTCATTAGGATAACGTAATCTACAAGTAGTAACGCGTACTACTTAGGCGGTTTCGAGGAAGTTGCAGCAGAAGTTTTAGACGTCACTGATTTATGGACTCGTTGCGTCTCCGAGCACGAACGGCCGTTGGTCATGTGTTCAGCGTTCAAGCTCTGTAATCGGTGGATCGCTGGTTCAAGTCGCACTAATTTTCTTTTTAATTTATATCTTTTTCAATACTAGTCGTGATTTCATACAAATTACATTTTAAAGATAGTATAATAAAAAGACACATGTATTTGTAGGAAATTTTATTGAACTTTCAATGTTATTTGGCTATTTACTAATTTTTGCTATTACAAAAAATATTATGCGACTTTTATTTCTGTGGACAAGTTACAAACTTTATCAAGGGCCTTCAAACTTGTTCATATTTGATTGACAACGAACGAGAAATTGTTTCTCTTGAAGGTGCTATTGAAATGCTTTCAATTGTGCCTCGCTAGTTGTGGCACCGATATTTACGAAAATGTTCTGTCACGCATGCCTTGCATCCAGGTTGTAGGAAGAAAGAGAAATTTTTCAAAATGTCAACGAGTTCTGTTTTTTCTTAGAAACTTGGAAGATTCCTTGTGCATGCGGGAAAACTGCATTTATTATGTGTAGAAGATGTTATAATTTATGTTTTCCGGGTCTGTATGAAAAGTGTCATCGTGCAACTTGAAATTTCCAAAGCGTGTTGGATTCTTAATCGCACATTACCTGATATTCTAGCATGTTGTAAATCATTGTGTCATCGAATTAAGTTATTTACATCGTTATTTATCGAATGCAAAGTAGTTCTTGGTACCTTATCCTATTTCAAGTATAAGAGAATTTGGAAATCACGATAGGCATAGAGTTGCATAAAAATTTTATGCGTCTGGTCGCCTGCTTCTAGATAATTATAAATATAATATTCGTTATGCTAATAAAAATTCGCAAACAATCAAATAACATTGGAAGAGCAACAAAAGTTCATGGAAGTACTCGTGTCTTTACGTCATATTTCCTGTCAAATGTAATATGTATGAAATAATATGACAATTGTTGAAACAAATATGAATTAAAAAGAAATGAGCAAGACTCCATCCAGCAATCCACCGATTATGGAGTTTGAATACTAATCACTTAACTACCAACAGCCCATGCTCAGGGTCGCAACGCACCTTTAGATCCCAGACGCGGAAACTTCTCTTGCGATTTCCTCGAAATCGCCTAAGTAGTACTCCTACTACTTGCGTTTTATGCTGTTGTAATGGACTACTAAATGTGTGGAAAGTCTGAATTAAGACCGTGATACGAACGTCGTGGCCCCACCTTGTCAGATGATTTCCATTGTCGTTTCCCTTTGCGCTTCAGAAATAAATCTCTTAATAATATATTTGTTGGACCATCTGTGCCGTATACCTTATGTAAATTCTTCCGATTGGCGTACAAGGTGGCGAAGGTCACGCGTGTGGGAAAAACCTGGCTACGAGAGCACGGCGTACGTCAGCACAAGAGTCAAGGACGAATGAGATAAGCTGTTATCAAGCGATCCATTTCGGAGATATAGCTGAAGGCGGTTTTGAAAGTTACATAAGACCTCCACGGTTAAGTGGGCACTCGGTATGCGCTGTTGTTGACAAGGTCGGCGCTACAAAGACGATGTACCAGTACAACCTGTGGCGGCGTGTTTGCAGCTCTAGCCGAAGTCTCGGAAATCAACACCTATGACCAAGAAGACTCAATAATTGTAAATAAAAACAATAGAGGACATTTATATTCATGTGCTGGCTTCTCCTGCTGCACCCACATCCAACTCCGGTAGAGAATCACCCTCGCGTTCCATGCTATCATGACACCCCTTCACACATTATCGTACCACATTATCGTACCACTCGTATTTTCTTCATATTCTTTGATAGTAGTGTCTCAGAGGTTCAACATGGTATACTGTCGGCAACACTGAGAAATACAGGGTGAGTCACCTAACATTACCGCTGAATATATTTCGTAAACCACATCAAATACTGACGAATCGATTCCACAGACCGAACGTGAGGAGAGGGGCTAGTGTAATTGGTTAATACAAGCCATACAAAAATGCACGGAAGTATGTTTTTTAACACAAACCTACATTTTTATAAATGGAACCACGCTAGTTTTGTTAGCACATCTGAACATGTAAACAAATACGTAATCAGTGCCGTTTGCTGCATTGTAAAATGTTAATTACATCTGGAGATATCGTAACCTAAAGTTGACGCTTGAGTACCACTCCTCCGCTGATCGATCGTGTGTATCGGAGGGCACCGAATTACGTACGGATTCAAAGGGAACGGTGATGGACCTCAGGTACAGAAGAGACTGGAACAGCACATTACGTCCACATGCTAACATCTTTTTATTGGACTTTTTCACTGACGCACATGTACATTACCATGAGGGGTGAGGTACATGTACACACGTGGTTTCCGTTTTCAATTACGGAGTAGAATAGAGTGTGTCCCGACATGTCAGACCAATAGATGTTCAGTGTGGTGGTCATCATTTGCTGCACACAATTGCAATCTCTGGCGTAATGAATGTCGTACACGCCGCAGTACATCTGGTGTAATGTCGCCGCAGGCTGCCACAATACGTTGTTTCATATCCTCTGGGGTTGTAGGCACATCACGGTACACATTCTCCTTTAACGTATCCCACAGAAAGAAGTCCAGAGGTGTAAGATCAGGAGAACGGGCTGGCCAATTTATGCGTCCTCCACGTCCTATGAAACGCCCGTCGAACATCCTGTCAAGGGTCAGCCTAGTGTTAATTGCGGAATGTGCAGGTGCACCATCATGCTGATACCACATACGTCGACGAGTTTCCAGTGGGACATTTTCGAGCAACGTTGGCAGATCATTCTGTAGAAACGCGATGTATGTTGCAGCTGTTTGGCCCCTGCAATGAAGTGAGGACCAATGAGGTGGACGCCAATGATTCCGCACCATACATTTACAGTCCACGGTCGCTGTCGCTCTACCTGTCTGAGCCAGCGAGGATTGTCTACGGACCAGTAATGCATGTTCCGTAGATTCACTGCCCCGTGGTTTGTGAAACCTGCTTCATCGGTAAACAGGTAGAACTGCAACGCATTCTCTGTTAATGCCCATTGACAGAATTGCACTCGACGATTAAAGTCATCACCATGTAATTGCTGATGTAGCGACACATGAAACGGGTGAAAGCGGTGACGATGCAGTATGCGCATGACACTACTTTGACTCAGTCCACCGGCTCTCGCAATGTCCCGTGTACTCATGTGTGGGTTCATGGCAACAGCAGCTAACACACCAACTGCACCCGCTTCTCCTGTGACGGGCCTGTTACGGACCCTTTTGCTTGCTACGACCATACCTGTTGGATACACTTGGCGGTAGATGTTTTGCAATGTGCGGCACGTTGGATGCTCTCTGTCCGGGTACCGTTGTGCATACACCCTGCAGGCTGCAGCTACATTTCGTCGACACTCACCATAGATGAGTATCATCTCAGAGTTCGAATACACAGTTCCTACAACATTACACTATCACAGACGTCTGGTAACACGGTGTACTACAGTTGGTCTGCGTGCGGAGACGCATGCAGAATAACAGTAGCAGAAAGCGCTACATGCGGACACTGCGACAGCTAGACCAAACCACAAGAGTGCACTACAGCCACACTCGTAAACATGGTCGTCATCGTAAACATGTCCCTGCAGATGCTGCTCGCCGACCGTGGCCCGTGTTTGTTACAACGCGCAACTGAACGTCGGAGGTTTCAAGCGTCAACTTTAGGTTACAATATCGCCGGATGTAATTAACATTTTACAATGCAAAAAACTGCACTGATTACGTATTTGTTTATATGTTCAGATGTGCTAACAAAACTAACGTGGTTCCATTTAAAAAACGTAGGTTTGTGTTAAAAAACATACTTCCGTGCATTTTTGTATGGTTTGTATTAACCAATTACGCTAGCCCCTCTCCTCACGTTCGGTCTGTGGAATCGGTTCGTCAGTATTTGATGTGGTTTACGAAATATATCCAGCGGTAACGTTAGGTGACTCACCCTGTATACGTTGTTATTCCGTTATGTTCAGCATTCTTATCCCATATGATTTATAAATAGCGCTCTAAAATCGTAGTTTCGTCATTAGCGTGAGCGGGGCGTTGTTACTAGAGAAAGATTCCGACTTACAATATGCTAAAACATTACTACAAATCCTTACACTTGTCTGTGGGTTTATCAAATTCAGTTAATGTAAAAACGTCTTAGCTGTCTATTTTAGCGTTATTCATCTGTGAAAACTTAACTTCATAAGCTGTGGATCACAATTTATTTACCTCTCTCTCCCTCCCTCCCTCCCTCTCTCTCTCTCTCTCTCTCTCTCTCTCTCTCTCTCTCTCTCTCTCTTTCTTTAAAGCAGTGCGCTTGTGTTATGTTGTTATTACCATGCGGAAAACAAACTTTAGAAATGTTATGTTAGTCTCCTACGACGATGCAATTATTGACTAATTTGGCTGGTGACCATGACTTTGAATGATTGCTTTCACAATTGTAGTGCAGGTGTATGTGAATCTCAAGTGCAATGTTTGAATTCTGTGATAGTGCTGTGTACCACAACCACCTGGGCCCTCGTGGCCAGTTTATGTACCCATATAAGGAGACAGAATCTCTGTATAATGTACCATCATACATGTACTGCATACGTTTAACAGATCATCGACATTCCTCTGAATACACATATAATGTTACCCCTGTAAATTCAATAGGCTTTCATATTTTTCTGGGACATATCTTCGCTGGATTAATTTACAAATAGTTCCCAAGATTTTTGGGAACTTTTCCTTGGCTGCAAAGTAAATGCTGAGCCTGGAAATATGCTTCCGAATATTCTGTAATGGGGCTATCTGTGCTCCTCTACCAGTTTGCCTGGTATTTGCTGAGAAGTCCGTCACGTTTAAATGGGTCACTGATTGAAGAGTCCGCTCTATATTTAAAGGTTGTAAGTGAAAAGTATAAAAGAAAGAAGAAACTGTCCCTCTCTTGCCTTGATACAGCGAACCAGTGGCCCCCGTTTCTGCTCTGTATAGACGAGTCGGCGAAAGGAGATCCCTGACAGCTGGCAGTACGTTCCCAGCTCTCAAGTATGAAGTGGAAACGGCTGCAGGCGAAAACAGTAGCCGCTTATAGAGCTGCAACAACGCTGAGGTGTTGCCGTAGAAATGTATACACTGATAAATCAAAACATTGTGAACACTGTCCACCCCGAGGTTAGATGTCACCTGGTGGCGTTGCGAGTACGTGACACGGTAGGAAAAGTGCACCAAAGACGGATCGGGTCTCATCCTAGCGACGAGGTAGGCCGCAGATGGGGAAGTTTATTGACTTTGACAAAACGGATATTATTATTACCCAGAACCTGTGAACGATTATCTCGAAAAGGGCGTACTGGTCTAATGTTCACGTGCTACTGTAGTGAGCATCAATGAAAAGTAGTAGAGCGACAGTGAAAATACCACTGGGCGATAGGCGATAAGCGGTTGCACGTCCATGACTCTTCGCAGAACGTGGGGTTCGGAGGCTTTCCTGTTCTGTAAAGCAGGATAGGTGCGGATCTGTGGCATCTCTGCCAAAAGAGTACAATGTTGGTGCACGCGTAAGTGTTCCGGAGCATATCCTTCATCGTAAATAGTTGAACGTGGGGTTCCACTGCAGAGGCCCCTACATGTTCACATGTTGACCCCAAGACATCATCAATTACGATTGCAGTGGAATGGAAAGGTGTAACCTTGTCTGATGAATCACATTTTCGCAACACCAGGTGGATGTTCGTCTCCACAGACGCCGTCATCCATGCGAACGGAGGTTCGAAATGAACACCGCGCCAAGGACGCAGGGTGGTGGGAGCAGTATTATGCTTTGGGAGACATTCTGCTGCGCTCGCATGGGACCCGTGGTTGTAACAGAGGACGCGCTGACAGCTGTGGATCACCTGCACTTCTTCATGATTGATGTCTTCCCCGCCAGCGATGTCATCTTCCAGCTAGATAATGGTCCGTGTCTCAAATACAGAACGACAGAACCCTGCTACAGTGCTTTGAGGTGCATGACAGCATACTCACTTGGTGAGGCCACGAAATTCTCTTGATGTGAATCAAATGGAACCCATCTGGGTCGCTATCAGGAGCCAGCACCACATACACAAATCAACGGTCCTCTGTTTAAGGAAATTACATGACTTGTGCGTGGTCATGTGGTGCGTCGTATCTGCACAAAACTACCAATAACGTCCAATCCATGATTGCAGAATCGGTGACGTATTGAGTTCCAAAGATTGACCAACAAGTTATGAAGCAGCTGGTCATAATGTTTTGGCTCTTTAGTGTACAAAATAGCGTTACGTTCTGCACGAAACAACCGCGCCAACCCCACTACAAATCAGGGATCTTCCTTCGCCGACCGTACTAGAAATTATCATTGCAGGCGTTCGTCATTTCCTGCACAACCTGCTGAAGCCTGGCTTTAGCCGTCATTGATGACTCTGCTTCTTAATACCTGCATCGTTAGCCGACGTCGCTAATTTGATCTGGTGTAGTAATCTTGGTTGATCCACAGGTTACTACTGTATACTTAATGAACTTGGTGGGACGGAAATTTAGACAATCCCGTTGACTGTGAAGGAAGCTGGTTGTTTTCTGGGCACCAGAATATACATCTATATTCTGATTTATATTTAAAAAACTATCTGCAATATCTCGTGACGGTGGCAGCATGGTGAGTCTATGACGTCTTTTCGAACAGGTGTGAAACTACAATCAGAGGTCAGTTTGATGTTGGCATCAGGTATAGCCGTATGTTTTCGCTCAACCACAACATAAGACAACATCGATGCTACACTACTGGCTGTTAAAATTTCTACGCCAAGAAGTATTGCAGATGATAAACGGGTATTCATTGGAAAAATATATTATACTAGAACTGACATGTGATTACATTTCCACGCAATTTGGGTGCATAGATCCTGAGAAACCAGTACCCAGAACAACCACCTCTGGCTCTAATAACGGCCTTGATACGCCTGGGCATTGAGTCAAAAAGAACTTGGATGGCGTTTACATGTACAACTGCCCATGCAGCTTCAACACGATACCACAGTTCATCAAGAGTAGTGACTAGCGTATTGTGACGAGCCAGTTTCTCGGCCACCATTGACCAGACATTTCCAATTGGTGAGAGATCTGGAGAATGTGCTGGCCAGGGCAACAGTCGAACATTTTCTGTATCCAGAAAGGCCCGGACAGGACCTGCAACATGCGGTTGTGCATTATCCTGCTGAAATGTAGGGTTTCGCAGGGATCGAATGAAGGGTAGAGCCACGGGTCGTAACACATCTGAAATGTGTAAGTAGGCTGTTTAGGTTTTTATGTTGGTAACGCCACGTAGCGCTCTATATGAAAATCACTGACTGTGTTGTGTGAAGGCTGTGGTTGGTTTGCATTGTTGGAGTATATGCTATTGTTGCGTTGGGCAGCTGGATGTGAACAGCACGTAGCGTTGCGCAGTTGGAGGTGAGCCGCCAGCAGTGGTGGATATGGGGAGAGAGACGGCGGAGTTTTGAGAGCGGATGATCTGGCCGTGTGTTTGTCAGAGACAGTAAATTTGTGAGACTGGATGTCATGAACTGATATACATATTATGACTTTTGAGCACTATTAATACATTGTTTGTTCTCTATCAAAATCTTTCATTTGTTAACTATGCCTATCAGTAGTTAGTGCCTTCAGTAGTTTGAATCTTTTATTTAGCTGGCAGTAGTGGCGCTCGCTGTATTGCAGTAGTTCGAGTAACGAAGATTTTTGTGAGGTTAGTGATTTGTGAAAGGTATAGGTTAATGTTAGTCAGGGTCATTCTTTTGAAGGGATTATTGAAAGCCAGATTGCGTTGCGCTAAAACTATTGTGTGTCGGTTTAGTGTTGATCAGAATAGGTAAAGAGCGAAATGTCTGAGTGCGTTCAGTTCTGCTCAGCTGTTTGAAAATAAAATAATGTTAGAGGTTTATCAGCAAAGTAATTCACTAACTTTTCTAAGGTGACTTTTCAAATGTAACGTCCACTGTTCAAACTGCCGTCAATGCGAACAATAGGTGAACGAGACGTGTAACCAATGACACCCAATACCATCACGCCGGGTGATACGCCAGTATAGCGATGACGAATACACGCTTCCAATGTGCGTTCACCGCGATGTCGCCAAACACGGATGCGACCATCATGATGCTGTAACAGAACCTGGATTCATCCGAAAAAATGAGTTTTGCTTTTCGTGCACCCAGGTTCGTCGTTGGGTACACCGTTGCAGGCGCTCCTGTCTGTGATGCAGCGTCAAGGGTAACCGCAGTCATGGTCTCCGAGCTGATAGTCCATGCTGCTGCAAACGTCGTCGAATCGTTCGTGCAGATGGTTGTTGTCTTGCAAATGTCCCCATCTGTTGACTCAGGGACCGAGACGTGGCTGCACGATCCGTTACAGCCATGCCGATAAAATGCCTGTCATCTCGACTGCTAGTGATACGAGGCCGTTGGGATCCAGCATGGCGTTCCGTATTACCCTCCTGAACCCACCGATGCCATATTCTGCTAACAGTCATTGGATCTCGACCAACACGAGCAGCAATGTCGCGTTACGATAAACCGCAATCGCGATAGGCTACAATCCGACCTTTATCAAAGTCGGAAACGTGATGGTACGCACATCTCCTCCTTACACGAGGCATCACAACAACGTTTCACCAGACAACGCCGGTCAACTACTGTTTGTGTATGAGAAATCGGTTGGAAACTTTTCTCATGTCAGCACGTTGTAGGTGTCGCCACCCGCGCCAACCTTGTGTGAATGCTCTGAAAAGCTAATCATTTGCATATCACAGCATCTTCTTCCTGTCGGTTAAATTTCGCGTTTGTAGCACGTCATCTTCGTGTTGTAACAATTTTAATGGCCAGTAGTGTAGATGCAGTCATTGCATTCTCCTAAATTAACAAAAACACTTCAGAAGAAGAAACTGTGTAAGTGTTTGCAAAGGTAAGGGTTCTTCACAACAATGTGACTCCGATCTCCCCATCCCCACCTATTCCCTCCCCCCTCCCTCTCCATAATCCGAAACGAATCTTTCTTATTTTCGTTTTTTGCTCATCTATCACAGAGGGAGATGAAACAGAGGTAAGACACTGGACTCTTTTATGGGAGGACGAAGATTCAATCTCCTTCTGTGGATACTGATCAAGGTTTCCTGTGATTCCTTTATCGCTTAAGGAAACTACTGGGATGATTCCTCTGAGGGCACGACCAACTTCGCTCCCCTTCCTTCCCCAGTCTGAGCTACTGCTCCGTATTTAAAGTCGACATCATCGGTGGGATGTTAAACATTAAGCTTCCTGTCCCTTTTCCTTGATTGTCTACCATGGCGCTTCAACAGAATCTTCAGATAGAACGTCATTGTTTTGTCACACTGGGCACTCTTGTGATCTCGTTAACGTATTTCTATCTTGGCGTGTCAAAACCGATAATATTCAGTCCTGTCTGCGCATACTGGTGCAGTGTGTTGATGTGGAATGGGAAGAGCGGTATGTAAATGTATGCTGGTCTGTTTTATTTTGTTCGACAGGCTGCAGGCAGTTACAAAGCAATTTTGGGTCCGCTCCTATTCTTTATATACAGGATGAATCACCTAAAATTTGCACCTCAGTTATTGCAGTAATGGAAACTGTTACTCCTGTGCAGTTTTCACAGAATGGATTGGTAGTCAGGGGCTCGTGTTGTTAGCCGATACACAAATTATAACTAGAAAGCGCTTTTTGTGCAAACATACAGTTTTGTAGATGGAGCAATGCCTATTGACATTAACAGACTAAAACTAGGCTAAATTAAAACGACAGTGTTGTTTGTTGCAGGATACTAGTGCAAGCCGTTTACGGGGTATCGTATTTTGAAGTTGCCTCAAAGATAACGTTGGTGATTTAGTGCAGCAAAATTCAGTATGTTTGTCGTCCTAGGAGTTGATTACACGTCATTGTCGTTACGAGTACTTTGAGCGACCCAGCTGGCTCTAAAGTTTCCGTAAGCTAAGTTTTACAGTTCAGGCGCTCGATTCAACTTTTCTGGACGATGGAGTGTGATCCGGTAAGTCGGAGTCACCAAATATTTTGTGAAAATTCTATTTACTCTATTGATACTTAAAAATACTTAAAGAGAACATACACTTAACATAAAATATAATAGATCATTTACAGTCCACATACTTGATATTTCCACAAACAGTTAACTCATATTTGGAATTATACACTATCTGATAAAAAGTACCCAGATACTCCTAAGTTATGTGGAATTGACCATCAGATGTCACGGGAGGGGCACCTGCCACTATAAAATGAGCCAGGAAATGTAGTGTTCTCAGAGAGAAGCAGTAACAACAGAATGAGTTGGTCAGGAAGGCTGACTGCCCCCCAATGTGGATTAGTCACTAGATGTCTCCTGGGTAACAAATCCCAGCAGGGACATTTAAACCCTTCTAGAGTTGCTCAAAACGCCTGCGGTGACGCAACTGTGAAATGTAAACTTGGAGGGGACACCGTAGCTAAACCAAAACTAGACAAATGGTTCAAATGGCTCTGAACACATGGGACTTAACATCTGAGGTCATCAGTCCCCTAGAACTTAGAACTACTTAAACCTAACCTAAGGACATCACACACATCCATGCCAGAGACAGGATTCGAACCTGCGACCGTAGTAGTCGCGCGGTTCAGGACTGAAGCGCCTAGAACCGCTCGGCCACCGCGGCCGGCTCAAAACTGAACAGACCTCATGCACTGACAGATAGGGCATTGCTAAGGGTGGTTATGTAAAATCGCATGAAATCGGCGGAAGGAATCACTCGTTAGTTCCAAAGTAGTACCAGCAGTCCGTTTAGCACACTGAGTGTGCTTAGGTGGTCAAAAAGAATGGCGTACGATGAACGAACAGCTCCTCGTATGGCACACATTTCTGCAGCTGATGCTAATCGACGCCTGAAATATTATAAGGAGCGATGCAAGTAAAGAGTAGATGGCTGGAGAAATTTGGACTGATGAATCATGGAAAAGCTTGGAGAAATACAGTGGAAGGGTTTGGTATAGTTACCTGACATAGTCAGGGTGGAGATGGCGATATGTAAACTTGCAGATTTTGTTTAAACCCCTTACCTGGCCAGTATAGCAATAAAGAGAACCTGCGCCCATAGACAAACTCAGCCCAGTGAAACACCTTTGAGATGACAATGAACGTCAACTTGTCGTCAGTTCCCAGCGTCCAACGCCACTTCCGAATCTGGTTTCAGCTCTCCAGAAATAACGGGCTGCCATTCCTCCACAGACATTCAGGAACCTCAATGAATTTGTACGCAGCAGTGTTCAAGTCATGATAAAGCAGAAGCTTGGACACATCCCACATTTAGTTACTTACTTAGTTGCATATTCTGTACATCATTTGACCGACACTCTTATCGAAATGATATGGTGGAACCAGTCAGTTTACAGGATACGTGGACGCGACTACTGTTAATATGATTATTAATGACGAATTTCACTAGGGAAGTTATGTATTGTGACGGTCCAGATAAAACACTTAGGTCCTTGAAGAGGCTTCTACATGACGTCCGCAGGTGAGCACAACATATTATTCTTAATGCTCGCTTTTGTGCAGTAAACACTTTCTTTGTAAGCGACGAGTTACCACAGAAAATTATTCAGTAAGACATTATCGAGTGGAGATATGCAAAATATGTCAAGAGCCTAATTCGTTTGTTTCCAAGATTAGAAATTATACGAAAAACAAAAGTAACTGAACTTAATTGTTTGAGAACCTCAGTAATATGTTTCTCCCAGTTCAAGGTTCCATCAGTATGTACACTCAAAAATTTGGAGCATTCCACCAAATTTACTGACTGCTGCTCGTGTGCTACAGCAGTTTTCCCACAGAACTGAAGACAGTGTGTTTCCCAAACTTTAGGGAGAGTGTATTTTCTAAGAACCACTTTATAATTCTTTGGAGAGTATCATTTACCATTTCTTCTGTTGCTTTCTCTCTAATGAGATTTATTATAACACTAGTATCATCAGCAAAAAGTACCAATTCTGCTTTTTGAATGCTAAGTGGAATGTCATCCACATGTACAGGGTGAATCACCTAAACCGCAAATATTGAGGAAATGGAAAATGCTATTGTTTGCAGAGAATGGATTGGTAGTCAGCCAATCAACAGATTGTAATAACAGTTAGGAACTCTATTTCTTGTGCAAACATATAAATGGAACGAATCTTCTTGACTTTAACAAACTAAAAGTAGGGTAAAGTAGAATGGCAGTGGTGTTTGTTGAAGGATTCTAGTCCTAGTCGTTTACGAGATTTCGTATTTTTAAAGCTTCCACATCGACACTTGTTTGTACCGTTCAACCTGTGTAATTGGAATCACCTTGCATGAGCATGAACTGGGCCCGCCTGGAGACGCCTTGTACGCCGGTGGGTCCCAACCTGAGTGTCACCCGCTGTTCGGCCCCACAACCAGGAGTAATGGTCTGAGGTCCCACTTCATTTTATAGCGGAATCCCTTTGGTTGTCAGCCGCAGCACATTTACAGTACAGTGATACACCGACGATATTTTATTTACCGTTTTGTTTCCCTTCATGGCGAGCCATATAAGCCTAATAACTGCTTGCAAGAGGACCAGATGTGGACAACGCGTTATTGACTTGCTCAATTTGTGGAACTCTTTCTGTCGAATAAATCGTCCAATTTTTCTCAAACTGTAATCATTTTTCTGTCTCTACGTGTACAATTTCCGTCTCATTCGGGTAATTCCTTCGTGATTGGTTTTTTATTTTTGTATTTTTGTCCTAGAGTGTATTTGAAGCCGTTTGGAGAGTACCTGGGCTACAGCAGTCAAGGATCCGGTCGTACCTAGTGGACAGTGCCTGTCATCCCCAGCGCGGGAATGCCCATCGTGACCTTCTTGACAACGAATAGGGTAGGTTTGTGACATGTGACCGCTGGCAAAAAACGGCAGGCGCCTCGAATTGAGCTGATAACTCCCAGAGAATGGCTGGTGTGTCAGACGTTGGCATCCGCTGAACAGCCTTGCCTCGCCAGGTCCTGTTCGAAGTGCGGAAGAATCTGGTGTAGCCCGCAGCTCGTAGCTGAGCGACTATCCCCCCCCCCCCCCCCCTCCCCCGCCTGACACTACTCTGCGATTCTGTAGTAGCTTGCTAGCCATACACTCGACAGATGACTGGTGGGGAAACTGTGCGACGTTGAACGAATGCTGCTACTGATTGGTTGGTTGGCTGATTCGGGGGCGGAATGAAACAGCAAGGTAATCGGTCCCATAGGATTACGGAAGAACGGGGATGGAAGGCGGCCGCGCTCTTTCAAAGCAACCATCCCGGCATTTGCTTGAAGCGATTCAGGGAAATCACAGTAAACCTAAATCAGGATGGCTGGACGCCGGTTTGAACCGTCGCCCTCCCGAATGCGAGTCCCAGTTTACTAACACGCGCATTACTCATTGAACTGGAAGCATTTGTACTGCCTCTGCCCAGGTAAGTTACGACAAGTGGTAGGCTCTTCTCACGTAGGCGGCAGTCGAAATAATATGTTGTTGTAGACCATACCGTTACTTTGTCACAGCGTGCTGCATCAGCTCTACGCAGAATAACATTGGTAGCTGACCGATATTTTCTATGCCTGGTTGTGAAGGCCCATCCGATGTTTAGGGAGCAACATGTCTAACATCGTCCACCAGTTTGGTCGGGTAATCCAGCACTGTAGTTCATCCAACTAGGGAGGCAGTTTGTCTTGATCGGTATCACCTTGCACGAAGCTCAATACAATTACGTGGTTGCAGCACTTAAGAAACAAATGGCTATGGAAGTACGAGTCATCCTAGCCTGTCGTAGTCAGAATCCAAACAACTCGAAACTCAGTGATCACACACCATCTCAACTCCTCCGCCTCCGTAGCATGTGACAAGCAATTCGGTGAGCGCCGCAATCTTCTGGAAAACATTACTTTCACATTTTCCTGCAAATGTACAGAAAACAAGCGCAGTTTAAGCTGGCGAAATTTACTCTCTCGCTCAAACCACTGACCGAATAGTCGAGATGCATCCATCCATGGGGGTCCCAACCACCTTCGCCAGGAAAGTGTCCGCTGGAAGCGATGCAGACGCAAGCAGATGAATAATCGAAGAAAATTGCGGCGTTACAAATCAGTTTTCGAATGACGATTCTCTTCCAGAAAAGAAATAGGTGTTCGCCTACCTGGTATAACATCATAGAAAATTAAGAGCTGCAGCTCGACATTGTCGAGCACACTGCAGCAAAGAAAATCTCCAGAACTCAGTAGCAACTGTGTATGAATTCAGCCGCCGATTGCTCGTAAAAGGGCGATCTACCAACTTACAGTTCCTCACAGGTACGGACACTGTTGTTTCAGTTTACCTTTTTGCTCGAAAATTCGGTGGCAGTTCCCTGTAAAAAGTGAGTGGCTCTTCCATCGAGACCTACTGTCACCTCGCATGTCAGCTTCAACCTTGGACTTGAATTCGAAGGGAGATTCACTGTCGCCGACGTGCTGCACCTGTTTGTAGTAGCAAACTGCTTAACGTTTAACAGCCTCCTGCCAGATCTTTGCCATAGACGAATGCTTGTCTCTATAACACAGTTGTCTGGTCATGGAAACCTACGTCATGCCGACCATCTGTAAATACAGGCGGTTCATCATTCAACGACCTTCTTGGCCATTTCCCTGAGTCACCTGTCTGTTTCCTACCCCAGAACCAGTAATACACTCAATGGTAGATCATCTTGTCACAATGCCAGGACGACCAGTCTATGCACGTCTTCGTCGTCTGTCTCCAGACAAATTGAATTTCATGAAGCAAGATTTCTCTTTCATGTTACCACAACGGATCTGTCGTCCTTCACATAATAATTAGTTCCCGCCACTTTACGTTGTTCTTAAAAAAAAAGAGCGTCAATGATGCCCTTGTGGCGACTACCAACAGAATGTCTTCAGAACGAAACCTGATCGCCACCCTGTGACACATAACTAAGACTTTTGTACGCATATTCATACCAAGAAGTTTTTCTCCACTACCAGTTTCGTCCACACTTTTTAGTATATATACTTGCTTCTATATGGTTACTCTGCAATTCACAATTAAATGTATGGAAAAGGACTAATCGAATCATCCTCGGGCTGTTTCTCCACCGTTCTACTATTGAACAGCGCGCGGGGAAAACAAAAAATTAAATCTTTCCGTGCGACGTCTGATTTATCTTAGTTATTACGATGATCATTTCTCCCTATGCACACTACTGTCCAATGAAATTGCTACACCACGAAGATGACGTGCTACAGGCGCGAAATTTAACCGACAGGAAGAAGATGCTGTGATATGCAAATGATTAGTTTTTCAGAGCATTCACACAAGATTGGCGCCGGTGGTGACAGCTACAACGTGCTGGCATGAGGAAAGTTTCCAACTGATTTCTCATACACAAACAGCAGCTGACCGGCGTTTGCTGGTGAAACGTTGTTGTGATGCCTCGTGTAAGGAGGAGAAATGCGTACCATCACGTTTCCGACTTTGATAAAGGTCGGATTGTAGCCTATCGCGATTGCGGTTTCTCATATCGCGGCATTTCTGCCCGCGTTGGTCGAGATCCAACGACTATTAGCAGAATGTGGAATCGGTGGGTTCAGTAGGGTAATACGGAAAACCGTGCTGGATCCCAACAGCCCCGTATCACTAGCCGTCGAGATGACAGGCATCTTATCCACATGGCTGTAACGGATCGTGCAGCCGCGTCTCGATTCCTGAGTCAACAGATGGCGACGTTTGCAAGACAACAACCATCTGCACGAACAGTTCGACGACGTTTGCAGCAGCATGGACTATCAGCTCCGAGACCATTGCTGCGGTTACCCTTGACGCTGCATCACAGACAGGAGCTCCTGCGATGGTGTACTCAACTACGAACCTGGGTGCACGAATGGCAAAACGTCATTTTTTCGGATGAATGATCGTCGCATCCGTGTTTGGCGACATCGCGGTGAACGCACATTGGAAGCGTCTATTCGTCATCGCCATACTGGCGTATCACCCGGCGTGATGGTATGGTGTGCCATTGGTTACACGTCTCGGTCACCTCTTGTTCGCATTGACGGCAGTTTGAAGAGTGGACGTTACATTTCAGATGTGTTTCGACCCGTGGCTCTACCCTACATTTCAGCAGGATAATGCACGACCGCCGGCCGCGGTGGTCTAGCGGTTCTAGGCGCGCAGTCCGGAACCGCGTGACTGCTACGGTCGCAGGTTCGAATCCTGCCTCGGGCATGGATGTGTGTGATGTCCTTAGGTTAGTTAGGTTTAATTAGTTCTAAGTTCTATGGGACTGATGACCACAGATGTTAAGTCCCATAGTGCTCAGAGCCATTTGAACCAAGCCAATGCACGACCGCATGTGACAGGTCCTGTACGAGCCTTTCTGCAGCATGTTCGACTGCTGCCCTGGCCAGCATATTCTCCAGATCTCTCACCAATTGAAAAAGTCTGGTCAATGGTGGCCGAGAAACTGGCTCGTCACAATACGCCAGTCACTACTCTTGATGAACTGTGGTATCGTGTTGAAGCTGCATGGGCAGCTGTACCTGTACACGCCATCCAAGCTCTGTTTGACTCAATGCCAAGGCGTATCAAGGTCGTTATTACGGCCAGAGGTGGTTGTTCTGGATACTGGTTTCTCAGGATCTATGCACCCAAATTGCGTGAAAATGTAATCACATTTCAGTTTTAGTATAATATATTTGTCCAATGAATACCCGTTTATCATCTGCATTTGTTCTTGGTGTAGCAATTTTAATGACCAGTAGTGTAGGTGGATGCAAACAAAATATTTTCACTTTCGAAGGAGAACTTTGGTGATTGGAATTTCGTGAAAGGATCCTGCCTTCACTTTAATGAGTGCCGCTCAGACTGGCGTTATTATATTCTTGACGCTGTCTCCCCTATTTCGCGGTAATGTGCACTTCTTTGAAGTACTCCAGAAGAGAACGGACAATAAATCGCAGACATTGGTTATTTACTTGAATTCATAGTATTTGGAGTAGTGTAATTCATAGCGTAACCGAAATTTTGGGGAAAGCTTATAGTACTCACGCTAATGAACTTAGGCTTTCATTATTTGCAGTCAATTGCCACATTTAGTAACATGCAGATATATTGTCTAAATCATAAACAATTGGGTTTGAGCATCTGATGATTTTTCAAGACCGTGACTGCTATCATCGTCTGCAAAAAATTTAAGATGGCTCCTCAGATTGTCTCCTAAATCGTTTATATAGATTAAGAAAAGAAATAGGCATGTAATACTTCTTTGGCGAACGCCAGATATTACTTCTGCTCGAGTCGATGACTTTCCGTCAATTACTACGAACTGTGACCTTTATGACAGGAATCTTCGAGTCCAATCGCACAATTGAGACGGTACCCGACATGCACACAATACGATTAGAAGTCGCTTGAGAGGAAAGGTGTCAAAAGCGTTCTCGAAATCTAGCAATATGGAATCAATTTGACATCCCCTCTCGATAGCATTCATTACTTCATTTGGATAAATAACTAGTTGTGTTTCACAAGAACGATGTTTCATGAATCCTTGCTGACGATCTGTCAATAAATAGTTTTATTCGAGCCATTTCTTTAAAGATTTGGATCTGTAATTCAACACATTGCCCTTATTTCATTTCTAGAGTACAGGAATGACCTGCCCAACTTTCCAGTTTTACGGTATGGACTTTCGTTGAGCAAGTGGTTGTATGTGATTGCTAAATATGGAGCTATTATATCAGTATACTCTGAAAGGAACCTGACTGGTATACAGTCTGGACCAGAAGACCTGCCTTTGGTAACTGATTTAAGCTGCTTCACATCAGCGAGGATACATGCTTCTAAGCTACTGATTTTGGTAGCTGTTCTTAATCAGAATTATGGAACATTTACTTCGTCTTTTTTTGTGAAGATATTTCTGACAACAGTGTTTCATAACTCTGCTTTAGTGGTATTACCGTTGGCAATATTACCATTGCTGTTGTGCAGCAAAGGTATTGGTTGTGCATTGCCACTGGTTTACCTCATATACAACGAGGTTCTGTTTGGACTTTCTGCTAGACTTCGAGACAAAGTTTCGTTGTGGAAACTATTAAAAACATCTAGCATTGAGGTCCGCGCTAAATTTCGAGCGTCAGTAAAAAATCGACAGTTATGGAAATTTTGCGTTCTTTTAAAGTTGGCTTGCTTTTGTCGTCGCCTCCGCAACAATGTTCTCACCTGTTTTGTTTATCATGGGGGATCAATATCAACTCTTACTAATTTCCTTGGTGCACATTTCTCAACTGCCGTCGATACTATTTCTCTGAACTGAAACCACGTCTGATCTGCACTTACGCCAATTTGGAAGGAGTGAGATCGTCTCATCCCCTTTTTGAAATAGATATATTTGCTTTTATTTTTGTTGGACTTGGATGTTACGGTATTCATTGTCGCTACAAAGATCTTGTGGTCACTAATGCCTGTACCAGTCATGATGCTCCCTAGTTGTTCAGGATTATTTGTTGCTAAGAGAACAAATCTGTTTTCGCAACCATTTACAGTTCTAGTGGGCTCCTGAACTAACTGCTCGAAATAATTTTCGGAGAAAGCATTCAGTACAATACCCACTGAACAATAAATTATACCCAAAACCTCAGTTTCCGCTCTATTCGTACTGTGTGCATTTATGCAAATGCCATTCGGACTGAGTTTCCAGTACTTCATGGATGAGATAACTAGAGACCTGGAGATATTTCATGTCTACCCTGATGACCTACTTGTAATGTTATTCATTAAGGCAGGGTATCTAGCCCACCTACAGCTACTGTTCACTAGATTACGAGCCCACGGCGTGGAGATTAACACGTCAAAATACGTCTTTGTGGCGATGGAAGTAAAATTCTTAGGGGACCAGTACTATATCAATACACAAAGAATTCTGACACTTCCTAACAGCGTGGAAGCTATTTCTCAATTTACACAGCCCACAACCCTATTAGGCAGTTTCTTGGGATCTTCAAATGTGTATCGACTTTTCGTATGCAGTCTCGAATCGGTGGCAACACCTATCAACGCATTCCTAAAAGGTTTGACTAGCTCTGGAGACAAATTATAGTCGACTGACGAAAAGGAAACATCCTTCTCCAGAGTAAAAGCTGCTATTCGGGAGACTCATCGCTTCCCAGGGGCGCATCTTATACACTGAAGAGCCATAGAAACTTGTACACCTGCCTAATATCTTATAGGGCCCCCGCTAGGTAGCAAAAAAGCCACAACACGACGTGCTGTGGACTCGATTAATGTCTGAAGTAGTGCTGGGGAGAAATGACACCGTGAATGCTGCAGGGCTGTCCATAAAACCCTAGGAGTACGAGAGGGTGGGGATCTCTTTAGAGCAGCACATTGCAAGACATCCCAGATATGCTCAATAATGTTCATGTCTGGTGAGTTTGGTGGGCAGCGGAAGTGTTTAAACTCAGAAAAGTGTTCCTGGAGTCACTTACAGCAATTCTGGACGTGTGGGGTGTCACATTGTCCTGCTGGAATTGCCCAAGTCTGTCGGAATATACAACGGACATTAATGGATGCAGGTCATCAGACAGGGTGCTTACGTGCGGATCACCTGTCAGAGTCGTTTCTAGACGTATCAGGGTCCCGTATCACTCCGACTGCACACGCCCCACAACGTTACAGAGCCTCCATGCGCTTGAACAGTCCCCTGCTGACACGGAGGATCCATGAAATCATGAGGTTGTCTCCATACTCGTACATGTCTATCCGCTCTATAGAATTTGAAACGAGACTCGTCCGACCAGGCAACATGTTTACAGTCATCAACAGTTCAATGTCGGTACTGACGGGCGTAGGTGAGGCTCCGAAAGCCCATATCGATGATGTATCGTTGAATGTTTCGCACGCTGACACCTGTTGATGGCTCAGCCTTTAAATCTGCAGCAGTTTGCGGAAGGGTTGCACTTCTGCCACGGCAAACGATTCTCTTCAGTCGTCGTTGGTCCCATTCTTGCAGGATCTTTTTCCGGTCGCAGCGATGTCTTAGAATTGATGTTTTACGCTATTCTTGATATTCGCAGTGTCAGTATGTGGGTGTTATGTTGATGAGTTGCGTAACGGATCTATCTGACAAGTACCCTTTGGCTCCTGTAAGAAGCCATTTCCACCCCACACTACTACACAAGTCAGACAGACGCTCCTAACGTACCAAAACGAAATGCCTGAAAAATTTTCAGCAATAAATATCTTCTGGAGTCGTCCACTGTAAGGAAAAGACACAAAAATATTCTATTTTATTATGTAACTAATGGGATACTTGGGTACTGGAGTATTGCTAGTCAGTGTAAGAAAAACATTAGACGAACGGAAAATATTATTTATTGCAAAATCTGAGAAAATCAAGTATAAATTTTACTTATAAACTGATACACAAATTTCTGGGTTCTTTTCAGAATAGGAGGTTACCTCTTATGGATAGGAATCCTGTTAATGAAATTTATATGCAATGTGTGGGATAGCTCTTTTATCCCTTTTCGTTAAGAATATTATTTACTCCGCAGAATGGCTGAGAGCAGCGCCTACTCAACTTGAATAATTATCCAACTGAATTTTTCTAAGTACAATCGAGGCTATTGTGTGAGAAATGTAATGGAGTGATGTGAATGAAGTATGTTATTTCTAAAGGAAAAAAGATGGGGCTCACCTACACTGTAGCACACAATACCGAGAGCTGTGACAACTGCTGCCTGCATCATTCGCTACTGAAAAATAACAAAACTATCTCTTTCTATCTGGATTGACCTTCGCCAATCAAACTCTCACTATGCCTTGATGAAGTCAAGGACTCCTAGTCCAACTATTGGCATGGTACACCAGTCAGATAACCAGTCCACCGCGATGCCACTGAATGATCACTCGCAGGTGCTAACTAATACTCTGCCTGTGTTCACACCACACATTAAGTGCCGTGGCCAACACAGTGAACAAATGCTTAATAGTGAGAGACTCAATATAGGGTATCACTCCGATTTGCTAGCGACAGAAGTGCTCTCTCAGTGCAGTACTGAGTAGAGACTTTGTTCCTTGCTCTCTGCGTACATTCTCAAGTGCACACGCTCCCGCTACGTGTTCCCGCTTAAGAGTGTCACTGGAACGACCCCTCTCCACGCAAAAAGCGAAAGGGTATGTCTTTCCTTCACTCCTCCAGCTCACTGCGTCAGAAATAGTCCACCAATCAGCGTTATTCTTACAAATGGGAGAATTGCGCTCCATTTAATCCGACCACTCCAGAAATATATAGCATCTGCATTAGGCATTTACTCTCCACCTGTGAGAACTCTGAAACTGCGCACTAGGTCTGTCAAATTGCGTATGCTAGGGCTCTCATAAACGATTCAGTGGGTTTTGCTTTTAAAGTGAACACGCAGGCCATTACCCCTTTTCTCTGGCAAAAACTGTTTGGACCCTGGGTGGTCGGCCAGGCGGCGCGGCTGTGTGCTAACTCAGCCTCCTACAGACTTTCCAGCGGGCTGGTTGCCTGAGCCGAATAAAGACTCCTGTAGCCGACATGTCTTGAATGTTTGTGTATGCCAGCCTCGACTTTTTAATCTCGGTGCACACTTGCAGTTTATTTATTAGAAGTGCATATCAGTTAAATAGAAATAGTAAATTGACTCTACCCTATCGAGTTTGTGCTCAAATGAAACGTCTTGATATGCAGAATACGATGGTGAGGTCGGAATATGTAAGAAATGAAGGTCAGGAGACCACGCCGCCTTACAATGGGACACTCGTGAAATAGTCATATGGGAAAATCCCCGCTTCGTTGCTACCTGAGATGTGCTGTGTCCCATCGCTCATGCACCGACTGTAACACCCCGTTCAAACTCACTTGATAACCTGCCACTGTGGCAGCAGTAACAGTTCTAACTGTACCGGACACATGTCTTATATAGCTGCTGCCAACCACAGCGCCGTATTCTACCTGTTTACAAATCTCTGTATTTGAATATGCATGCCTATATCAGTTCCTTTGGTGCTTCAGTGTAGTTATGGTAGACGCATCATCAACTGCCCCTGAAGCTGTGTTACAACGTTTACAGCATGACTGACCACATCTTTCTTAGTAAAAATACCACCATTGCAAGCAAGTTGCCCAATGTCAGCTCTATGCAGCTTTCACTTCAATCAAAAAATTTAGGAACATGAATGAAGGTGGACATTTCTCAAAAAATTTAGGCACATGAATGAAGGTGGACATTTCATCCTTATCATAGACCATAAGCCACTTATGATTTCTTTCGTGGAAGACAGACAGATTATCATGGAGTGAAGTGTAGCATTTAGACTGAATCGTGAAATTCACTACAGATATTTGGCATGTAGATGGTGAACAGGATGTATCAGTAGATACAATACCTCGCGTTGACGTCACCTTGAAGAAACTAACCTTCATAGGATTAGCCAATACTCAGGAAAGAGACAATGACCTGACGACGTTCATCAAAGTATCATCAGCTCCTATGTATTCAAATACCACACTCAAAGATTAGCACTCGACTGTAACGTATCAGTGTCACACGCACGACCATTTACTAAAGCAAACCTCTCCCACTGAGCATCTTTTTCTCCACAGCGTCTCTCATACAGGGGTAGGTGCTACTACACGACTTACATTCGTGTGTCCCTAAATTTGGAACCAGTTAGCAGTCAAGGATGGTACGTGCATTCAAAACACGATAATCTCCTCAGGGTCTCCATGTGTTGTCTATTTTATTTACCAGATGTAATGGAGATGCCAAAGGGCTGTCGGGTCCGTGTATGATACCCATTCATTAACATTTCCTCAATTTTTTCCTTTAACTTGGAGAAACTTGGTCATTGAGAGACTGGTTAGCCGGGTATTGTGTTAATATGATGCACTGTGGTATGCAGTACTTTGTGTAAGCGTCGGATAATGTCCTGTTTGGTCTCTGATGTAACAGAATATAATGTGAGTTGACGGTACTGTTTGCCACCTTTGCCTATATTACTTTGACTACCTCACAGCTCACCTTGGACTATGCCATATGGAGGTTTACTTCCGGTCCTTGATGGGGAATGAAATCTGCTCCCAATATTTCTTCAATAGCATTTGCTAGTAATAACATCCACTGCGTCTTTCGCTAGAACTCAGGTCAACTGGTTCCTCACGTTCACTATACTTGGTAACGGGCGAGTTGTTGGCTGCAGTAAGGTGGAGGAGTCCCACCACTGGTACAGTCTCGTTCTGTCTGCGTGATAGCGTACTTACACTATGTGATCAAAAGTATCCGGACAACCCCAAAAACGTACGTTTCTCGTATTAGGTGCATTGTGCTGCCTCCCACTGCCAGGTACTCCACATCAGCAACCTCACTAGTCATTAGATATCGTGAGAGAGCAAAATGGGGCGCTCCGAGGAACTCACGGACTTCGAATGTGGTCAGGTGATTGGGTGTCACTTATGTCGTACGTCTGTACGCGAGATTTCCACACTCCTAAAATCCCTAGGTCCACTGTCCCCGATGTGAGAGCGAAGTGTAAACGTGAAGGGACACATACAGCAGAAAAGCGTGCAGGCCGATCTCGTCTGTTAACTGACAGAGACCACCGATAGCTGAAGAGGGTCGTAATGTGTAATACGCAGACATGTATCCAGACCATCACGCAGGAATTCAATACTGCACCTGGATCCACTGCTAATACTACGACAGGTGGTAGGTGAGAAAATTCGGATTTTATGGTGGAGCGGCTGCGCATAAGCCACACATCACTCCGGTGAATGGCAAACGAAACGACGCCTCGTTTGGTGTAAGGAGCGTCAACATTGGACGATTGAACAGTGGAAAAACCTTGTGTGGAGTGACGAATCATGGTACACAATGTGGCGATCCGATGGCAGGGTGTGGGTATGACGAATGCCCGGTGGACGTCATCTGTCAGCGTGTGTAGTGCCAACAGTAAAGTTCGGAGGCGGTGGTTACACGACCATAACACGCCTGTAATGGACTGGCCTTCACAGAGTTCTGGCCTGAATCCTGTAGAACATCTTTGGGATGTTTTGGAACGCCGACTTCGTGCCAG